>NC_048571.1:62679795-62987295 GCF_013265735.2 Oncorhynchus mykiss | reverse complement strand
TTCACAAATGCTCTCCATCCAACCTCACTGAGCTCGAGCTGTTTTGCAAGGAGGAATGGGAAAAAATTTCAGTCTCTCGATGTGCAAAACTGATAGAGACATACCCCAAGCGACTTACAGCTGTAATCGCAGCAAAAGGTGGCGCTACAAAGTATTAACTTAAGGGGGCTGAATAATTTTGCACGCCCAATTTTTCAGTTTTTGATTTGTTAAAAAAGTTTGAAATATCCAATAAATGTCGTTCCACTTCATGATTGTGTCCCACTTGTTGTTGATTCTTCACAAAAAAATACTGTTTTATATCTTTATGTTTGAAGCCTGAAATGTGGAAAAAGGTCGCAAAGTTCAAGGGGGCCGAATACTTTCGCAAGGCACTGTATGTCATGCAATAAAATGCAAATTAATTACTTAAAAATCATACAATGTGATTTTCTGGATTTTTTATTCCGTCTCTCACAGTTGAAGTGTACCTATGATAAAAATTACAGTCCTCTACATGCTTTGTAAGTAGGAAAACCTGCAAAATCGGCAGTGTATCAAATACTTGTTCTCCCCACTGTAGATGGGGGGCTGTTTTTAAAGGGACTCACCTTTTCCCCTATTTCATCTTGCAGGATATGTGTCAAGCTGTCTGAGGTCATAGATTCAATCAAGGTAAAATGGCATCCTCACCCTGTGGAAATATACATTTGACCAAACAACAAAAATTCAAAGGAAAAAAGACTGGGAGGTTATTTCACTTGATTTACCACACATGCATTACTATTATGTTTGTCTCTTTCTCTGTGTGCAGAGAAACTTTGAGAGTGTTGCTGAGAACAACTTGAGCACTCTGGGGCTGGGGCTGGATCTGGAGTCTCGTTGCCAAGAGGCAGAGAAGGTCAGACATCATCTTTCATTACTAGGGCCAGGAGTTTTTCCTGTCTACATGACCTGACTGGGAAAAACTCCTTGCCTTAGTGTTAGCTGCTCAGTTATTGGTGAACAAGAACATTGTTCGGTATTAGTGTTGTAACTGTTAGTGCTCACAGTTTGTATTAGGTCATGGTGGAAAAACCTCAACCCATTCAGCTGTCATAGACATAACAAATTGCACAGGAAACTCTTAACACATATTGTTGATATTAAAGGTCTCCCGAGTGGTGCAGCAGTCTAAGGCACTGCATCTCAGTGCTAGAGGCGTCACTACAGATACCCTAATTCAAATCCAGGCTGTATCACAACCGTCCATTATTGGGAGTCCTATAGATTGGCCCAGTGTCGTCCTGTTTTGGCCGGTGTAAGCCGTCATTGTAAATAAGAATTTGTTCTTAACTGCCTTGTCTAGTTGTTAAATAAAGGTTAAATAAAAAATGTATAAATGAAAAGTTATTAAATATTATCTTTATGGATAAATAAGGTTGATCTTTGAGCCATTTGAGTGTGTTTTGTAGGAGATGCTGTACAGGAGGACCTGTAAGCTTGTGGAGCTAGAAACAGCCAGCAGGAATGCAGAGCGGGCCAAGCCTGTAAAGAAAGCTGCTGTAAGTGTTTTTGTTCACACAGACGGAGACACATCAGGCACTGCTTGTTCCGCATAGGTCAAGCAGGTGTCAGTAGTGCTCTCTCATCTAGAGCCAACTGCTTATATGGTTTGAGACTGTCATTCCTGCATAAAGATGTCCCAGTAAAAAATATAGTTGAATTGGTACTGGTGAACTGCAATACAATTAAACAGTTTTCTACCATTTTTCCAATGTTCACTTATCAGGACTTGACTGCATATTGACTAATAGTTCTGAAACTGTGTTATGTTCTGCGCTGTGTGAGGGATGTATTTTCCTTTCTGATTCAGATGGACGAATTGAAGGTGGCAGCTGAGAAGGAGTTTGATCATGTATCTGGAGTGGCTAAACAGGAGGTACATACAGCCCACTGGACTGCTGTCTTTCACCTCCAATGTTCACTTCATTCGGACTCTCACCTCTCCTATCAGCTGCTCTTATACAACAGACTGTTGCTTTTTGTCTGCTGAGTCTTGACTGAAATATATGTTCTGTTCTATTTATTCTAAAGTTCAGTGGCGTGTGTGTGTTCCAGATAGCAAGGTTCCACAGTACTCATGTGGAGTTGTTACGCCAGGCTCTGATTCTGTGGTGTGAGAAGCAGCTTGAAACAGCCAGGGACACCTCCTTCCGCTACAGCCAGCACTTGCAGGCCTTCAAAGGGCTGGGGGAGTGACCACCACCAGCCAGACACCCCTCTGACCCACCTGAACACAGTTTGACTGTCTGAGCACCTCACACTAAATATGTACATGCATTGTCTATGTATGCGTCAAACCCTGCTTCCATTAAACTTGTAAATGTAGGGAAATCTGCATAATCCTTATAGCAATAATAACCCAATAGCTTTGTCTCTCTCTCACACAGTCACATACTGTGCCCTCTGTCCAAACCCCCTCCCCCTCTCCTTAGCAGAGAGGGAGTTGGATTGTCTCTGTCAGTGTTGTGCAATGGTGCAGACATTGAGGAGAGGAGAGAGTTCTGTGCAGATCTCTAGCCATCGCCACATCAGTAGTAAGGGTCACAAAATATAAAGCATGATGAACTGATTGCCCAACTCTCTGGCTGCCTGTGTGTGTTTCTCATTCCAGGGTCATTAATCAGTGTGTTAGACTCCTCCCAAGGACACTCCCACTCTCTCTGTATTCTGACTCTGGGACTGTTCCCTCTGCTCTTCCCTCTGTTTGGTTTATATGCTGATTCAACGACTGTTCTTTCTTCTGGTGCTTCCTCAACTAACTGTGGCTGGGCCCTAAGACGATCCTTCTATTACTAAATGTGAGTGTTCTCTAGGCTGTCCAATTCAAAAAGACCACTAACCATACCCCTTGGCACATGTTTGGATGTGTTATGTATAAGCAATATGGTAATAGTTATGGTAGGCTGGTATTGCTTAAACTTCTTCAACCGCACAAATCTCCATAAGTGGTTGGGGGTCAATTCTGGGATTGGTCGATCCTATAACTGATCTTTGTGCTGTTCTCTCCCCTGACTCTCCACTGTGGCTGATCCCTGACTCTTCACTCTATGCTGCGCCCTGTGTTGACTGTTGGCCATATCTATGAGGATGCTGCTGTGTCTTTGAGCTTGTTTGTCTTGGTCTGTAATCTCTGAGTCGTGGGGAGGAGTAAATCCCATCCCAGTAATCAGGGAGAAAGGAGGAGAACAGGATGTGGTAATCTGACAGTGAAGGAGTGTTTGGACACAGCAGAGATGGTCTTGACATCATACTGTATTCACCCTGTTCTGGAGTCAAGATAACCCAGCCGTAAAGCCCACTGCTGCTCTCAACTGCATTGCAATTCACCTATCCCATTTCAAATACCTGTATATCCATTTTACTTGCTTGTAAATCTGCATGCTCTGATTTGGTGCATGCATTCAAGATAGTCCCAATCAGACATGCTATTGCATTTATCAGGAGTTAGCTGTATGTTCTAACTATGCATGCATTCTGTTGGCATGTTTCCTCACTCTCCCTCTTCCTGTTTACTGGTGTTGCGGTTCCTGTTTACTGCATGTAATTAACTATCAAGGCAATTACATGCAATCCCCTGTTAGCCACTGGCATATGTTTCCCTCAGTAATCTATGCAGAGGTCACTGCATCATTGTGCTCGACATGTGGAATCAATTCAATCAGTCTGGAATATATTCTATGCCTGATGCTGTGAGCACAATTTAATACAGAGCTCTGTTCATTTTGTAAATCGTACCAATAATACAATTATGCTCAGAAAATCATAATGTGAGAATTCTGAGGTATTTAATAAACCAATGCATTTAACAATTGATTTGACATCAGAATTTTGATTTCAGTTACAACAGTTTTGTGTGTTTTTTTTGTGATGCTTTTTAAGTGCTCTTATCCCCATGGCTTTGGTGCCAGTACCAAATCAATTTAATCGATAGCTTAACAGGTTTTATAAGAGACTGTAGTGCTCTAGTGGCTTAGTGTTAAGCACACATTGGCTGTCATTTGTTTTGTTTTTTAAATATGTAAGTACTTTATCATTCCTGCACTAAACATATAACATGATTCGAATACCTCTGAATGTAGTCGAAGATGCATAACACTGCTGAATACAACAATTCTGATTCTAATGAAATGCACAATAAAGATTTGTGAAGGTATAAGGGTTTTTATTGGCTGTTGATGACTCACTGATTTTTACCTCTGATGTTCTGAAGGCTTAAATCAATATGAGGAATATACTCTGTGTGGATGCAAACCACAGATCCTGAAGTATATGGATAAAGATGCATATGCTTCAAGAATACAGATGAGGGAAACCTAATGGTTGTGAGAAGATCAAACTTACTGTTCCTTGGGTGCATCATGATTTGATCATCTGTTCCAGGACCACATTATGCCAGCTGAATAATACAACAGGGAGCTATATTTCCAAATGGTTTCATACATTATGCTCTAATTAGTGCACATGACTCGTATGCACACACACACAGTGATGAGACAGTTTCTGATACCTGGGAGCATGACCGAATAGAAGGGCTGTGTGACTGTGTGCTCTTCTCAACAAAAACATGCACTTAAGGCTCATTCAGTAAAGTGGCTCATTACTGGTGGGAAGGCAGCAGCACTCAGTGCCCATTCAGCCATGTGGCCCTCTAAAGGCCTGTTTGTCAGCTGCTCATGAAATCAATGGCCTGTCAGAACAAAGTCTATGGGTCTAGCAACAGTCCTAATGACTCAGGCCCAACAGGGCTCAACCAGGTCTAGGACAGAGCAGTAGGACCAGTCCTAACTGGGCTAAACAAGACCTGGGACAGTGCAAATAGCAGTCCAAAACATGAACAAGGCAAGATCTCAAATGCATACTCCTGGCGCCCATTCTCCTCTATCCTCGTCTCCTTCTCAAAACCAATTGGAGGAGAAGGTCAGAGGGGAGGAACCTCTGGCTTTCTCATCTAATGTGTTTTGAGAAGGAGACGAAGGCGAGAGGGTGGAGGATGGACTTTTGCCCAAATGAGAAAAGTCCTAAGACAGTGAACTAAGTACACTGAACTACTGCCAATTCTAGGAGGGGCTTAATTTGACCCAGGACAACTCTGACCTGGGACTCTCAGGTGTTGAGGCTGTCTTGTTGCACACAACTCAAATAGCCTAGCTTCCATATAGCTGAAACATGGTCTCCCTCAAATGAGCTCCTTCATGAGATGAGATGGGGAAAGACCACCACAGATGAGCAGGTAGACACTGCAGCAGCACCACTTTAATCAAAGCGTTTACATAGGGGATGTTTTATGCGTGCCTAATTCATTCACACTGTGTTAAGTCATACATCTACACAGCGGGATTTATGAGGTCCTCCTTCTCGCTATCTTCTCTGATACTCAGAACACTGTTGGCGCATTGGGGCTGTAACTGAACACGTATTAACGTTTTCCTGTTTTAATAAGGAGCTTTTTACTGGGGTTTTAGACCAAGGGCACATAAATATGTATGAGCATATGCCCAGGTGTTGATTGTGGATTGGTTAGACTGTGCTGTATGTTGGGCATCTGCAGCCTGTATTTTGGTTTACAGTAAATCCCTCATCTATGTCCTGAATCTTCAACATTTACTGTGTTATGACTATAGTTTAAGATATTTAGGCCATTTCACACTGCAAGAAGTCACAATCAATCAATTGAATTTTTTGGGCCCTCTTTACATCACAAGTTGTCACAAACAGCCTAAACCCAAAGTACAAGCAAAACAGTAGCGAGAGTGCAATGGCCAGGAAGAACTCCTTAGATAGAAGAAACCTAGAGAGGAACATGACAGAGTCAACAGCCTCTGTTCTTAGAACCAGGCTTAAAACAGTTGCTAATTCACTAGTAGGCAACTGCTCAAATTACAAGGAAAATGACAGCATGTTTGCTACTTCTCTTACAAGTTTTCATTTTGAGTTGTGGTTGTACTCTTCTCCAATGTGATTATACAGTATGCCTGTGGTGATAACCCTGGGACAGAGTTTGCTGGGTAAGGGTTTGCCCATTATTTGTGTAACTCTTTTATTTCCACCCTGTGCAGGTTCTCTGTGGTCTCACTGCTCACGGCTCTAAGACCTTCAGAGCATCGGAGGGCCGATGAAAGTCAAACGTTAACCTGAGAGATTCTTCATTTTTCAACATTCCAACGTAATGCTCAAAGCCTCAGATATTCCAGGCAAAGCTTGAACATCTTAAAAAGCAGAAATCAAAAGAGTAAAAATAAAGCCGGTAAGACACACAGTATGATGTGAAATCTCAGTCATGAAACATCTGTGGCCTAGTTGTACTCTGTGAAGTTTGACTGCCGTTCAAAAGTTGTCAGCCCAAGGTTGTTTTGACCTCATTAAAGTCTAGTCGCTGAAGTACACAAATTATCATTCATTGGTTTGTGTGCGTGCTGTGTGTGTGACAGAGAGAGTGTGAGTCCTAAGAATGTGTGGAAAAGGTCATACTGTTGAGATTAAAAATACATGAGGGAGTTTCCCCCTTTCTCTCCCCTGGTGATCTTCATGCTAACAATCTCCCTCCCCCAGCACTGTACCAATAAAGTTATATAATTGTCATGACAATGAGATGGCAATAAACCTAATCTTAAAAAATATAATATGCTAGTATTGATGGATAAATCTATATCTCAGCTCTGCTTCACAGCTACACAGTGGGCACTGGGCAGTGTCTCTCTCACCGTCTCAGTCTCTCTTTATACCCTGATGCAGAACATGTCTTTTTCTCTCCTTGCAGTATTCACATTGCCTGGAATAGATTTGATCATTTGGTCAATTTCTCTGTTCACTGTTGAATGGACCAATACATTTGAATACTTCTGTATTCCCCTGTGACAGTGCTTGCCATGTGTCATACATCACTCAAGTCACCACTCAGGTCTCAGATGACAAGTTGAGGTGATAACATCACTGTCACTCCTAATTACTGATGTACACCAAAGGTTTTAGGACTTTATGAATGTAGCTGCTCATTTGACTGAACAGATCAGCATAGGAACATTTGTCCACTGTTCTGAAATGTACAGTACAATTGTTTTTTTAATGTCATTTCAATTTACACATGTTGAGGAATTTGCTTCCATTTTGAATAATCATAGGTTCAATCATAGGCTAAGGGTTTGTGGTGTAGGACTAACCCTCAACAGCTGTCACTTCAGCACAGAGGACATAATAAATTAGACCCAAATCAGCCACCATAATGTCCTGGCAGACACTGAAAACAAGAGCTCCTGGGAGCTATTACATTGAGTGATTTGATGATAACAAATCAAATTATGTTTGGTGCAACAAATCATTTTTTTAAATGTGGAGAGAAAGAACAATATACATAGTCACAAACAGACACATGCACAAAAACAAGGGCATGATCAGTTATTTTTCCCTTTTTCCATTGTGGTCCTTTCCTTCGTCTGAACAGGGAAGTGGGGCACACCACGAACACACCCCCTGAGCTCCTCGAGGTCACCACATGTGGAGATTGCAAATTACATATACAGTATGTGTCATCAACAGCATATCAAGGAAACATCTGTCACATTCAGACATCTGATGGACCCGCCTACTACGGTGCATTCGTAAAGTTTTCAGACCCCTTGACTTTTTCCACATTTTGTTACGTTACAGCTTTATTCTAAAATGGATTAAATAGTTTTTTCCGTTCATCAATGCCCCATAATGACAAAGCAAAAAAATGTTTGCTAATTTACTAAAAATGAAAAACAGGAACATGGAGACTAGTCAGGATCGAGGGAAAGATGAACGGAGCAAAGTACAGAGAGATCCTTGATGAAAACCTGCTCCAGAGCGCTCAGGTTCTCAGACCGGGGCGAAGGTTCACCTTACAACAGGACAACGACCCTAAGCACACAGCCAAGACAACGCAGGAGTTTGGCTTCGGGACAAATCTCTGAATGTCCTTGACTGGCGCAGCAAGAGCCCGGATTTGAACCTGATTGAACATCTCTGGAGAGACCTGAAAATAGCTGTGCACCAACGCACCCCATCCAACCTGACAGACCTTGAGGATCTGCAGAGCAGAATGGAAGAAACTTCCCAAATACAGGTGTACCAAGCTTGTAGCGTCATACCCAAGAAGACTCGAGGCTGTAATCGCTGCCAAAGGTGCTTCAACAAAGTACTGAGTAAAGGGTCTGAATACTTATATAAATGTGATGTTTCAGGTTATTTAAAATGTTTAATTTGCAACGTTTTCTAAAAACCTGTTTATGCTTTGTCATTATGGGGTATTGTGTGTAGATTGATGAGGGAAAAAACAATTGAATCCATTTAATGAGGCTGTAACGTAACAAAATGTGGAAAAAGTCAGTGTCAGAGTGTCAAACCACAACCTTAAATTTGGTTCTTCAAACAGAATACATTAACATAAGTTTCCATTTGAGTTTCCATTTCTCAACACCACATGAATATACACCGGTGTACCGGCAGAAGACAGTGACAGCTCATCTTCTTCATAACAACAATGATTCACCCTCTCATCACTACCTACCTTCCCCTTGTCTTGTTTCTCTCCAGTCATGGCCTCTAACTCCAGTGGGACCTGTAAGGGTCCTGCTTACCTTATCGTTCCTGGTCTCCAGGGCTGCTGTTGCCGTGTGAAGTCCTTAGCGACCCAGTCATGTGTCCTTTAAAGGGGGAGATCTGATAGAGGAGAGATAAGCAACTCTGCATCTGTCTGTGTGAATAAACAAATAAACATTGAGCCCAGCGGATGAAATGAAACAGATACCTTTGAGGCTGGAGAACAAAGGATAATGGTTTTCTTAGGGTTTGTGGTTTGTCCTTCTGGAAAGAGCATGATCTGCAGTAGATTTGATTCCATTTTATTTGTCACACAATAATACCTCTAGCACACAGTCTTTAAGAAATGATTTTCAAGGTGGACAGCAGGGACAAAATAATATGTTGGTAAGAAACATTTCAAAGTTAGTAAAAGCATATATGATCTGCAGGTGGAATGGACCTCTCCACAGATAATACATCTTTGCTGAGAACGAAGTATACTTTTTGTTTTCATTCTAATCACTCTCTATACAGAGATATCGCTCAAATATACACCACACAGTCTTGTTGAGCTGAGGTTTAATCCTGTTTAAGATTGAGAGGTGACCCATTAATGAAAGTTTAATTCATCTTAATTTAATTACGGGTATACAGTGCCAGTCAAAAGTTTGGACACACCTACTCATTCAAGGGTTTTTCTTAATTTCTACTATTTTCTACTTTGTAGAATAATAGTGAAGACATCAAAACTATGAAATAACACATATGGAATCATTTAGTAACTTGGGGGTAGAAGCTGTTTAGAAGCCTCTTGGACCTAGACTTGGCTCTCTGGTACCACTTGCCATGAGGTAGCAGAAAGAACAGTCTATGACTAGGGTGGCTGGAGTCTTTGACTATTTTTAGGGCCTTCCTCTGACACTGCCTGGTATAGAAGTCCTGGATGGCAGGAAGCTTGACCCCAGTGATGTACTGGGCCGTTTGCACTACCCTCTGTAGTGCCTTGTGGTCAGAGGCCGAGCAGTTGCCATACCAGGCAGTGATGCAACCAGTCAAGATGCCCTCGATGGTGCAGCTGTAGAACCTTTTGAGGATCTGAGGACCCATGCCAAATCTTTTCAGTCTCCTGAGGGGGAATAGATTTTGTCGTGCCCTCTTCACGACTGTCTTGGTGTGCTTGGACCATATTAGTGTACTGGTGATGTGAACACCAAGGAACTTGAAGCTCTGAACCTGCTCCACTGAACCTGCCCCTGCTCCTGGAGGCCAGGTCATCTGATGCAGCACTCCATCACTCTCCTTCTTGGTCAAATAGCCCTTACACAGCCTGGAGGTGTGTTTTGGGTCATTGTCATGTTGAAAAACAAATTATAGTCCCACTAAGCGCAAACCAGATGGAATGGCGTACCGTTGCAGAATGTTATGGTAGCTATGGTTAAGTGTGCCTTGAATAAAATAAAATAAAATCACTAACAGTGTCAACAGCAAAGCACCCCCACACCATCACCCCTCCTCCATGCTTCACGGTGGGAACCACTCTGCGTCTCACAAAGACACGCGGTTGGAACCAAAAATCTCACATTGCTGTCCATTGCTCGTGTTTCTTGGCCCAAGCAAGTGTCTTCTTCTTATTGGTGTCCTTAAGTAGTGGTTGCAGCAATTCGATCATGAAGGCCTGATTCACGCAGTATCCTCTGAACAGTTGATGTTGAGATCTGTCTGTTTCTTGAACTCTGTGAAGCATTTATTTGGGCTGCAATCTGAGGTGCAGTTAACTCTACTGAACTTATCCTATGGAGCAGAGGTAAATCTGGGTCTTCCGTTCCTGTGGCGGTCCTCAGGAGAGCCAGTTTCATCATAGCGCTTGATGGTTTTAGCGACTGCACTAAAATACACTTAAAGTTCTTGAAATGTTCTTTATTAACTGACCTTCATGTGTTAAAGTAACGGACTGCCATTTCTCCTTGCTTATTTGAGCTGTTCTTGCCATAATGTGTATATGTACAGTATATCACCCCTACCTTGTCACAACACAACTGATTGGCTCGCATTAAGAAGGAAAGAAATTCACTTTTAACAAGGCACGCCTGTTAATTGAAATGCATTCCAGGTGACTACCTCATGAAGCTGGTTGAGAGAATGCCATGTGTGCGGAAAGCTGTCATCAAGGCAAAGGGTAGCTACTTTGAAGAATCTCAAATATAAAATATATTTTGATTTGTTTAACACTTTTTTGGTTACTAAATTATTCCATATGTGTTATTTCACAGTTGTGATGTCTTCACTATTATTCTACAACATAGAAAATAGTAAAATAAAGAAAAACCCTGGAATGAGTAGGTGTGTCCAAACTTGACTGGTACTGTATGTCAGACCAACTAAAAAATACAAAAACTCCCCAAAAATGTGGAACCAGACAAAACAATAATAGACAGAGACTAAAAACCAAACAAAGTTAAAGCAACAAACACCAGATGGAAACTGCAACCCTGACACCTCAAGACAGACAGACAGAACACAACAGCACCAGATAGTATGACTTTGAGACACAAGCCTCGTCCACGTGAGCTGCAGATGTTTCCCTTGTCACCCCTGGAGTTATTGTTCTTGGTCTCCTCTGATTTTGTCTTGGGATGAGATGCAGATGAGATCATTATTTCGAAATGCCTCTGGAAGCCGCTATTAAAATTCACTCTGAGATAAGGCTTGTTAAACTCTCATTAAATTCCACTCTGAGATAATGCATGTTAAACTCCCATTATGTTTTGATTAGAAGGCACAGGGCCCAGCGCCATGGTGATTGTGTTTTTAATCCGATTTTTTCTCGCTGTGGAGCAAATAGGAAATGACAAGAGGGGAGAAGCAACAAAGCAAAACAAGCTGAGCAAGCAGCAACATTCCATTTAACCCAAAGGACAGAATGGAATTTCTGTTTCGCGTTTGACATAATGAAAGTATATGAGAATGGATCCAAAATGGGATTGCTTTCCAAAGTGTTATATTGCTACGTGGGTATTGGATCTTGATGAATTATTTAATGGAATAGGAATGAATGGACTGAGAAAATGTGAATTCTGTCAATATTAATATTTTTTTCCTAGCAGTGTACAACTCATAAAGTGACACTGAATATTGTTATTTTTTCATAAACCAGTGATCCATTTAAAAACAGACTGCAGTAGCAAGCTCCCCAACATTACATAAAAACCTCATTATACTTCCTATGCCCTAACTGGCACACCACATTTGCTTCATACATAGTTGAAGAAATTGATTCTACAGCAACCACCATTAGCCCATCACATGGTTACGGCAGAGGGGGTTTACTCTGTGGTATAAGTGTTGGCACAGCAAGGTCACCTTGTCATTTTAAACTATCCTTTTTACTCCACTCTCACTAAAGGTTGTAATACTATGGAAACTAAAATTCTTTACACAGTGTGAACAAAAGCATGTGATATAATGTGAACTAAAGCACCTTCACTCAACTGGATTTTTTTTTATTTTGGGGGCCCATCCACCACCCTCTTCAGAGGACAAAAATAAATGTTTTTACAGCTTTTTCTTTTGTTGTTACATGTACAGTACATTCTACACACGTTTTAAATACATGGCATTTCATTATTATTATTTACAGCAGTTACATAGCAAGAATAAAGTAACTTGATATTTTGATATATTCCAATTTATACATTAATCTTATTTTCAGTCATAACTATTATGGAACATGAGCTTTTAAACCCACCCCTCAAGTCTCAATCCATCCCACCCATCTCCGCAAACCTCCCTCTTATGATTTCCATGTGAGATATATATTTTAACTGTGTTTAGATTTTTCACATACGGTCTGAACCTGTCTAATCGCATTGTGTCTACAGATTGTAAGTTAAGGAAATAATTTTACTAAAAGTATTTGTAATGGCATATTTTCTCTATTCCATCCAATAAACATGACCACTGCCCTGGAGAGAGAGGTGCTATTTCAAAGACACACTCACAACAGGCTTTAATGCACGTCCGTAGAGATGGCAGTATGGCACTTCGGATTGCAAGTTGACAAACAAAAGGATGCTTCTTCGTTGAAGCATATAAAACGTACAGACTTTCTAATATAAAATGTTTATAATTCCTCTAATTCTAATAGTGCAATAAATTAAGGCTATTGTGTGCAGTCAATTCAAGATATCATGTGAGTAAGTGCGGTCAAAAAACTACACTGCTCCCCCGTCTAACCAAGACTCCTCCTCGTAGGCCCGACTTCCTCCCTCAAATAACCTTTCCTCCTCCTATGCACAGTGCATTATTCCATCACATGTGCAGCTGATTCTCAAGATCTTGCATGCTAATGAGATGCTATAGAGCCCACACTACTACACTGTGTGAGCCAAGGACTACATGCTTTCTGGTAAGTTTTGATTACAATACTGGGTGGGGTGAATATATTTTATACGACATACATAATTTTTTGTTAACTAGTAAATAGTAGCCTTGAGCAAAGTGTGTTTAAATCATTTATAACTTGTTAATTTCTGCTAGTTAGTTTTTGCTACCATGTGGGTTTTAGCTTGCTAACTGAGGAGTGTTAATTCACCTGTTTCCATACATATTTCATTTTAAAACATGCATCTGACAAAGGAGTTGTTTAATCTAACTGCTTAACTATTTATCTGTACATGGAATTGTATTTTTTTTCTTTCTAATCTTCAGAGGAAAATGCCACGAGTACTATCTGATGTGTGGAGACATCACTGCAGCTAATGTAGAAGAGAAAGCTGTGTACGTTTGCAAAGACTGTGCCAAATCATATGTGAAGAATGCAATAAAGATGCAGAATCATCTGGCTAAGTGCATAAAGTTCCCTCAGCGCTCACAACAAGCAACCTCTGACAAAAGTCCCTCTACTTCTATTCGGGGTGAGGAGTCCTACCCTCACATCACACCCATTGGCTGTGCTGCTTATGCATTGAATCTGCTCGTCAAGTAAATCATGGCACTGAAAACAATGGACACACTCTACAAGAGAGCCAAGGAAATAGTTAGGTATGTGAAGGGTCATCAAATTATAGCAGCAATCTACCTCACCAAGAAAAGTGAGAAGAATAAGGGCACCACATTGAAGCTGCCCAGCAACACCTGTTGGGGTGGTGTTGACATCAAGTTTGACAGTCTCCTGGAGGGAAAGGAGTCTCTCCAAGAAATGGTCATATCACAGTCTACCAATATGGACACCCTTATCAGGAAGATCCCACTGGAATGTATTTTGGGAGAGAGTGGTAGCCTGAAATGTATAGCAGTAGCCATTGCACAGATTGAAGGAGACAATGCCATCCTGTCTGATGTTCAGACTCTGCTTGCAGATGTAAGAGAAGAAATCCGTACTGCCCTGTCCACTTCACTGTGGACTAATGCCTGAAGCCCATAGACACTGCAGCGTAGATGTTGGACCCCAAGTATGCTGGCAAGAGCATCCTGTCTGGTGCAGAGATCAACAAGGCCTATGGTGTCATCACTATCGTGTCTTGCCACCTTGGCCTGGATGAGGGAAAGGTTCTTGGCTGTCTGGCGAAGTATACTTCCAAGCAAGGGCTTTGGGATGGAGATTGCAATATGGCAGTCATGCCAGCATATCTCATCAGCCACCTGGTGGAAGGGACTTTGTGGATATGAGGCTATTTTCCCTGTTGCCTCCATCATCCTCCAAATCCCACCAACATCAGCCGCCTCAGAGCGCAACTGGTCCTTGTTTGGGAACACACACACCAAAGCAACAAAATTGGTTGCCATCAGGGCAAATTTGAGGCTTTTTTGAGCCTGACAATGAGCCATCCTCAACAAGGTTAGAAAGTGACAGTGAAGATGAGGAATCAGAGTCTGATGTTCAAGAGGTGGACATTGATGAGGTCCAGGGAGAAGACATGGAAGCCTGAGAGGAAGACAACTAAAGCTTTAGTTTCTAGATTATCATTTTACAGATGTATGTTGAGGAAGGTTTTGGGAGATGCGATGGATCATTGGGGATCATTCAACTTTCCTTTTTGTTTTTCAGTGAAATCATCCCATGTGAAGAGTCAACTAATTTAATTAAAGTTCAATTTGTAACTAAATCGGGTTTTTTTCTATTGGAAAAATTTAATAATTTGCAATTATGTCTACTTATAAGGTAAAAGGTTTATGTTTCCGTCTCCAAATATGGTAAATATATCCAATGCAAAAAACATCTACATTTAAATGGTAACAATATTAATTAGCATATATTTCCATTAATTTCCATATACAGTTGATGTCGGAAGTAGACACACACCTCAGCCAAAACATTTAATCAGAGTAAAAATTCCCTGTCTTAGGTCTGTTAGGATCACCACTTTATTTTAAAAATGTGAAATGTCAGAAAAAGTAGAAAGAATGATTTATTTCAGCTTTTATTTCTTTCATCACATTCCCAGTGGGTCAGCATTTTACATGCTTTTGGTAGCATTGCCTTTAAATTGTTTAACTTGGGTCAAATTAGCCTTCCACAAACTTGCCACAATAACTTGGGTGAAATTTGGCCCATTCCTCCTGACAGAGCGGGTGTAACTGAGTCAGGTTTGTTGGCCTCCTTGCTCGCACACGCTTTTTCAGTTCTCCCCTCACATTTTCTATGGGATTGATGTCAGGGCTTTGTAATGGCCACTCCAATACCTTGCCTTTGTTGTCCTTAGCCATTTTGGCGCAACTTTGGAAGTATGCTTGGGATCATTGTCCATTTGGAAGACCCATTTGCAACCAAGCTTTAACTTCCTGACTGATGTATTGAGATGTTGCTTCAATATATCCACATAATTTTCCTTCCTCATGACGCCATCTATTTTGTGAAGTGCACCAGTCCCTCCTGCAGCAAAGCACCCCCACAACATGATGCTGCCACCCCCGTGCTTCACGGTTGGGATGGTGTTCTTCGGCTTGCAAGCCTCCCCCTTTTTCCTCCAAACATAACGATGGTCATTATGGCCAAACAGTTCCATTTTTGTGTCATGAAACCAGAGGACACTTCTCCAAAAAGTACAATCTGTCTCCATGTGCAGTTGCAAACCGTAGTCTGGCTTTTTTATGGCGGTTTTGGAGTAGTGGCTTCTTCCTTGCTGAGCGGCCTTTCATGTTATGTTGATATAGCCACAGTGAAACGAGTCCTATAGATACTTTTGTACCTGTTTCCTCCAACATCTTCACAAGGTCCTTTGCTGGTGTTCTGGGATGGATTTTCACTTTTTGCACCAACGTACGTTCATCTCTAGGAGACAGAACGCGTCTCCTTCCTGAGCGGTATGACGGCTGTGTGGTCCCATGGTGTTTATACTTGCATACTATTGTTTGTACAGATGAACATGGTACCTTCAGGCGTTTGGAAATTACTCCCAAGGATGAACCAGACTTGTGGAGGTCTACAATATTTTTTCTGAGGTCTTGGCTGATTTCTTTTGATTTTCCGATGATGTCAAGCAAAGAGGCACCGAGTTTGAAGGTAGGCCATGAAATACATCCACAGGTACATCTCCAATTAACTCAAATTATGTCAATTAGCCTATCAGAAGCTTCTAAAGCCATGACATAATTTTCCGGAATTTTCCATGCTGTTTAAAGGCACAGTCAACTTAGTGTATGTAAACTTCTGACCCACTGGAATTGGGATTCAGTGAATTATAAGTGAAATAATCTCTCTAAGTAATTACTTGTGTTATGCAGGGTAGATGTCCTAACCAACTTGCCAAAACTATAGTTTGTTAACAATACATTTGTGTAGTGATTTAAAAAACAGTTTTAATGACTCCAACCTAAGTGTATGTAAAACTTCCAACTTCAACTGTATTCACGTTAAATTCCCAGATATTCCCGTAATTCTAAAGGAAAGTTTTCACCTCTGAATATTCCCCAAAATGTGCAACCCTGGGTTCAAAGTTCGCTGCTCTGCCATCAAATAGTTGTTTGGCATGATCACATCCTTACTTTAGGTAAAGGTAAGTTATAGTGGTCATCTTTAAGAGCTACAGAGCTTGAGGCCATCTGCATGAACTTTAGATCTTCAGCTGACATCTCACTCTTCCCTTCATACTCCTTTTCAGAGAAATCATGGTTCTACTTATTGACAGATTTTCCAATTTAACAATAGATACGCGGTTGGAAGTCACTGTAGGACGTCCGCATTCATCCGTGGCAGTACAGGGATTAAGTGGACCTATTACCACCCATCCTAATACTGTCCTTACCACATACGGTCCGTTTCCTTCACTATTAATGACCTGCCAGGGTTCTGTCACTTTTGGTGCATTGACTCCAATCAGTTACTCAATGTCAGTGTCAATCTCATTCAGTTGGATTTCCTATAGATGAGGCCACCTTTTGATATCTTTCTGAGTGGGGATGTTGTCTCTTGTCACCGGGATTTTGCTCTGTGTGTAGGCCTTTGGGAGTTCCAAAAACATGTTGCCGTCTATGCTACCTACCTCCAAACCAGATACCACATAGCTCTTGACAGGTTCTCCTGCCCTATTGTTCGTAGAAGAATTTCCGTCTTTGGACATCTTCCTCATTCATTTCTCCGTACAAAACGTTGCTGAGCTAACAGGATCAAGGAAAGCGTCGGTGAACACGGCCTTGGTTTCCTTTGCAACCTTCTCTTGAACAGGTACTATTGCCAATGTTTAATCCCTACCAGTCCCAGTTCCTTCACCATCTCCCAATGACACGAGAGCACTGCTGACAGATGTTTCCTCCTGCATGGCTGCTACTCTACCCCCTTTAACCTTTGAGAGTCTGACCGCTCTGCCTTCTGACATGGAGATCTCTCTTTTCCTTCCATATGTAGAATGGTGGGGTGCCTTCCATTACAGCTTAGGCAGGTCATATTTTCTTGAAGTCTCTGCTCATGTGACCTTTAGTCAAACAACCAAAGCAGAGACCATTGGTTCTCAGGAACTCAATCTTAGTGTCATGTGACTGTGCTTTGACTCGCTAACACTCAACCAAAGGATGCTTACCATCGCAGTACATACAGTACATGGTCCTTAGCCTTTGGGGGCCTCAGGTATGTTGCTGCTTTGCCTTTTCCCTTTGGATGTCATTTCTATTGAAGGGCTTTCAGCTGTGTCATCCACAACTGCCACTGATGTAGCAAAGCTGCTTCCTTCGCTCTTTGATGTACTCCATCTGGAGTCTGTTATGGTCTTCATCTTTGGGCTGGAAACTGGGTCTTAATTATTGCCAAACAATGGATCTTGCATGACCCTGGCCTGTCTCTCCATGAAAGTCACATGGTAACAGAATTTGGCTCTATGCTTGCTTCTCTCTAAAACATCAAATGCCGATGACCTCCATCTCTCCCTTAGGTTGTATGGAAGTTTGGATACATTCAGCTTCAAATTGAAGGGAAGGTTGAGCTCTTCCATGTATTCCAGGTCTTGCATAGTATTGTAACAGCCTCGCAGATAGAGGGCATAGCTATACAGTGCTTTTCCATCATCAGCTTTAACAGGATTCCAATTCAGAGACTTTTCCATGAAAGCAGTGGTGACTTAATTCATTGCCAAAGTGCTCCTCCAGCAATCTCTTAGCCTCAGTAAAGCCCCTTCGGGCCATCCATATGAAGACAGCTTCTGACCAGATCCCTAGGCTGACCGGAAGTGAATTGCTCGAGGTAGTAGAGCCTGTCCTCACTGCTACTTGTCTTGGCCTCTATGCCATGCTCAAATGCCTGCATAAAGGGCATTTGAGCAATGTTTCAGCTGTGTGGGTCTGGTTTCAAAAAGTTTGGGCATACCTAAGAATAGTAGCGTTGTGTATCTGCGTACTCTTGTTTGCGTGGACTTACAATAACCTGTAGGTTTGATTGCGTGAGCAATAGTTATGTGTTTGTGTGCGTAGGACTGTGCTTATCTACAGATGGTCGGGGTGTTTTAAGCTTGGCTGAGAGGAGCTCAGAGGAGCCAGCAGCTGTCCAGGAGCCTCCTGCTGTTTCTTCCCTATGATTTATCATTGCCACCGTCCACCGAGGGGAAAACAACCTGCAATGTGATGGCTCCTGTTCATCTAATGTGCCTCAGTGAAGAGCCTGCTTGGTTCACTCTGTACACTGAATTTCTGCGTCACAAATGGCATCCTATTTGAAAGAGAGTGACTCTCCATTTGGGCTGATCTGTCACCCACTTGCTCTTCCCCGGTAAGGGGGGAATGAGGCAACCTCAGAGTTACACAACAAGGGAACTGTATTGCCATTCACATGCACAACTGACAGGAAATAGATGTGGGAAGGATGTGGTTATCTGTAATACAGGAAAATAAGAGCAATGAATATATGCAATGGATCAACATGACAAGCAAATGGATCCAGAATAGAATGGACTAATACCAACAGTAGCACAGCTGGGGCAATAATAGCACTCATCATATAATAATAGAACTACAAATGTAAACAACTATCAGCAACTGCAACCAGTAACAGTAAACACAAAGTTACAACAATAACTCACATCAGCACACACTCCAACACACAAGTCCACTCAGAGGAGAGAGAAGTGGAGAAGTGAGGAGACACTGGCCTACACAGTCAGAAGAGCTGTCAGGTGTCCTGCCTCTAACAAGGTGCCCCTTAGCAACCAATCAGGGCCCACTTCACACAGGTCAAGGACAGTTTGAGAGACAGGTTTATGGTTTCCCTAGACTCTCAGGCACCGCTCCTGGGGAATGGGGAGTGTAGTGTGCAGCTTGAAAGGATTCTGAGGTGCTGATAACCGCCATCGGCAGGGAATTTGTAGCACTATTCCCTATAGTGTACTACTGGTCTCTCACTTGCAAGGCCGCGGGGCAGACCGGGCACCAGAACAAATCAGTTGGAAGGGCATTTGATTTCCACAGGTGGGCACATTTTTTCACGGAACCTCTTATGTGTGCCCACGCTTGCGTGTTCACATTCTTTTTAATGGATGTAATAGTAAAGACCATAGGCAGCTGGTGAGTTTCAAGTTTGGGGAAGCTTACAATTTACCCTACCGTTTTTACTAATCTGCGTGCCAGTTCAGATTATTTTGATATGCATATTTTCACAGAACAGTTTAATTTCAATAATAATGTTTTTGTTTCTCAAAATCATTGCCATGTGGTTAATCCTAAAAATCTGAAGTAAAATGATACAAATCTCAAAGTTAAAATTCAACTATAGGGAGAGCACTAGCCTCTGTCATAAAGTATGGACTCATTTATACAATATACCAGGGCTGCACAACCCTCTTCCTGGAGAGCTACCATCCTGTGGCTTTTCAGTCCAACCCTAATTTAACACACCTGATTCTACTAGTTAGCTGCTCAACATGACCTTAACTAGCTGAATCAGATATGTTAAATTAGGGTTGGACTGAAAACCTACAGGACAATAGATCTCCAGGAAAAGGGTTGGGCAGCCCTGCACTATACAGATGCAGTAGGCCTATAACTTCCATGTTCAACTATAGAAAGTAAAAGCCGGCAAATCAGTAGAAAATATTCTGAAAATATCCTGATGAAAATGTTTCTTTCAGACACATGTATCTCTCTGTTACGCCTGTATGCCTCCCTTTCTACACTATATACAAACGTACGTGGACAACCCTTCAAATTAGTGGATTTGGCTATTTAAGCAACAGCCGTTGCTGGCAGGTGTATAAAATTGAGACCGCCATGCAATCTCCATAGACAAACAGTAGAAAAGCCTTACTGAAGAGTTCAGTGACTTTCAATGTGGCAATGTCATAGGATGCCACCTTTCCAACAAGTCAGTTCGTTAAACTTCTGCCCTGCTAGAGCTGCCTCAGTCAACTGTAAGGGCTGTTATTGTGAAGTGGAAATGTCTAGGAGCAACAACGGCTCAGCCGCGTGGTGGTAGGCCACACAAGCTCACAGAATGGGATTGCCTAGTGCTAAAGCGAGTAGCACGTAAAAATCATCTGTCCTCAGTTGCAACACTCTAAAGAATTCCAAACGGCCTCTGGAAGCAACGTTAGCACAATAACTGTTTGTCGAAAGCTTAATGAAATGGGATTCCATGGCCGAGCAGCCGAACACAAGCCTAACATCACCATGCGCAACGCAAAACGTCAGCTGGAGTGGTGTAAAGCTCGCAGCCATTGCACTCTGGATATTGTTATTCTTATTGTGTTACTTTTTATTATAACTTTTTTTTATTTTAGCCTACTTGGTAAATATTTTCTTCTTCTTGAACTGCACTTTGGTTAAGGGTTTGTAAGGAAGCATTTCACGGTAAAATCTACACTTGTTGTATTCTGCGCATGTGGCAAATAAAGTTAGATTTTGTTTGAGCATTCTTTGAAATTATGAATCACACTTCACCATCTGGCAGTCTGTTGATGGAATTGATATGTTTAAATTAATGATTAGAATATTCCACCCTGAAGTCATATAATTGTATGAAATTGATTAGAATCATAAAATTATTATTAATGATGTGTGTAGTTTTAGTCAGTGAAATTATAATAAATGTGTAGTTTTAGTCAGAATTAGGGTAAAGCAATAGATCTGTACAATATGTCTTTATAGTATATTAAACACAGGCTGTCTTAGCAGAATTCGGTGCCGACCTGGCTAGGGGCCTCTGAGAGATTGGGGAAAGGACGGGAAGTACTTCCCACGTTCTCCCTATCTTGAGGGAGGACAGGGAGTGATTCTCACGGCCTCCCCTAATATTTGACGGCTGGGTAGTGGGAAAGTATGTGCGTAGGATACCTACTGTTCGTGTGTATGTATGTGCGTATGATATCTACTGTTTGGTGTGCAAAAGTATGTGCGTAAGGAGCTACTATAAAATGAGTGGTTTTGTACAACGAACCATCGTTCTCGTGAATAAACATTTTGACTATCATAGCTGGGCCTCCGTCTGTTTCATTCAACCAGTATCTTACAAATTCTGGGTTGCAGACTGAGTATTTTAACCTTTTTGGGATTGGGGGCAGCATTTTCACTTTTGGATGAATAGCGTGCCCAGAGTGAACTGCCTCCAACTCTGTCCCAGATGCTAATATATGTATATGTATTATTAGTATTGGATAGAAAACACTCTGAAGTTTCTAAAACTGTTTGAATGATGTCTGAGTATAACAGAACTCATATGGCAGGCGAAAACCTGAGAAAAATCCAACTAGGAAGTGGGACGTCTGAGGTTTGTAGTTTTTCAAAGCTTGGCCTACCGAGTACACATTGAGATATGGATGAGGTTGCACTCCCTACGGCTTCCACTAGATGTCAACCGTCTTTTGAACATTGAATGAGGATCCTACTATAAAGGAGGGGCTCATGAGACCTCTGAGTCAGTGGTCTGGCAGAGAGCCTTGGTCTCATGACACGCGCTCCCGACAGAGTTACCTCGCGGTCCAATGCTTTTTCTGAAGACAAATTAATTATCCGGTTGGAACATTAGATGTTTTATGTTAAAAACATCCTAACGATTGATTCCATACATCGTTTGACATGTTTCTAAAGGACTGACAGAACTTTGAGTTTTTTGTCTGGATGCAATGCTCGCGCCTCATGAAGATGGATTACTGGGCTGAACACGCTAACAACAAGTGGCTATTTGGACATAAATAATGGAACTTTATGGAACAAATAATCAGTCATTTATTGTCAAACGGGGATTCCTGGGAGTGCCTTCTGATGAAGATCATCAAAGGTAAGTTAATATTTATGGTGTTGTTTCTAACTTTGTTGATTCCAAAATGGCGGCTATTCCTCTGGCTGTTTTGGGTTCTGAGCGCCGTTCTCAGATTATACTTTTTTCCGTAAAGTTTTTTTGAAATCTGACACAGCGGTTGCATTAAGGAGAAGTCTATCTTTAATTATGTGAATAACACTCGTATCTTTTATCAATGTTTATTATTAGTATATCTGCAAAATCACCGGATGTTTTGGAATCAAAACATTACTGCACGTAAGGCGCCAATATAAACAGATTTTTGGATATAAATATGCACATTATCGAACAAAACATGATGTCCTATGAGTGTCATCTGATGAAGATCATCAAAGGTTAGTGATTAATTTTATCTATATTTCTGCTTTTTGTGACTACCATCTTTGGCTGGAAAAATGGCTGTGTGTTTTTTTCGACTTGGCGGTGATCTAACATAATCATATGTTGTGCTTTAGCTGTAAAGCTTATTTGAAAGGTTCATTGAATTGGTTTATGAACATTGAGAAAATAATTCTCGTGACAATGTGGTCCTTCGAGCCGGATTCCAATACCTGTCCCTGCCGTCAGAAGGGACCACGGCAAAAAATTGTGCTTGGGCAGGACCTGTAAATTAACGATTTGTCCCCTGACATTGGGGTTCTATAACAGGCCGGTATATATCTAAGGTCGGCAGAGACGGTGACGGAATCTAACCTACATTGCTTTTCCCAGTCTACAAGACGAAGGTCAGTAAATCTTTATTCACGAATTATGGGGAATTGACGCTCGGGCTACATTCAGAAATATATTTGATTGTTTTTGTGTAGTTTAGGTGTTGATTTTAAAATTCCCATAGGGCATTCTTACCTGGTGACCTATTTTTAGAATTTTGTGAAGAGAACCCTGATATAGGTAGTATTCTAGGTAATTGAAAAATAGGAATTGGGTGTAGAGCCACCTAGGCAACAGAAGAAGGTCTGAAATGACACGATACCGACGTGAACTAGATCAGAAATTACACGATACCTACGTCAACTAGATCTGAAATGACACGAGGTATCTGCAGTACCAATGTAAACTAGATTCGTAATGACACGAGGTAGCAACGGCTACCACCAAGACTATCAGTGGACACTACCTATATAAACTAACAGAAAGAAGGAAGAAGTGAGCCTAATATAGCGGAGTGAGATACGAGATATTAACGTCAAAATAACAAGGAACAGAAAAATAGGCTGCTGACTAGGGATTTACGACCCCTGGAAAATAGCTTATAGGTTGTATACGGATGAGACCTAATGTCAGATCGAAAGACACCTCTATAGATAAAGTTTCAAGAAAGGAAAAACACATAGGTTACGAGAATACACAATAGTAAAGGACGATAGCAATGGAGTAGAAGATTAAAGAGACACACACATGGATTGTGCAGGAGAGCAATTATAGTAATTGGATAACGAGAAAAGAGCACACACATAGAACATAGAGATAAATTACACATAGATTGTGAGAATGAGCATTGTAACTACAAGGTTTTACTAAACATGGGTAGTGAATCCTCAAAGGAGGTCCCGGAATTAACGGGAGAAGAGAAATATATGCAGGGAAAAGATAAGAGGAACATTATTTTGGCCAGAAATGGAGGAGGAAATATGAATTTGACGGACGTTTAAATATAGAACAACTGGAATCAATGACTAAACAAACAAATAGGGTTTGTGGGGACAAGGTAGAAGAGCAACGGACAGAAGGGCTCGACACCGCTCGTATTTGGCTGGCTGAAGTTAGAGAAAGAGCGGAGGGGGCAAAGAAAAAGGGCGCTACTAAGGAGGAAGAATTAGGTAGTCAGGAGCAGACAGAGAGGACTCCCACGTCTCCCACAGAGACATCACCTAAACTCTAATTATACCCCTCCCTGGCAGACCAGGGGGAGAGGGAAAATCCAGACGACGAGGTGGTGGTAATGAAACGGAGGCAGCCGCATCAGGTGCCGCCCGTTCACCCCTTCCCCATATGCTGGTCCTCAGGGAGCTGAGGGAGGAAGAGAGGAAGAGGTATTTAGTCAGCCACCAATTGTGCAAGTTCTCCCACTTAAAAAGGAGAGGCCTGTAATTTTCATCATAGGTACACTTCAACTATGACAGACAAAATGAGAAAAAAAATCCAGAAAAATCACATTGTAGAATTTTTTATGAATTTATTTGCAAATTATGGTGGAAAATAAGTATTTGGTCACCTACAAACAAGATTTCTGGCTCTCACAGACCTGTAACTTATTCTTTAAGAGGCTCCTCTGTCCTCCACTCATTACCTGTATTAATGTCACCTGTTTGAACTCGTTATGAGTATAAAAGACACCTGTCATGTTTCAAGCTGACCATATTCCTGTTCCCAAGAACTCAAAGGCTACCTGCCACAATAACTACTGCCCTGTAGCACTCACATCTATAATCATGAAGTGCATTGAAAGGCTGGTCATGGCACACATATTGTAAACTACATCATCCCAGACACCCTAGACCCACTCCAATTTGCATACAGCCCCAACAGATCTACAGACGATGCAATCTCAATTGCACTCAACACTGCCTACTCCAACCTGGACAAAAGGAATACCAATGTGATAATGCTGTTCAGCTCAGCGTTAAACACCACAGTGGCCTCCAAGCTCGTCACCAAGCTCGGGACCCTGGGACTGAACGCCTCCTTCTGCAACTGGATCCTGGACTACCTGACAGGCCAGGCCCAGGAGGTGAGAGTAGGCAACAGCACCTCCGCCACGCCACTCTGACCCTCAACACGTGGGCTCCCCAGGGGTGTCTGCTTAGCCCCCTACTGTACTCCCTGTGTATCCATGACTGTGTGGCCATGCACAACTCCATCTCCATCATCAAGTTTGCTGACTACATGACGGTAGTAGGCCTGATCAACAACGCCGATGAGACTGCCTACAGGGAGGAGGTCAGAGACCTGGCAGTGTGGTGCCAGGACAACAACCTCTCCATCAGCAAGACAGAGGAGCTGATCGTGGATGTTGGGAAAATTATGATTAAATGACTGAACAAATCATTTTAAATGGAACTGTAACTAAGTAAAACTTATACTCTGTTTTATTATATCTGATTAACAATGAGTTCATAAGAAGGGATTGTGAGACACGGACAAGGAGTAATTAAAGTTAATGAACACCATTCCAAGTAGGAAGAAACTAATGGGTTGTGGACTGTGTAAACACATAAGGTCGTTAACCTATGTTTGAACCTACAGAACTGAGCTCTGGGGTTTTTAGATAACCTAAGAATGCACTCACTGTCTTTTCTGTTAATTAGAACTGTCAGCTCAGTGTTGATCGATAATGTTGAGGGGTCAAAAGTTACTTGGGAGTGTGTTAGTAAGTTAGAATGAACTTTTCACCTCACTTTGTCCCGGTCGAGAGGAGGGGATTCTGTTAAAACAATGAAATGACGTCATCATTTGTATATAAACTGTTGCTCGTGGTAAAGTGGCAGCGCGCTACGAGAATAAATTATGTTACCTATTATTGAAAGACTGGTCTCCGTCTATTTTATGCAAACAAGAATCTTACAAATTCTCATAAAATAGATTAAGGGTTTTCAATTAATGAAAACACATTGGCATTATTAAATTACAGTAACAGTGGACTACAGGAAAGGGGGAGGGCCACAGTGTAGAGGGTCAAGAGTTTCAAGTTCCTCTGTGTCCACATCGCTGAGGACTTAACAGGGCCCTCTCATACCAGAACAGTTGTTAAAAAGGTATGACAGTGTCTCTTCTCCTTCAATAGGCTGAAATGGCCCCTGAGATCTTTAAGAACCTTCACAACTGCCCCATTAAGAGCATCCTGACAAGTTGTATCACCGTCTGGTATGGCAACTGCCGAAAGACCCTACAGAGGGTGGTGCGGACTGCCCACAGCATCACTGGGGGTGAGCTTCCAGCCATCCAAGACGTACAGTACATGTCAGGCGATGTCTGATAAAGGCCCGAAAGATTGGCGAAGACTCCAGCCACCCGAGCCATGGACTGTTCTTCATGCTCCTGTCTGGCAGGCTGTACCGGTTCATCAAGGCCCAGACCAACAGACTTCTAAACAACTTCTATCCTCTGGCCATAATAATGTTAAATGGCTAACAACTACTGCTATCCCTCTCCCTCTCTACCCCCCTTCTCACACGATCCATGTCTCAATTGTCTCAAGGCTTAAAAATCCTCCCCTTCATCTACACTGATTGAAGTGGATTTAACAAGTGACATCAATAAGGGATCATAGCTTTCACTTGTATTCACCTGGTCATATTCACCTGGTCAGTCTACGTCATGAAAAGAGCAGGTGTTCCTAATGTTTTTTACTCTCAGTATATATTACCATTAGTATATTACCATAAGTATTTATATATTCCTGCTACCAGTCACTTTTCAGGCCTGTTTACACTGCTATATTGTTTACTATTATTATTATTATTATGATTAATCCTGCCACCAGTCACTTTCTCCTAATTCCTGCCTATATTTACATATCAACTACTCCAGTATCCCTGCACACTGTAAATTTGGTACTGGCACTGACCCTGTATATAGCTTACACTCTCCTGATTTTCTTTTCTTCCTTTCTCATGTTTCATGTTTTTTGTTGCTTTTGTTGTGACAAGTACAACTTGAAACTACTTTTGACCAGGACCCATAGGGGGCTTGGTCAAAAGTAATGCACTATATGGAATAGGGTGCCATTTGGGATGCATCCCTAAAGTGTCTCAGTGGCGAGACTGGTTGGTTTTCTCTGTGAGGAGCCTGGCCTGCGCTGTGTAGGCCTATGGGGCGCCTGGAGAGAAGATTTGGCTCTCATCAGCTGCAAGAGAGAGTGTCATGTTCTCCTCAGTCTTGGTCAGGACCCAGGAGAGATTGGCCGCTCGTCTAATTGGTGGTGATTAAAGGCCTTTTACTGCTGATCACAGCACGTAGGTCAACAAAACAGACACACATAATGAGACAAGGGAGAGGACTACACCCCCACTGATTTAACACGGCCAGAAACATGCACACATACAAACATGCATGAATAGATGCACGGATGCATATTATGCACGCACATGTATGCAAGCAAGCACACACACATACTTTCTGTTTTTTCACTGAGTAGGCCTACTCACTGATCAGTGACTGATGCTTTTATGTAACGCTCTGTACAGGAGGGAAGCAGTTGTCTATCAAACTCCTGGGACTCTGACCAACCCCAGACAGGCAGTATCCTACACTACTACTATTCTGTCATCCTTCTCTGTCTAACACTCTTAGTGTCTCTCTTTCTCAGTCGCACTCTCACCTCTCTCCCCCCCTCTGTCCTTTTCACATGCCTGCCTCACCCAAGGACCTCTTCAGACCCCCAGATGGCGACTCAACTCCCAAGACGAAAGAGGGAAACAGAGGGAGGTGGACCGATAAAAGCAGGAAAGGGCAGAAGAAATGAAAGGGACTGAAGTAAAGAGTGAAAAAGGAGTTAGATACAATCAGTCCATGAATCCTTGGTGAGCGTCTCAAATACACCAGGGGAGAGAAAACGCTAAGCATTCCCGAGACAGTAACTACCAGTTTACCAGAGTAATTTCAAATGATGAAGTAGAAAGGAACATTTCTAACCAGCCTTGAAACACCAGCAGAGCCTCTGTGGCTGTTCAGGGCTGTGAGGGTAACACTCTGTTCTATTTCACAGAGAGAGAGAAGGTCTGAACTCCCTCTCACGGCAGGAGATCGGCCAATTAAAGAATGATTGGGGAAGAATGGGGTGCTACAGTGGGAAGCAAAGGACAGAGGGGTGGAACATAACTCACACGGAAGAACAATGGAGAAAGAGAAGAATGAAAAAAAACACCAGACTCCCTTTTATGAAAAGTGTAATTAATTGGGTAATCTTCACACAATCCAGGTTATTGTTTTCCACATGGCGACTGCGGTATTAATCAAACGCAGAAAGCTGAGTGAATTAGTGTGTGGTGCTGATAATGAATGATGAGGGAAAGCCCTGCTGCCATGTCTGAATGATTTCTGGACTGAGATCACATCTACTTCTCTATGAGACAGAGAGGGATCTGTTAGAAAGGACTAAAATAGCATCTTAATGCTTTACCAATAAAGATATCATTACGTGTGGGAGTTAGGATAATTGTAGCCATGGTAAATGTAATTAACAGCAGAACTATACTGAGCTGTTGGTCTGGCATCACAATAATATGTTTACACTTCCTGCTATCAAATAACAGTGTGGTACATTACACAAAAGAAGACAATGTTTAAATGAGAGTCTTGGGATCAGCGGATCGAGGCCAGCGAGTTATTCCTAAATTAAGGTATAATAATGTCATTTCACTGCAGTGTGATGACTTCACCCTGGCCTAAGAAAAACACAAGTAAGCGCTTTGGGGTCCCATTCACAATCATTACTAAACTATTTCATCAGACTTCATCTAATGTTGAGGGTGCTCCATTTGGCTCTTCCGCAGGCAAATCAATAGCCAATACAGAGCAGGGCTCTTAAACTTGGTTAGGTAAGAGATGAGGCAGAGTTGTCATCTAAATGAGGACATTCAAATTATTTATCTGTTCTGGAGCTACCTTGACCAGCCTTAGTTTTACACCTTAAACATCCCATGAGTTACCCTAGTTCAGTTCTCTACATGTTTTCATTGGATAAGAGAAGTTTAGTGGAAGAGTAAAGCTCACACTAACACTTTAGTCCATTGAAAATGCTTGGCACTTAAACCAGCACTGCTCTAAAAGATGTATTCTCATGCAGTTTGTGGCCCAACTTTCAAGCAGCCATCAACAGGTTAATTTCAGTAAAAACTAAAAAAGTAGATGACCTGGTTATGATCTTTTGCCTGTCCACGACCATTCTCTTGCCTGCCCCTTGGATTATAATAAATATCTGAGACTCGAACCATCTGCCTCCCGTGTCTGGGTCTCGCCCTGTGTCCTTATACAACTGGGCATACTTGAACCAGTCAGTAAAGATATAAAGGAGTTGAAGGCAAGCCTCGAAATGAGTGATGAAAAAACTGCGACAACGGAGAAAGAAACAAACAAGCTCAAAGGTACAGTCAATAAGATTGAAACGGATATTAAAGAACTTAAAAAGGAGAGCATGTATCTGAGAGAAGCCTTACTTGAAATATATACTAGATCTATGTGGGACAATCTGGTACTTATTAGTATCAAATGAGGGTGAAGATACTGAAAGTGTGGTGAAATAATTATTTCTTAAAGCGCTACAGATCCCAGGCGATACTGTCGACTAACTCCACCGTGTACACCGTTTCGGGCAGAGAGGACAGAGATATGAGCGCCCAATCATTGCCAAATTTGCATTCTTAAAGATGAAAAATAATGGTTAGAAGCCGGGGCAACGACTGGCACAAAAATAGGCATGAATGATCCATTCCTGAAGGAAATTGCAGAACGGTGCAAAGTTCTGTACCCACTCTAGATTAAAAGGGAAACGTGTGGCTCTTGTAGTTGATAAACTGTATATTGATAACCGACAGTTCCGAGACACCAAGACTACTCCATGGCAATTCTAAATAATACACAGATCCCATAGAGGAGTTGAATAATGGAACACCCAATACTATCCATGGTAGGGATTGTAATAAAACAAACTAACAAGAAAACAATAAAATACAACAATTGATAAAGAAATAAACTACAAATGCACTATACCATTCAAGACAGGGAATGATGTAAAATAATTAGTACTAGACTTTCTATTTATAAATAGACAAGACAGCATAAGTAAAAAGGGTCATTATTGAAATAATACATCTTCAAATATAAGGAGCTGGAACACAAAAGTACTCAAAAGCCAGGAATTAGGTAGGAGTCAACATGGTAGGGATAAAAACAGAGGACATAGAAGGCACAGTATGTGGGTATGTGTGGGTATATTGAGATAGAAGGTGGGGTGTGTGTTTTTGTGTTTGGAAAAGTGTGGAGTTAAAGGAGTGAAAAAGGAAAACGGTTTCAAATTCCTGAGCCCATGTGTTTTTGACAGCAGGAGTTGTGACAGACAGCTTTCCATTTTGTGCAGATATGGGATGTACATTTTAAAATAAATTATAAGAATGGTTTATTTATTGTCTTATGATGGAATGATACACTAAGGAGAAGTCCTGAACTGTTTAATAGGCCTACTGCAAGTAGCCTACAGTACATGCAGCCAAGAACGAAAGATGAACCCACTAAAGCAGCCCCGCCCCCTCATGAGTCTGAGCCTGCCTGGCAGGTTTGGTCCTACAAAGCCAAAGCCTGCAGATGGGAGAGCATAATATACAAGGAATTTCTCAAAGCTGATAATGAGAACCTTGACGACCTTGTACCTTGCTGGTGGGAATTCCGGTGTGGTACCCCCACCCAGGTAGTGGTAGTGCTGGCAACACTAGCTGCAGTAACCCATGGGGAGGGGGTCACACTTACAATCAGAGAGGGGGCAAATTGTGGCCATAGTGGCACAAAATAATCAAAGGTCTGACTGCACAGAGATGCTTGGAAAAATGGTCACAACGGGGGACCAATGTGTGTCTGTTTCAGGGAAAGATTTGCTCTATCAGCGAGGACTTGACATTGGTTAATCAAATCTCTCCGTTCTTTCTCAATTTTGCATGCCATCTTAAACAGCTACCACTGTATATGCATTTGCACATCAAGTCCTTTCTTAAGTTGGGCTCAGGGATGGAACAACTGTTGAACATCTGAGCTTGTGGTTGTTTGTGGGTGAAGGGTGCGGAGTGTATGTGAGAGTATGTATCCCACATCTGTTGCTATGGGGTAATGATAAGGACAATATAGGATGAATCTCTAATTGTTTGCCAAAATAATAGTTGCTTGCCAAAAATGTAATGTTTGGAATGACAATCCTAGTTAGAGATAACAATCCTTCACTTAAACTGCCTACATTACATATATTATTAATTAATTGTGGAAATAAATAAAGATATGCAAGATGTTTTAATATATATACAGTACCAGTCAAAGGTTGACACACCTACTCATTTAAGGGTTTTTCTTTATTTTGTACTATTTTCTACATTGTAGAATAATAGTGGAGGCATCTACACTATGAAATAAGAGTTTATATATTTTTGACCGTCAGTTAAGAACAAATTCTTAAATTCTTAACATCCTAGCTAAATAGTACAAATTAGTTAGCAAGTGCAATCTAACTAGCCATACATGTTTAATGCTTTTCGACCTGTCCCCAAATGAATGACATTGGTTCAGAGTTTGTTTTGATATTTTAACCTGAGTGTCGTGATCGCGTTCGGTGTAGGGGAACAAAATACATTTATGCACGATAGCGCACAAGCGCAGCTGATTTGGGTTCCGTGTTATATTCAACAACTGTTACGTACACCTCTTGGAGGAGGGAACGCAACACCCTGCTACACGCAACTCTCCATGGAGTAAAAGCGGTATGTGATTTTAGGTGCGAGTAAGGATGGCAGAGAAGATTCCCGTTTACAGGGAATTTATTTCCTTAACATGGGAAATGTGGGGGAAAAGGGCTGGACGGAACCAAAGCAAAGAAAGTTAGGTAAGGTAGGTATGGGGACTAACTACCTACCCACCCACTACTTACCTATTCTTAATACCACCGTGCTAACCAAAATACAGGAGTTGGCGTGCAGGCCTCTTACCTAAACACTCCCAAGGTGCCTTCCCCTTCTCACCAGAAACAAATGAAACTGAATAAGTCAAACTCAGTGAAAAATTTGAATAAACCAAAAACACTAAGTCCTACGGCATACACAGACCTCTAAGTCCTACGGCATACACAGACCTCTAAGTCCTATGACATACACATACCTCTAACTCCTATGACATACACATACCTCTAAGTCCTATGGCATACACATACCTCTGCAGGACCAGCTACAAAATACTTTACCTCATTCACAGAACCCTTCACATAGTTAATTTGTCTTAAACAAATCTACATTGAAATAAAAGTATACACCTCACATACAATGTTATGGGCTTAAAAAAAGAATACATGTACCATATCAGATATATATTTGAAATGTTTTCAGTTTTGAGTTTGCATCTCAAACATTACCCTTTATATACATCACAGAGGACTGAAATATAACAAAACCTTTTGACATAGAAACACCATATTTTCGACATTTAAATAGTTTAAAAAATATATATATTATGAAAAATATGAATAACATTCCACACATGAGGCCACTAGAGGGCGATTTGGTAATTAACTGCAGGAAAGGGATTTCTGATTAGACAGTCCATGAGTTAAGCAGAGACTAGAGGGCAATCTAAACTGGGTGGCAGTCTGTTTCTGCTCTCCAGCCAACTCCATATCGAACTGTCATGCTAAAGGCTTTACAATGACAATGAGCAGAAACAGATATGGGACCAGGCTAGCATAATAGGACTACATGAAAAAGTGGCAGTTTTAGACATAATTCCTGAGAGTTAAATGATGGATATACACTCAGAGCTCGCTAATCTAAGCTGTGTAACCACTGATGAATATGAATGAGACTATATGAATATAGATGAAGGTGGTCTCTCTTGGGTCCTCCCCCTGAGTAATGGTGGGGAGGCACTGAGTGGAACCCATCCATCATCACTGAGCGACGGGGTGACGGACAGGTACATCATCACTCTTTCATACACACACTAGCACACACACGCACACACACAGAGACTAAATGAGTGTGTGTATGAGTTAGAGTGTGTGTGGTGTTTGAGTGTGCATGGGTGAAATGGTTGGTTAGAGTGTACTGCTGCAGGGATGCTGCGTACACTAGAACACATGGAGTGGGCATAGACAAAGGTTAGTGTTGAGGTCATGAGCAGCCTCTCTGCATGATCTATGGGAGGAACTGTAGTTCAGTTGGTAGATCATGCCACTTCCAACACCAGGATAGTGGGTCTGATTTATGGGACCACCCAGAGGTAAAAAATGTATGCACGCATGACTGAAAGTCGCTTAGGATCAAAGTGTCTGCTAAATGGAATATATTATAATATTCACAGGGACAGACTTCTATGACCTTAGTCATTCTCTATGTGTGACTCTTTCTTTTTTGGCTCTCTCTTTCTCACTCCTTCCCTCTTCAGGTTACAATGGCCTGTGCATGATAAATATGTTCCCTTTTATTAAGTATGTGGGTAGAGAATTGCGACAAGCTTTCACTATCTACATGCACCATGAAGTCCTATGTAACTGTGCCATCTGGTTCTGTAGCCTTGCCATTGACTGGAAACAGAACAATTCTCACTTGCAGTGAGTGTTTCAACAACTCTGTGTTCTGACGACTGCAAACAGAGTTCAACCCCCGCAGGATTAAATCTGGTTTAATTTGTACATGGACATGTTGGAACTCGTTAGAGATGTAACGTCTCTAACGAGTTCCACGTTATTAAACTAGTTAAAGTTAGTCCCTGTTCTGTCAATCAGAGGAGGGAGGTATTGATGGGACACTTAGGTAAGGAACAAGGGTCACAATGGTTGCAAAGGTAACACAATGATATGATGTATGATGTCTGTGGGGATTTTTTTTTTCTCTCTCTCTCTCTCTCTCTCTCTCTCTCTCTCTCTCTCTCTCTCTCTCCCCCTCTAATACTGGTCTTATGTTTTAAATGCTTCAAAGTCATACTACAGACCCATGCTGTGCAAACAAAGCATGCACTAAGCATGACACCTACAGTATACAGATAACACATACACATATGTCATTTTCATGACATTCATGCAGATAGACAGAATTCTAGACCATCACCACTGCAGATATTTTGACCACCTTCATCTTCATTTGAAAGAATATCTTCGTTCCTCTCCTCCTACAACCAGCATTTCCTCCCTACTGTGAATCAGCCAGACTAAAAGCAGACTAAAATAACTGACACACACACCCCACCAGGGGTGGGGTCAACGTCTGGAGGTTGAGATGTGTTAGCCAGAGAACATCACCCTGAGATGGAAAGGCTCATCCACTAAAGCAGGCCTCTCAGTGCTCCATTACTGGCCTAATGCTGCGTCTTCTGTTCCTGCTGCTGGAGCCTTGTTCAGCGCTTCCACGCCCCTATCTTTCCCCCATCATCCCACACTTACCATTCCCAGTAATGACCCTGGAGTGGGACCAGTGACCTCTGCACCATGGATCACATCTCTGCGTCTGTGGGCCGTGACAGCTGTGGCTCTCTAACCCCCCACAGTGGGATGCAGAGGGCAGGAAAAAGAGGACCCATTCATTAGAAGACACAGTGGTTTCTGTATTTATAACTACCTGATGCCTCATTGATAACAGCCCAATGGAAAAACTGGATAGAAGATTTACTGAGAAGGAAGTGTGTCTCAGCAGTAACAGTGTTCCTTGTTATCCCTTTGTTATATACTGTGATAAGGCTGTACTCTTACTCATACAACCAAATAAATATAACAGCATTCTTAACGGCACAGCAGCATGTAGTTTATTGGGAAACATCATCGCCAAGCAGTGTGCTGCTGTACTGTGGGTGGAATTCACAACAAAAGTCAAAAGGCAGAAAATGGAAGGTATGCAAATTGAATCAGTCTCCCAGCAGCCCCCTGGAGTGAACAACTCTCTATCACACTGTCACAGCATTGACGGACAGACCCGTACTGTCAATTCCAAGATCTGGGCATATGACACACTGTATGTTGGCCCGGCGGTTATAGGTGTGAGCACAAAACTAGAATTCTATTGCATTCTATTTCTATGAGTGTGACACAAGTCACATGGAACAGGTGTAGGGAGTAACAACGCTTGCAGATGGGGACCGTCTGCCATGTGTCAGGGCCTATGACAGGGCCTATGTCAGGGGTGTCGGGAGTGTGCGTTACAATTGTGTCAGGGGTCGTTCCACCTCAAAAAGCACGAGCGATTTTGACGCCCATCATTTCAGATGGTTTCTGTTGATAAAATTAGCATTCCTGCAACATTATTTTGTTGAAACAATAATTTGATCTCTGAGAAATTGAGCTAGTTGATTGCACCCAAGTTGGCCATTTTAATTTATAGGATTCATATCATATTCAATAAATACAGTACCTAACATCCCATTTTTTATATACATGAGAAAACCAAATAAATGGTCAAAAGTCCCCCACAGACCTTCCAGACCCCCACCCTACTCACCCCATATAGTATCAGTTCACTATGTCCAGGCGGCTTTGAAGTATTGTTTCTTCATCCGATGTAATGCTTTCTCAGTGAATTTGGTGATGGTTGTTTTCCCCTGTTCAGAGAAAAAGTTGTTGGGTTTCTGTCCCATCCTACATCCTGATATTCAAATCAAATTAACTTTATTTGTCACATGCCCCCCGAAAACAACAAGTGTAAACTTTACTGTGAAATGCTTACTTACAAGACCTTACAAAAAGTGCTGTTCAAGAAGAACATTTTACCAAGTCGCCTAAAATAAAAAGTAATAATAAAAAGTAACACAATAAGAATAACAATAACGAGGCTATATACAGGGGGCACCGGTACCGAGTCAGTGTGCAGGGGTACAGGCTAGTTGAGGTAATCTGTACACGTAGGTGGGGGCGAATTGACCTTGCATAGCTAACAAACAAACAGCGAGTAGCAGCAGTGTACAAAGGGGGGGGGGGGGGGGGTCAATGTAAATATTCCGGTGGCGATTTTATGAATTGTTCAGCAGTCTTATGGCTTGGGGGTAGAAGCTGTGTGGGAGCCTTTTGGTTCTAGACTTGGCGCTCCGGTACAGCTTGCCATGCGGTAGCAGAGAAAACAGTCTAACAGTGACCAGTCTCTGACAATTTTTGAGGCTTTCCTCTGACACTGCCTATTATATAGGTCCTGGATGGCAGGAAGCTTGGCCCCAGTGATGTACTGAGCCGTTCGCACCACCCTCTGTAGCTCCTTACGGTCAGATGCAGAGCAGTTGCCATACAAGGCGGTGATGCAACCGGTCAGGATGCTCTCGACGGTGCAGTTGTAGAACCTTTTGAGGCTCTGGGGAGCCATGTCAAATCTTTTCAGTCTCCTGAGGGTTTTGTCGTGCCCTCTTCACGACTGTCTTGATATGTCTGGACCATGATAGTTCGTTGGTGATGTGCATACCAAGGAACTTGAGTCTCTTGACTCACTCCACTACAGCCCCGTCGATGTTAATGGGGGCCTGTTCGGCCGCCTTTTCCTGTAGTCCACTATCATCTCCTTTGTCTTGCTCACATTGAGGAAGAGGTTGTTGTCCTGGCACCACACTGCCAGTTCTCTGACCTCCTCCCTATAGGCCATCTCATCGTTGTCGGTGATCAGGCCTACCATTGTTGTGTCATCAGCCAACTTAATGATGGTGTTGGAGTCGTGTTTGGCCACGCAGTCGTGGGTGAACAGGGAATACAGGAGGGGACTAAGCACACACCCCTGAGGGGCCCAAGTATTAAGGATCAGTGTGGCAGAGGTGTTTTTGCCTCCTCTTACCACCTGGGTGCGGCCCGTCAGGAAGTCCATGAAAACCATGCCTGGTGCCCCCGATATTTCATAGTATTCTTTTGTTTCCAGTACTTGTCTTATATTATCTCCAATGTATCGTCCATGTAAAAAACCTGTCTGATTAGGATGAATAATATCTGACAATACTTTTTTAAATTCTATGCGCCAAGCATTTTGCTAGGATTTTTGCATCACAACACTGAAGTGTAAGAGGTCTCCAATTTTTTAAATGGACTGGATCTTTATATTGGGTACTTGGGTCCTGTTTCAGTAATAATGATATCAGACCTTCTTGTTGCGTGTCTGATAATCTACCATTTATATAGGAGTGGTTAAAACATGCTAATAATGGTCCTTTGAGTATACCAAAATACGTTTTGTATACTTCCACTGGTATGCCATCCAGCCCTGGAGTTTTCCCAGCCTTAAAGGCCCCAATTGCATCAAGTAGTTCCTCCTCTATAATTTGGCCTTCACATGAATCTTTCTGTACAGATGTTAATTTTACATTATTATTAGGAAAAAAATCCATACAATTAGTTTCAGTTAGTGGAGATGGAGGAGCCTGAAATGAAAACATATTCTTAAAGTACTTTACTTCCTCTTTCAAAATATCATTTGCTGAATCATGCGTGACTCCATCATTTGTAACAAGTTTTAATACATTTTCTGGTAGCATTTCTATATTGAAGATTGAAAAAGACTTTGGTGCATTTTTCCCAATATTCCATCCAGTTCGCTTTATTTTTTAAATATATTACACTGGACCTTATCCTCTATCAACACTTTTTCATATTTTGGTACCAGAGAGAATGACATAAGAAAGTAGTCATGATGACTAGCTTGATTAAGCCTCCGCCATGTATATCTCACTAGGTCAGGTCAAGTCTCCATATATCCACTAATTACAATATATCCATGACATTCATGATTTCTTTAAGTGCCTGAGGGTGATAGTTTGTAGTGTGACTTCCTTTCCGGTCCATAGAGGTATTTAAGACCGTATTAAAATCTCCCACCATAATAATAGTGTCACGCCCTGGTCTTAGTATTTTGTGTTTTCTTTATTAATTTGGTCAGGCCAGGGTGTGACATGGGTTTATTTATGTGGTGTGTTTTGTCTTGGGGTTTTTGTTAGGTATTGGGTTTGTATTGTAGTAGGGGTATCTAGCATAGTCTATGGCTGTCTGGAGTGGTTCTCAATCAGAGGCAGGTGTTTATCGTTGTCTCTGATTGGGAACCATATTTAGGCAGCCATATTCTTTGAGTGTTTCGTGGGTGATTGTTCCTGTCTCTGTGTTTGTTGTCACCAGATAGGCTGTATAGGTTTTCATGTTACGTTTGTTGTTTTTGTATTGTTTGTGTTTTCTTCTTTATTAAATATGTATCAAGAATACCACGCTGCATTTTGGTCCGACTCTCCTTCACCTAAAGAAAACCGTTACAAATAGAGTCTAGTGTTGCTTGTAGAGTTGATAAATTCTTATATATATTTCCAAAGAAGCTTGGATCATCATTATTCAGTCCGTATAGGTTAATAAGCCATATCTGTTTGTTGTCCAAAAACATATTTAAAATAATCCATCTACCTTGAGGATCTGTTTGGACAATTTGCACATTTGGATCAAAGTTATTGTTAATTAAAACCATCACCCCTTTTGAATTTCTTTGCCCATGGGAGAAATATATTTCGTCCCCCCAGTTCTTTTTCCACAAAACTTCATCTAAAATTGTTGAACGGGTTCCCTGTAAACAATAGATATTATATTCCTTCTCTTTTAGCCAGGTAAATACTGATCGTCTTTTCTTATCTGCTAGGCCATTACAATTATAACTGGCTATACTTATTTCACCATTTACCATAATGAGACACAACTTTCAATTATTTTTATCAAAATATATGTTTGTAAACGTACCGTTATAAAGTAACATAATTGAGTGTCTATATAGGTGTACCATGACATTTGCATTGCTACTAAGTAAAACTCCAATTGGTCCCTACCCATTCACCCGCTAAAAGCCCTCCTCATCCCAAGTTGGGTTGTCATCCCAATGCCCGGCAGATCACCCTCGACCCCCTGTATCCCATAGCCCTGAACGGACTGGTATCCATCCTTTGAAAAGAGCACACAGTGCCATTTACTGAATTGAAGTAGATCAACTACCAAATGCATTTCTATCGCCCCCACCTCGATTTGTATTATATATAGCTGTGGACCATCCTCTATTGTCCCTAACATATTTTACTCCTTCGCAGCAGCTGTGGGACACACACACCCATACACACTCAACCCTTCCCCCCACACAACCATAAGCTCACATTCTCAACAATTGCACCATCCCAGAGCCCAACTCAAGAAAGGTCTTGATTTACAAATGCACTTACAGTTGCAGCTGCATGAGAAGGCCTGCAAGAGCGAGCAAAATATGGGCAGAAATTAAGAGATTTTATTAACCATTGTCACATCCTAGATGATGGAGATCAAATGTACACCTTTTCCCTGAAACACCCACAATACTGTCACCCGTATTGACCATATTCCCAAGCATCTCCATGCAGTCAGACTTTGATTTTGTGCCACCAGGGTCACAATAATATACCCCCTCTCTGAATGTCTGAGTGTGACCCCCTCCCCATGGGTTACTGCAGCTAGTGTTGCCAGCACTGCCACTGCCTGGGTGGGGGCACCCCACCGGAATCCCCACCGGCTAGGTACAAGGTCGTCAAGGTTCTCATTAGCAGCTTTGAGAATTTCCTTGTGTAGTATGCTCTCCCTTTAGGGGGCTTTGGCTTTGCAGGACCAACCCTGCCAAGCAGGTTCCGAATCTTGAGGGGGCAGTGCTGCTCTTGGTCTCTGACCTAATTTTGGCTGCATACAGGCGGCTTACAGCAGGCACATAAAACAGCTAGGGACTTCTCCTTAGTCTCTGGGTCATTCAGGTGGGTGTCTAAGGTATAGGGTCGTGGACTGTACCATTAAAATAGGATCATAAATAAATAATTATATATAATTTATTTTAAAAATGTAGTTCCCCATGATAGGACAATAAATAAATTAAATGTATAATTTATTTTAAAACTGTTCCACCATGATAGGACAATAAATAAATAAGACATATAATTCATTATAAAAGTATATCCATCATCTGAACAACATTGAAAGCCCTCTCAAACCCTGGCTCACAGCAATGAATTGGTTCTGGGATATGCAACCATTTCATTACTCACTCACTCAACTTTCCCAAACACATATTGTGTTTATTTTCCTCATCTATGAGAACTTCGTAATTTTTTATATAACCATGGAGTAGTCTTTGTGTCTCTGAACAACTGGTTATCAATATATAGTTTATCAACAACGAGAGCTACTCGTTTCCCTTTTAATCTATTTTCTTTGAAAATTGGATACAGAACTTTATGCCGTTCTGCGATTTCCTTTGGAGACTGATCATTCATGCCAATTTTGGCATTTAACCAGGCTTCTTGGAATTTAACCCAGGCTTTTAACCATTATTTTATCTTTAAATAAAGCAAATTTGGCAACGATTGGGCGGTCATACCTTTGGCCTCTCTGTCCGAAGCGGTGTACCCGTTCAAGTTGGATTTTGTCGATAGCTTCGCGTGGGATCTGAAGCGCTGTACGGAGGAACTCTCTAACTACAGATTCAGGAACTTCCCCTTCTTTCTCCTGGATACCTGTAAGTACCAGATTCTCTCTCATTGATCTAGTTTGTCTGTCCAGGAAGGCTTCCCTCAGAACGGTGTTCTCCTTTTGAATTTCATTCACTTCTGTTTCAATCTTATTGACTGTCCCTTTTAGCTTGTTTGTTTCCTTCTCCAATGTTGCAGCTTTTTCATCACTCATCTCGAGGCTTGCCTTCAACTCTTTTATATCCTTACTAACTAATTCAAGTATACCCAGTTTGTCATTTATTTGATTTTAACAGATCGGTTTCGACCTTTACCATTCCCGGTGGTGAAAATATTAAATTGTCTGTGTCTGTAGAAGAGTCACGTTTTTGTTTTGAAATCGGTTCCCCTGTCTTACTCTCCGTCATGTTTGGGTGTTGCTTGTTTTCGTAATATTTGTCGATAAATGTCTCTAGTCTTAGGATTTGTTTTGTGTTATTATCCAGATTGAAGTTTATCACCCAGCAGATTATGTAGTGCTAATATTTTAGTCTAACTTGCCGATATTGAATATTACGTTTTATCTTGAGGTCCTCTACCTAACTTTGTTCAGTCCACCATTACCTTGTCGCCCGCCTCAGACCTGATCATGGGAGCATTTTCATCTTTGCTTATGGCCTTATAGAGTTGGTTGAGAGCGGTCTTAGTGCCAGCTTCGTTTTGTGGTGTTAAAGAGACGGTTCCGAATAATACAGATGAGAACTCTCTTGGTAGATAGTGTGGTCTACAGTTTATCGTAAGGTACTCTACCTCTGGCGAGCGATACCTCGAGACTTCTTTAATATTAGACATGTTATTGACAAAAAGACACACACTCGTCTTACCAGAGGTAGCTTCTCTGTTCTGCCCGTGCATGGAAAATCACGCTAGCTCTATATTGTCCCCATCTACGTCAGGGTGAAACATAAGATGTTACAGTTTTTAATGTCCCGTTGGTAGGGCAATCTTAATCGTAGGTCATCAATTTTATTTTCCAATGATTGCACATTAGCAAGAAGAATGGAAGACAATGGGAGTTTACTTGCTCGCCTCCAGATTCTCAGAAGGATGCCCGATCTGCGGCCCCTTTTCCGGCGTCTTTTCTTCACGCAAAAGTCGTGGATTTGGGCCTGTTCCAGTGAAAGCAGGGTATCCTTCCCATCGGACTCATTAAAGGAAAATGTTTCTATCAGTCGGGGGTGAGTAATCGCTTTTCTGATGTCCAGAAGTTATTTTCGGTCATAAGAGACAGTAACAGCAACATTATGTACACAATAAGTTTTTAAAAATAAGTTACACAAAAATAAATAAATAGCACAATAGCATGTTCTTTGGCGCCATCTTTTCTGTGTTTTTTCCCCAATAGTACTAGGTTCTGACCACTAGATGTTGAAGACAACGTTAAAAGGATAATTCACCCAAGTTACAAAATTACATTTGTCTATGGACAAGGTATGACAGCAATCCATGAGTAGGTTTTGTTGTCCACTGTTTCAAATGCTTATCTTTTTATCATTTGTAGTACAAATCCAAGTCATTGGTAATCAAATGTTGTTTGTCACATGTGCCGAATACAACGGGTGAACCTAACCGTGAAATGCTTACTTACAAGCCCCTAACCAAAAATGAAGTTCATTATGTCCATATCAACCTGAAGTATCTAAAAATGGATTGTGTAACTCAATTATGTTACTTATAGGTGATTTGGATATGAATTACGAAAATGCTAACATACAGTAGGTAAAAAGTTTGCATTTGAAACAGTGGCCAGGTAAACAATACCAAACATAGATTGCTGTCATACCTTGTCCATACACTACTTACAGGGTAAGGAAACTAATATGTAATTCTGTAATTTGGGTGAACTATCCCTTTAACATTGAAGTGGTGGGGGGGGGGTGGGCATTATCTAGTGGTTAGAATCTGATAATATCAGGTTGTAGGATGGAACATAAACCTAACAACTTAAATTACAAATTTCTCTGAACAGGGGAAAAAAACATCACCAAATTAATAATCATATCTGTTTCTAACTACAGAAATTTCCGAACAATCTGAGATGGTGGACCCTCATGACATGGAACGACCCTCGGGAGAGTGTGTGACAGTGTGTGACATTCCCTGAAGATGTCGTGAGACAATGAGACACTAACTCCCTTCTGAAAGCCTATTGCTGTTCAGAGAGAGCTGAACCAGTGCCTAGTACATGGAGGATATAAATTATGAATGGTTGGCTAATTAGCTGCCATTGTGCACTTAATAAGTGCATAATACATGGTTACCTAAAATAAAGTGGTACAGAACAGGGGGGTCTCTGGGGGAAACATAATTAGCTTATATGGATGAGGCTCTTCAGAGTGGCTCCTCACCAGGCAGGCCTTGCAGTCTGCCAGAGATGGCATTGGAGTATGGCTATAGTCAGTGCCCACACAGGTCCATCCTGACTCTGCCTCTCTCTCTCTGCTGCTCGAGTCCAGACTTGCTGAACAATGAGTGTGCTGCTCACTGCCCAGACCATGTTACAGTCAAATACATCTCTATTACAATCCTTATTACATCAGTGCAAAACAATTCCATACTGTCAAAACAGTGTTGTATCAAAACCAGCATCTTGCTTTGTGATTGAAATTCTCAGCCATGTCTACTGGCTCTTATTGAATCATTATGTATGTTTTCTACCTTCCATGGTGTTTACTTGCTATCTAGGTTGGGTCACTGTACAAAAGGCTCTTCAGAGCCTGTGCTCCAAAGGCCAATTTTTGTCCTGCCCCTTTAATTGTGACCATGGAGCTAAAAATGGCCTGGTGCCCCGGGTGGGCTGTTAGGACTATTCCCTTCACCTTCCTTACACCTTCCTGCCAACATCTCCTGCTACAATCAATTCCCTTTTTCCTTTGTGTGCGTCTACCAATAACTGTATATATGAATGGACAAAGCCATCGATCACATTCACACCATTCATTCAATAGCGCATTGAAGCCAAATTAAGTCAGTTAAGATGGAGTCTCATGGAGACATAACATGTACAGTTTGAGATACTCCATGACAACCTCCACTGCTGTCCAGTATCCCCTAGTGCCAGGACGTTGCAAGCTATCTCAGTGCTGCCCCCTCTCATTGAGTAACTCAATATGAAGGCCAACCGGGGTAGGCTGCCATTAGCAATTACATTACATACTTCTTCTCTGTACAGTTTAAAAATACTCACATTTTTATTTACATCAAGATTGACCACAAAGATTGACAATTTTCCATTCACTATAATGGGGGAATCCTGTTTTCTGGAAACAATGCCTGCAGTACCACAGCAAGCATTGAACTTCCATGGTTCCATTGAGAGGGGGCAGTCATTCTCCCCTGGCTTTCACAGATACAGTAAGAATGTGAACAAAGAGAACTTGCATTTTTGTTAGAATGACACGGGCAATTATTTTCTCACGTTGTTTGTAAACATACAGTACAAGTCAAACGTTTGGACACACCAACTCATTCAAGTTTTTTTTTCTCATTTTTACTATTTTCTACATCAAAACTATGAAATAACACCTATGGAATCATGTAGTAACCAAAAACGTTTTAAACATATCAAAATATATTTTAGATTTTAGATTCTTCAAAGTAGCTACCCTTTGCCTTGATGACAGCTTTGCACACTCTTGGCAATCTCTCAACCAGCTTCATGAGGTAGTCACCTGGAATGCATTTCAATTAATAACAGGTGTGCCTTGTTAAAAGTTCATTTGTGGAATTTCTTTCCATCTTAACACATTTGAGCCAATCAGTTGTGTTATGACAAGGTAGGGTTGGTGTACAGAAGGTAGCCCTATTTGGTAAAATACCAAGTCCATATTATGGCAAGAACAGCTCAAATAAGCAATGAGAAATGACAATCCATTATTACTATAAACCATGAAGGACAGTCAATGCAGAACATTTCAAGAACTTTGAAAGTTTCTTCAAGTGCATTTGCAAAAACCATCAAGTGCTATGATGAAACTGGTTCTCTGTAACGTGTACCCTGAGAGTTGGGAAGCAAGAACAGGGAGTGAATCATTTAATAAATAAACGAACATGGACAAAACAAGAAACATGAGCAGTGTACAGACAAGAAACAATGGAACAGAAACAATAATGCCTGGGGAGAGAACCAAAGGGAGGGACATATAGGGAAGGTATTCAAGGTGATGAAGTCCAGGAGTGTCTGATGAGGCGCTGGTGCGCGTAACGAGGGTGATAGGTGTGCGTAACAATGAGCAGCATGGTGACCTAGAGCGCCAGAGAGGGAGTATACGTGACACTCTCATGGGGACCGCCACAGGAAAGGAAGACCCAGAGGTAACTCTGCTGAAGAGGATAAGTTCATTAGAGTTGCCAGCCTCAGAAATCGGCAATTAACTGCACCTCATATCGCAGCCCAAAAAAATGCTTCACAGAGTTCAAGTAACAGACACATCTCAACATCAACTATCAGATGAGACTGCGTGAATCAGGCCTTCATGGTCGAATTGCTGCAAAGAAACCCCTACAAAATGACACCACTAAGAAGAAGAGCCTTCCTTTGGCAAAGAAACACGAGCAAATCAAATCAAATTGGTCACATACACATGTAAACACATATTTAGCAGATGTTATTGCGGGTGTACCAAAATGCTCGAGCAATGGACATTAGACCGGTGGAAATATGTCCTTTGTTCTGATGAGTCCAAATTTGCGATTTTTGGTTCCAACCTCTGTGTCTTTGTGAGACGCAGAGTAGGTGAACAGATGATCTCCGCATGTGTGGTTCCCACCGTGAAGCATGGAGGAGGAGGTGTGATGGCGTGGGGGTGCTTTGCTGGTGACACTGTCAGTGATTTATTTAGAATTAAAGGCACATTTAACCTGCATGGCTACAAGAGCATTCTGCAGCGATACGCCATCCTATCTGGTTTGCGCTTAGTGGGACGATCATTTGTTTTTCAACAGAACAATGACCCGAAACACACCTCCAGGCTGTGTAAGGGCTATTTGACCAAGTAGGAGAGTGATGGTGTGCTGCATCAGATGACCTGGCCTCCACAATCACCCAACCTTAACCCGATTGAGATGGTTTGGGATGAGTTGGACTGCAGAGTGAAGGAAAAGCAGCCAACAAGTGCTCAGCATATGTGGGAACTCCTTCAAGACTGTTGGAAAAACATTTGAGGTGACTACCTCATGAAGCTGGTTGAGAGAATGCCAAGAGTGTGCAAAGCTGTTATCAAGGCAAAGGGTGACTACTTTGAAGAATATCAAAAATATATTGATTTGTTCAACACTGTTTTTGGTTACTACATGATTCCATATGTGTTATTTAATAGTTGTTCATATTTAATAGTTTTACAATGTAAAAATAAAGAAAACCCCTTGACTGAATAGGTGTGTTCAAACATATTACTGGTACTGTATTTGCGGCTCCCTGAGCGCATTCCTTTGTTCTTTTGACAGGTACATTTCTATTGGTTTATGTTCTTTGACGTGTAGATCCAGGTGCATTGCTTTCACCTTCTAACCAGTCCATCAATGGAGGCTGATGGGAGGAGCCCCAGAGGACGGGCTCATTGTAATGGCTGAAATGAAATCAATGGAACAGAGTCAAACATATGGTTTTCATATATTTGATGTGTTTGATACCATTCCGTTTATACCATTCCAACTACTACAATGAGCCCGTCCTCCTATAGCTCCTCCCACCAGCCTCCACTGCTGTCCTGTATACCCGAGTGCAAACACTAATTTCAGTCACAATAAATCACTTTGTGACTAAATAATGTTGCAAAAAGGGCTACAATAAACATTGATTGGTTGATTCATTATATTATTACACATATGACTTTGTACAGCGCATTCGGAAAGTATTGAGACCCCTTCCCTTTTTCCACATTTTGTTACGTTAAAGCCTTATTCTGAAATGGATTAAATAAATGTTTTCCTTGATCTATCTACACACAATACCCCATAATGACAATGCAACTACAGGTTTTTATAATTTTTTTGCAAATGTTTTGAAAATAAAAAATCTGAAATACCCTATAATAAGTATTCAGACACTGCTATGAAGCTTGAAATTGAGCTCAGGTGCATCCTGTTGACATTGATCGTCCTTGAGATGTTTCTACAACTTGATTGGAGTCCAACTGTGGTAAATTCAGTTGATTGGACATGATTTGGAAAAGCACACACTTGTCTATAGAAGGTTCCACAGTTGAAAGTGCCTTTTAGAGAAAAACACAAGCCATGAGGTGGAAGGAATTGTCCGTAGAGCTCCGAGACAGGGTTGTGTCGAGGCACAGATCTGGGGAAGGGTACCAAAAAAATTCTGCAGCATTGAAGGTCCCCAAGAACACAGTGGCCTCCATCATTATTAAATGGAAGACGTTTGGAACCACCAAGACTCTTCCAAGAGCTGGCCGCCCGGCCAAACTGAGCAATCGGGGGAGAAGGGTCTTGGTCAGGGAGGTGATTAAGAACCTGATGGTCACTCTAACAGAGCTCTAGAGTTCCTCTGTGGAGGTGGGAGAACCTTCCAAAAGGAAATCCATCTCTGCAGCACTCCACTAATCAGGCCTTTATGGTAGAGTGGCCAGACGGAAGCCACTCCTCAGTAAAAGGCACATGACAGCCCACTTGGAGTTTGACGAAAGGCACCTAAAGAACTCTCGAACCTTGAGAAACAAGATTCTCTGGTCTGATAAAACCAAGATTGAACTCTTTGGCCTGAATGCCAAGAATCACGTCTGAAAGAAACCTGGCACCATCCCTACAGTGAAGCATGGTGGTGGCAGCATCATGCTGTGGGGATGTTTTTCAGTAGCAGGGACTGGGAGACTAGTCAGGATCAAAGGAAAGATGAATGGAACCAAGCACAGAGATATCCTTGATAAAACCTGCTCTAGAGGGCTCACCTCAGACTGGGGCCAAGTTTCACCTTCCAACAGGACAACAACCCTAAGCACACAGCCAAAACAAAGCAGGAGTGGCTTCAGGACAAGTCTCTGAATGTCCTTGAGTGGCCCAGCCAGAGCCCGGACTTGAACCCGATCAAACATCTCTTGAGAGACCTGAAAATAGCTGTGTGGCAACGCTCCCATCCAACCTGACAGAGCTTGATAGAATCTGCAGAGAAGAATGGGAGAAACTCCCCAAATACAGGTGTGCCAAGCTTGTATCGTCCTACCCAAGAAGACTCGAGGCTGTAATCACTGCCAAAGGTGCTTCACAAAAGTACTGAGTAAAGGGTCTAAATACATGTGTAAATGTGATATTTCTGTTGTTTGTTATATACATTTGCTAATATTTCTAAAAACCTGTTTTTGCTTTGTCATTATGGGGTATTGTGTGTAGCTTGATGAGGGGGAAAACCTATTTAATCCATTTCTGAATAAGGCTGTAATGTAACAATGTGGAAAACGTTAAGGGGTTTGAATAGTTTCCACATGCACTGTACGTATTTGAGGCATGAGAAAATGATATGCACTTTGACCTTGTTTCTGAATACATCAAAATAATTCATATAGCTAATCCATCTGGATCTGTATTTGTCCCCTGCAGGGTTCGGTAGGTTACTTTATATGTAATCCGTTAGTTACTGGTTACCTGTCCAAAATTGTAATCAGTAATGTAACTTTTGCATTACCCAAACTGAGTTACATAATCTGATTACTTTAAATTACCTTTAGATTACTTTCCCTTAAGAGGCACAGGTTAGAAACTGGCACAGCCACAAAGTCATAAAATCTGTTTTTTAAACCTAACTTTAATCCTAACCTTAAATTCAGACCAAAAAGCACATTTGTGTTTTCCTAAACTGTTACAATACCGTCAATTTTGCCTTTGCAGCTGGCCCACCTGCAATATATAACCAAAAAGGGTTCTTCGGCTGTCCCCATAGAAGAACCTTTTTAAGAACTCTTTTTGGTTCCAGGTAGAACCATTTTGGGTTCCATGTAAAAACCCTTTCCACATGGAACCCAAAAGGGTTCTGTCACGCCCTGACCTTAGTTCCTTTTTTTATGTCTCTATTTGGGTTTGGTCGTTGCGTGAGTTGGGGTGGGAATTCTATGTTGCTTTTCTATGTTTTCTTTTCTATGCGTTTGGCCCGGTATGGTTCCCAATCAGAGGCAGCTGTCTATCGTTGTCTCTGATTGAGAACCATACTTAGGTGGCCTTTTCCCACCTGGTGTTTGTGGGTAGTTGTTTTCTGTTTTTGTGTTCTGTCACCGTTCAGGACTGTTTCAATTTTCATTGTTTCACTTTGTTATTTTGTATATGTTATATTAAATTTAACATGGACACTTACCACGCTGCGTTTTGGTCCGATCCTTCCTACTCCTCATCCGATGAAGATCGTTACAGGTTCTACCTGGAACCAAAAAAGGCTTCTCCTATGGGGACAGCCAAAGAACCCTTTTTTTCTAAGAGTGTTGTAGAAAATGAATCTGTCTCAAAGACAAGACTCATCCCAATAAATGTCAACCTGCTTAAGAGGCATTAGAAGAAGACAAAACTGAATATTACCATTTGAATAACATCTATTGCAGGATAAATCTGTTAGTTTCCATAGCTGACCATAAATTGATTTGCATTTTACTTTATGGGTTGGTTATGTAGGCTTCTTCAAATACATTGCTTTCTACTACAAATAATACTATTATTAGGTGATATCTTTACATAAACTGTCTGTCAGATTTCCAGTCATTGCAATTCATTTAATAGTATTTGATCTTCAAGAATAAGACTTGGAAATATAGATTAGCATTTGATTTACCTGAGCATAACCCTAAACTAATTAGCCTAATCTGAGTTGAGAAATAAATGTTGCTCTTGGAATGGCATGCTTTGAGCACTACTGAAAAGTGCCATTTGCATGTGAAAAACAAAATGAAAAGCTCCACTCGTGGTCTTCTTAAATTAAACGTATATTTGACCATATGGAGCACAATACCACGAGGGAGTTTATTATATAGGCTGGGATCTGCACTATGCAGCTGTTGCAAGAGCACATTTTTTTACTGGCTGTCCACTGGGGTGTATTCATTACTCCGATTCTGTTGCAAAACGTTTCTTAAACAGATACAGAACGGAAGGAAACGAGGCGGGACTTACCTGACTTTGTCTAATATAAACTCTAATTTTTCCCTGTTTGCTTCCATTTGGTTCTTAAACGGTAAACTGTTTCTGTAATGAATACACTTCTGGTCGCAAAAACAATGACTGATGGGCAGCATAAACTTCTTCAATTCAATCATTATTGGTTTAAAATACACATATACACTACTGTTCAAAAGTTTGGGGTCACTTAGAAATGTTCTTGTTTTTGAAAGAAAAGCACATTTTTTGCGAATTAAAATAACATCAAATTGATCAGTAATACAGTGTAGACATTGTTAATGTTGTAAATGACTATTGTAGCTGGAAACGGAAGATTTTTTAATGGATTATCTACATAGGCATACAGAGGCCCATTCTCAGCAACCATCACTCCTGTGTTCCAATGGCACGTTGTGTTAGCCAATCCAAGTTTATCATTTTAAAAGGCTAATTGATCATTAGAAAACCCTTTTGCAATTATGTTAGCACAGCCTAAAACTATTGTTCTGATTAAAGAAGCAATAAAACTGGCCTTCTTTAGACTAGTTGAGTATCTGGAGCATCAGCATTTGTGAGTTTGATTACAGGCTCAAAATGGCCAGAAACAAAGCATTTTCTTCTGAAACTCGTCAGTCTATTCTTGTTCTGAGAAACTAAGGCTATTCCATGCGAGAAATTGCAGACGAAACTGAAGATCTCGTACAACGCTGTGTGCTACTCCCTTCACAGAACAGTGCAAACTGTCTCTAACCAGAATAGAAAGAGGAGTGGGAGGCCCCGGTGCACAATTGAGCAAGAGGACAAGTACATTAGAGTGTCTAGTTTGAGAAACAGACACCTCACAAGTCCTCAACTGGCAGCTTCATTAAATAGTACCCGCAAAACACCAGTCTCAACGTCAACAGTGAAGAGGCAACTCCGGGATGCTGGCCTTGTAGGCAGAGTTGCAAAAGAAAAAGCCATATCTCAGACTGGCTAATAAAAAGAAAAGATTAAGATGGGCAAAGAACACAGACACTGGACAGAGGAACTCTGCCTAGAAGGCCAGAATCCCAGACTTGCCTTTTCACTGTTGACATTGAGACTGGTGTTTTGTTTTTTATAAGTCATCCTAGAAGTAATCATCTAGTTTTTCAAAAGTATCTGTAAAAAGATTACAATATTTTTCTGGTAATATAATGTATTACAGTTACAGTTTTCTTTTGTAATCTGTGGTCAGTGGTGGATCAGTGGTGGAATACACCCCAGATACCATCAGTAATAAAGAGTCCATCCACCCAGGTTTCTGCTGCTGCTGCTTAAGTACAAACAGACATTACTGCCATGCAATACAATAGTCCTTACTGTAGTCATACCATTTATATACCATGTAGTCTAGTAACCACACTATGTAGTATAGCCACAGGGGCTCACGAGTGGCACAGCGGTCTAAGGCACTGCATCTCAGTGCTAGAGGCGTCTCTACAGACCCTGATTAGATTCCAGGCTGTGTCACAACCGGCCGTGATTGGGAGTCCCATAGGGAGGTGCATAATTGGCCCAGGGTCGCCTGGGTTAGGGTTTGGTAGGCCTACATTTCATTGTCAATAAGAATTTGTTCTTAACTGACTTGGCTCGTTAAATAAAGGTTAAATAAATAAATGTCATAAAAAAATACAAAATGCCTGCCCCCTTTCATTGAAGTCACGGAAGTTCAAGGCCGACCGCGGTACTGTAGGCATTGTTAGCAGAAAGCAGGATCCCCATTATAGTGAATGGAAGAATGGCAATCTTCGTGGTCAATCTTTCTTTGAATTTGAAGACAATCATGGTACCAATAATTGCTTCTAATAAACCAGATAGATGTATGTCCTTGAGGGATAATTTAGTTGCTAATGGCAGCCTGCAGTACCCCGGCCGGCCTTCAAATTGAGTTAGTCAATGAGAGGGGGCAGCACTGAGCTAGCCTGCAATGTCTCTTCCTGGAATAGCCCAAACTGAACATGTTATGTCTCCATGAGACACCATCTTAAACTACTTAATTTGGCTTCAATGCACTTTTAAGTCTTCACATAGGAATGAATAGTGTCATGTGTCCATTCCTATCATTTCCAGTCATTAACCCTAACCTTAGCCTCAACCCATACCCATACCCTAACGCAAGCTTCATGTCCACATCCCAGCTTAACCCTTAGGTTATGTAAGGGTTAAGTTTCAGTTATATTTTGAAGCAAATAATGGCCCAAACCTACAGAACAGTAAAACGTTCCATATACTTTTAATAATTTTTTTCCACAAAGGTGGGTAAACTGTCGTGCAAAAAAAAGGTGCTCCACTACACCGCTGAATGTGTGGTGGTACTGCATAGGCATAGGGGCTGGTTGGAGGCCATTGTTTTAGCAGAAAAAGCGAAAAAGCTCTCCTAGAACATTCCCATCAGCTTTGTTTGCTCACCCAAACATCCTACACAGAGTTCACAGTTCATGTCACACTCTGCTGCAGTGTTGTCATGGTCTGACATCATTAGTCTGTTCCCTTGCATTTGTCTTTGTACCCTGCAACCCATCTACCCCCTCCCCCCTTTCCCTCTGTCTAAGTCCTCTATAGAACCTCTCTGGTTAGGGCAGATGTTCACCTCCAGAGGCCCCACAGCCGAGCCTGGGAACCCCAGTAAAGGCATGCCGAGGCGGGGCTTACCCAGTCGTTCACACAGCCTCTCAGATGCCTTCAGTCTGGAGAGGTCAAGCAGTCTGTCGTGGGATTCGAGGGTGGGGGTCGTTGCACTACCACAGACCCAACCCATATCTATTGACACCCTAAAGAGCCCAGGGTCAGAGGTGACCCCTTCAGAGATCATGGGGTCAAACCCTGCTTCATGAATAGGGCCAAGGTTAGCTCTCAAGGGACCATCCGGTCTGCTCTGTCCCAGAGACCGAACAAATAAGCACTTGCACACACACTATAGTGAAACACAAACACTGAGGAGGTGTTGTGTTGGTATGGTTGGTGTTACTGAGATTTCCTATAGATTCAAGCTTAGACTTCGGGGCTGTCCATTCACTGTGAAGGTTCCTCTATTAACTAGCAGCCCCAATTCTTCTGGGGACAAAGCCAATGTGTCCTTTGTGGGAATTCTGACTATAGTTGTGTTCTCATGAATAGAGGCCTTGGACCAGGCTACTATATTGTCTGCCTTGTGTAGCTGTTGCCATCGCCTCATGTTTCAGGCTTCTAGACAAGGATGGTGACTAAGACAGTTGCCATAGAATAACTAGACAGGCCATTTAGCTTGGTGAGTGGAAGGATTGAACTGTCTTTGGAATGGGGTGAGTGTGTATCAGGGTTAATATCAGACCCGTTATATTAACCTATATAGTTATTGATACAGTAGTGAGTATGCATTAATACATCACACCACTGTCACTCACTGTACAAACAAGCCCATATATTCCAAAATACTGTCAATATCTACTGCGAGCGCACAGTGGTGGCTTATCTGGGCATCTCACACGGTGAGTTTGGAGTTGAGAGCCAAAGGGTGGAGGGTGTCTTTCTTTCGTTTTGTTGGTGACATTTTAAAAAGAAAATGTATGCTCACCACGCTGCACTTTGGTCTCCTTCCAACAACGGCCGTGACAGGTATGGATATAAATAGAAGTGATAATGGTTAGCTGTTGTTGGAATGATACAATGGTGCTCTATACAGAGGTTGGGAAAATCACAGTGTAGAGCCATAACTACATGGAATTCTATGCCACCCCAGGTAACTCAAGCAAGCAATAAAAACCTGTTTAAAAAAAGAGATTAAAGAACACCTTACTGCACAAAGGGGACTGTGAAGAGACACCGCCATTTTATATATATATTATTGTAATTTGCACTGTACTATGTATTAGACCTAGATATTGTGTGTATGTACTGATATGTAGGCTGTGTGTGATGTTTTAAATGTATGTATTTCAGTCCTTGACTAATAATGTTCTGTACTATGTATTAGACCTATATATTGTGTGTATGTACTGATATGTAGGATGTGTGTGATGTTTTAAATGTATGTATTTCAGTCCTTGACTAATAATGTTCTGTACTATGTATGATGTCATGTTTCATGTGGACCTCAGGAAGAGTAGCTGATGCTTTTGCAGCGTGTCACGGCCGTCCTCCTCTTCATCTGAAGAGGAGAGGCGAGATGGATCTGAGGACCAATACGCGGCGTGGTAAGTGTCCATGGTCAATCTTTAATATAGAAAGTAGTGAACACTGAACACTATACAAAACCAGTAAACAAAATAACAACCGTGAAGCTAATCATATGGACTGTGCTGAAACAAGCCATCAACATAGACAATCACCCACAAACAAACAGTGCAACCCAGGCTACCTAAGTATGATTCTCAATCAGAGACAACTAATGACACCTGCCTCTGATTGAGAACCATACTAGGCCGAAAACATAGAAATGCCCCAAAACATAGAAAAACAAACATAGACTGCCCACCCAACTCACGCCCTGACCATACTAAATAAATACAAAACAACGGAAATAAAGGTCAGAACGTGACACAGCGGCTTACGGGGATCCTAATAAATACTAAATACCAAAAATATACAAAAAGAAAGTCCTTTTATCTGTCTTCAGCTGAGACGTACTAGACAGTCTGAGGTGCTTGTGAGAAAATATCAGCATCAGACGTGACACAAAAAGCAATGAGAATGCAGAGCTATGATTGTACAGTGTGAAGGTGTGAGAGAAGGTGTGAGAGAAGCAATGTCTGTATGGTGACCTTGATAAGGATCTCTAGCTGTTTGTCGCATTGGGGGGTGGGTATTTTATTTTTGTGTGTGTTGGCTTTTGCTGGAGGCGAATCGCGGGTAAACCTCTGTGAAATCGTGCCCTCCATCTCTCCCCACATCAGCAGTTCTCTCAGGGGAGCTAAATGAACACACTGCACCCCTCCCCTCTGAAAAGAAGAGAGAAAATCAAAGCAGCCACCTGAAACTCTAAAACAAAAGATCAGAGAGAGGTAGAATTGTCTGTATATCTCTTTCAGAGTAGTGTGTGTGCCTGTGTGTGCCTGTGTGTGTGCCTGTATGTTCCTGTGTGTGAGTGCCTGTATATTCCTGTGTGTGTGTGCCTGTGTGTGATCTTTTGGAACCTTTCGGTAGAATTTTAATGCACAAAACAAAGGCTCTATTCTCCCCCATTGTTCATTAATGCAGGTGACTCTGAGTTTGCTCACTGTAATCTACTGTGCTGGAGAGATGGATGATTTCAAAGGGAGAGAGGAGGCTGCATGCTGCACCAACTCGAGAGTCGACTCTTGTACCTGAGAGTGCTGTCTGAAAGCATGTGAGGTGAGCAGCACCAGTGACTGAACACAAGAGGCTGACGTTTAGAAATAGATACATACAGGTATTATATGGTATTCAACTAGCAACAGGAGAATATGATCACAGTGGTCATATAAGATTGTCTTCAGGGGGCAATGTAAATATTATATAGATTAGTAGACGGAGTGAATCAATATTCAAGGGTAGTAGCTTTTTCCATTTGCAGCTAAATCCAAACCGGTTGGGAGTCTAGGTTGGATGTTCCTTTTGAGACACTGAGCTCCCTCTTCCATCCTTCTGGTTGTGAGGGGTTAGCCCTGGAAAGAGTTAGAGTCATCCGTAATTTGTAGGGCCAGGAGTTGTTCCTCGTCACGTAACATGGTCAGGAAAAAGTCTGGGACCTAGTTTATATACACAGCATATTATCCAGTGTTAAACCAACACTGACAGTGTTAAATTTAACACTGGTCCAGTGTCTTTACGAGTCCAGACTTTTTAGGGTAAAATTAACACACTGCTTAGTGTAAAGCCTTGTTTGCATACTTCCCAGTGTCTTGCCTTTCAAGTGAACTGTAGAGTCACCACTTATTATTTTATTTGTTAGTGACAGAGACATCCATTCATCCATTTTTAGCACTGTGGCCTTCCCCAAGTGAGATTCTAAGAAAATATGTTATCATACATTTTATATTATAGAACACAATACAAAAACTAGTTAACAAGGCCCTATTTTGAGGACCTAGTTTTACCCTAATACAATGGCCTGAAACTCATTGTCACGCCCTGACCTTAGAGACGTTTTTCTATTTGGTTAGGTCAGGGTGTGATATGGGGTGGGCATTCTATGTTGTCTATTTCGTTGTTTTTGGCAGAGTATGGTTCCCAATCAGAGGCAGCTGTCTATCGTCTCTGATTGGGGATCATACTTAGGCAGCCCTTTCCCCACTTTCTGTTGTGGTGATCTTGTTTTGTTAGTTGCTGGTTTAGCGCTACTATACTTTTCGTGTAGTTTATCTTTCTTGTTTTTTTTGGTGTTCATTTAATAAATTAAAAATGTACGCCTACCACGCTGCACCTTGGTCTCATTCAGTCAACAGCTGTAACACTCATGGTTTTCAGGCCTGCAAGTCACATTATGAAGGCTTGCAAAGTGATATGTAATTCCTACTGGAATCCAGACGGATTGGGGATATCCAACATTTGGAATTTTTGTTCACCTGAAACCTGCAATAAGAATGACTTTCCAGGTTGGAAAGACTAAGATATGAGACTGATAGATATTAGCATTTCAGTAATGGATACAATAAGTCCAAGTAACATATTGGATTAGTTTAGAAAACTGTACATTATTTATATTTATTTATTAATCAATGTAAAAAACTATTCTAAAAATCAACCTGCAATAGAGCATACTGGGATAAATATGATAATGATGGGCATGGTTTTTCTTTAACACTGGTTATTAACACCAAAACTGGGGTTATTTTACACCAGTGAGTGTTCATTTAACACCTGAATCAACACTAGAAATGTTACACTGAAAAATCAACACGAGGTAACACTGGCCAGTTTGCTATGTAGCATATGCTAAACTCGAGACTGTTTTCTCTACATCAGCTACATATATAAACTTCCTTCTTCTAATGTCTCAACTCTAAAGCTGATTTCTCCAGGTCTGCGGCTTGGCTAGACTCAAGACAGCTGGATTATTTTATCAAGTTGCTTTCAGTGGGGAGATAGACTTGAGCTTGTCTGATGTGCTCTTGTTTTGTGGCCCACATTTTTGTGAATAAGGAGGAGGGGTCAAATGAATGGTTTGAGACAGAAAAGCAAAAGAGTGAATGACAAAGAGAAAGAGCAAATGAGTGAGAAAGCAAGAGAGAGACAGAAAAGTATAGTGAATGAGTGAGAGAGAGAGGGAGCGAAAGAGAAGTGAGGGAGAGGAGGGAGGGATCTGTAATTGCTCTAGCGTGCAGTACAGATGAGAAGTAGGACTGTTGACAGGAGTGTCACTCCACATTAGAGCTCAGTGGAGATCTGTTTATGGGGCACGATGCCTCCTTCCTCCCTCTCTTTGAGGAGACCGATATTTAGTGTATGTGGGTATTTGTGTGTGTGTTTGTGTGCTTACAGTATAATGTTCATGTGAATGCGCTTGTGTGTCTTGTTGACTGTGGGTGGGTGGGATGGGGGACTATAATACAATTTACAATTTATTTAAATGCACTTGCATGTACTTGTTTGTCTCTAACACTGTACATAGTGCTGAATCACCTGGAGGGTCCCATCTTGGTACAGCACTCAGAGTCATGTCTCATGTTGTATGATAGCCTATTCTGCTATACCCATATCACATTTTATTTGTCACATGCGCCAAATACAACAGTGATTCTTACTTACAAGTCCTTAACCAACAATACAGATATAAGAAAAATAAGTTAAGAATAACTATTTAATAAATAAACTAAAGTAAAGTAAAAAATAAAAGAACAACAAAATAACAATAACTAGGCTATAATACAAGGGGAACTGGTACCGAGTCAATATGCGGGGTACAGGTTAGTCGAGGTAATTGAGGTAAATGAACATGTAGGTAGGTTGTACACTATGGATAGATAATAGATAATAAACAGCGAGTAGCAGCAGTGTAAAAAAGGGGGGGGCAGGGTCAATGCAAATAGTCTGGGTAGCCATTTGATTAGCTGTTGGCTTGGGGTTAAGGAGCCTTTTGGACCTAGACTTGGCACTCCGGTACCGCTTGCGTGAGGTAGCAGAGAGAACAGTCTGACTAGGATGGCAGGAGTCTTTGGCAATGTTTAGGGCCTTCCTCTGACACCAACTGGTATAGAGGTTCTGGATGGCAGGAAGCTTGGACCCAGTGATGTACTGGGCCGTTCGCATTATCCTCTGTAGCACCTTGCAGTCGGAGGCCGAGCAGTTGCCAAACCAGGAGGTGATGCAACCAGTTAGGATGCTCTCGATGGTGCAGCTGTACAACTCTTTGAGAATTTGAGGACCCATGCCAGATATTATCAGTCCCCTGAGTGGGAGTAGGCGTTATCGTGCCCTCTTTGGACCATTATGGTTTGTTGTGGACACCAAGGAACTTGAAACTCTCAACCTTCTCCAATATAACCCCATCGATGAAAATGGAGGTGTGCTCGGCCCTCCTTTTCATGTAGTCGATGATCATCTCCTTAGTCTTGATCAGATTCAGGGAGAGGTTGTTGTCCTGGCACCACACGTCCAGGTCTCTGACCTCCTTCCTAAAGGCTGTCTCATCGTTGTCGTTGATCAGGTCTACAACCGTTGTGTCGTCTGCAAACTTAATGATGGTGTTGGAGTCATGCTTGGTCATGCAGTCATGGGTGAACAGGGAGTACAGGAGGGGTCTAAGCACACACCCCTGAGTGGCCCCTGTGTTGAGGATCAACGTGGCAGATGTATTGTTGCCTACCCTTATCACCTGGGGGCAGCCCGTCAGGAAGTCCAGGATCCAGTTTCAGAGGGAGGAGTTTAGTTCCAGGGTCCCTAGCTTACTGAGGAACTTTGAGGGCACTATGGTGTTGAACGCTGAGTTGTAGTCAATGAACAGCATTCTCACATAGGTGTTCCTTTTGTCCAGGTGGGAAAGGGCAGTATAGAGTGCGATTGCGTCATCAGTGGATCAGTTAGGGCGGGATGCAAATTGGAGTGGGTCTAGGGTTGCTGGGATGATGGTGTTGATGTGAGCCATGACCAGCCTTTCAAAGCACTTCATGGGTAGATACGTGAGTGCTATGGGTTGGTAGTCCTTTAGGTAGGTTACATTGGTGTTCTTGGGCTCAGGGACTATGGTAGTCTACTTGAAACATGTAGGTATTACAGACTCAGTCAGGTTGAAAATGTCAGTGAAGACACTTGCCAGTTGTTCAGTGCATGCTCGGAGTACACGTCTTGGTAATCCGTCTGGCCCTGTGGCCTTGTGAATGTTGACCTGTTTAAAGGTCTTACTCACATTGGTTACGGCGAGCGTGATTACACAGCTGGTGCTCTCATGCATGCTTCAGTGTTGCTTGCCTCGAAGTGTGCATAGAAGTCATTTAGCTCATCTGGTAGGCTTGTGTCACTGGGCAGCTCACAACTGGGCTTCTCTTTGTAGTTCGTAATAGTTTGCAAGCCCTGCCACATCCGCCAAGTGTCGGAGCCGTTGTAGTAGGTGTCAGCGTATGTGCTACTGGTGTTGAAGTCAGGTGCAGGAGAGCAGAGAGTTGTGATCAGGCGCACTCTTTATTAGGGTAGAAGCACAAAAAACGGACGCAACTGCGTCAAACCTCCAGCCAAAATGCAAAAGGAGAAATGCGCAATATACAATGCCTTGCGAAAGTATTCGGCCCCCTTGAACTTTGCGACCTTTTGCCACATTTCAGGCTTCAAACATAAAGATATAAAACTGTATTTTTTTGTGAAGAATCAACAACAAGTGGGACACAATCATGAAGTGGAACGACATTTATTGGATATTTCAAACTTTTTTAACAAATCAAAAACTGAAAAATTGGGCGTGCAAAATTATTCAGCCCCTTTACTTTCAGTGCAGCAAACTCTCTCCAGAAGTTCAGTGATGATCTCTGAATGATCCAATGTTGACCTAAATGACTAATGATGATAAATACAATCCGCCTGTGTGTAATCAAGTCTCTGTATAAATGCACCTGCACTGTGATAGTCTCATAGGTCCGTTAAAAGCGCAGAGAGCATCATGAAGAACAAGGAACACACCAGGCAGGTCCGAGATACTGTTGTGAAGAAGTTTAAAGCCGGATTTGGATACAAAAAGATTTCCCAAGCTTTAAACATCCCAAGGAGCACTGTGCATGCGATAACATTGAAATGGAAGGAGTATCAGACCACTGCAAATCTACCAAGACCTGGCCGTCCCTCTAAACTTTGAAATATCCAATAAATATCGTTCCACTTCATGATTGTGTCCCACTTGTTGTTGATTCTTCACAAAAAAATACAGTTTTATATCTTTATGTTTGAAGCCTGAAATGTGGCAAAAGGTCGCAAAGTTCAAGAGGGCCGAATACTTTCGCAAGGCACTGTATATATATATATATATATATATATATATATATATATATATATACAGTATATACAATGTGATTAGGGAATGTAAACCAGGTGTGCTGGGAACAAGACAAAACAAACGGTACAATGAAAAATGGAGTGGCGATGGCTAGAAGGCCGGTGACGTCGACAGCCGAACGCCGCCCGAACAAGGAGAGGCGCCAACTTTGGGGGATGTCGTGACAATAGGATTCAATCTTAGTCCTGCATTTACACTTTGCCTGTTTGATGGTTCGTCTGATGTGCATAGCGGGATTTCTTATACGTGTCCAGGTTAGAATCCCACTCCTTGAATAGAGCAGCACTAAGTCAGTGCAGATGTTGCCTGTAATCCATGGCTTCTGGTTGCGGTATGTACGTACGGTCACTGTGGGGACAACGTCATCGATGCACTTATTGATGAAACCAGTGACTGATGTGATGTACTTCTCAATGCCATCAGATGAGTCCCGGAACATTTTCCAGTCTGTGCTATCAAAACAGTCCTGTAGCTTAGCATCTGCGTCATATGACCACTTGCGTATTGAGCGAGTCACTGGTACTTCCTGCTTTAGTTTTTGCATGGAAGCAGGAATCAGGAGGAAAGAATTATGGTCAGAGTTGTTTTCCCCTCTGGTTGCACGGTTAACATGCTGATAGAAATTTGGTCAAACGGATTTATGTTTCCCTGCATTAAAGTCCCCGGCTACTAGGAGCGCTGCCTATGGTGAGCTTTTTCTTGTTTGCTTATGGCTTTATACAGCTCATTGAGTGTGGCCTTAATGCCAGCATTGGTTTGTGTTGGTAAATAGACAGCTATGAAAAATATAAATGACAACTCTCTTGGTGAAAAATGTGGTCTACAGCTTATCATGAGATACTCTACCTCAGGCGAGCAAAACCTTGAGACTTCCTTAATATTTGATTCTGTGCACCAGCTGTTATTGACAAATAGACACAGACCGCCACCTCTTGTCTTACCGGAGGTAGCTGTTCTGTCCTGCCGATGCATGGAAAAACCATCCAACTGTATATTATCCATGTCGTCTCGGTGAAACATAAGACTCAGTGAAACATTAGATATTACAGTTTTTAATGTCCCGTTGGTAGGACAGTCTTGAACGGAGCTCATGCAGTTTATTCTCCAATGACTGCACAGTGGCCAATAGGACAGATGATAGAAGTGGGTTACACACTCACTGATGAATTCTCACAAGGCACCCGGACATACGTCCCCTGTATCTGAGTCTTCCCTTCACACGAATGACAGGGATTTGGTCCTTGCCGGTTATCTGGAGCAAATCCTTCGCGTCTGACTCGTTAAAGAAGAAATCTTCGTCCAGTACGAGGTGAGTAATCACTGTTCTGATTTCCAGAAGTTATTTTTCAATCATAAGAGACAGTGGCAGAAACATTATGTACAAAATAATTACAAATATAGCACAAGTGGTTAGGAGCCAGTAAAACGGCAGCCATCTCCTCCAGTGCAATTATTCTGGCCATAAAGTGCACACTAAGGTAACAACATAAATCTTCAGATTCCCTTCAGTGGCTGTGGAGTTGGTAGGATGGAGTGGGACAGTAAGGTGGAGGGTGGGAGAGTTTACAGAAAAGCAGACAGCTGTCCTGAGTGGCACTAAATACATAGACCATGAATAAATCACCACAGTTTGACCCATTTAAATACCAAATGGAACCACATCCCATCTGCTGGGAAGGAGACCCACACTACACAACGCACAAGCTAATTTCCATGATATAATCACGGAGCTAAAGCTGAGAGGCTTTATAGTGGGACCCCAGGCTAGCCACGGTACCACCAGGCAGACAGAGACACTCTGTGAGGAGGAAGAGTATAAGGTGACAGTGTTTACAAAGCGCTGCCTGTTGCCAGGCGGGATTTGTGACTGCATTATCTTTGGCTCTGGATTAAATGAATTGAGACGCGTGTCTCCTTGGGCTGGGTCCCTGTTATGTAATAAAGTGTGTGTACAAGGTTGAAGGTTGTTCCAACTGGCCTATGATGGGACTGGGAAGTATGGTCACCAAAACAACCTTTTTTTTAACCCAAACATTTGTCTTTCACTCTAATGTCTGTCTGTCTCTCTCTCTCCTGCTCTCTCTCAATTCAACTCAATTTGAGGGGCTTTGTTGGCATGGGAAACATATGTTTACATTTCCAAAGCAAGTGAAATGGATAAACAAAAGTGAAACAAACAATAAAAAGTGAACAGTAAATATTACAGTCACACAAGTTCCAAAATAATAAAGACATTTTAAATGTGTGTGTGTCTCTCTCTCTCTCTCTCTCTCTCTCTCTCTCTCTCCCTGTCCTCTCTCTCTCTCTCTCTCTCTCTCTCTCTCTCTCTCTCTCTCTCTTTGTCTCCTTTTGTGGTTTCATTTAGCTCTGCGGGTACCCCTGCTCTTTGCTGTGTACTGATCCTGTCAGCAGTAGCAGACCGATGCCCACTGCTGATATCAGGGACAGCTTCATGCTGGCTCACTGGTCCACACTCTGCTTTTCTCCTAGCTCCTCTCCTTTCCTCCCCCCTCTGCTCCCCTCCTTTTTTTTCTCCTCCTCTCCTCAGAGGGTAGTCATTGCTAGCAGGCTTGCTCAGCCACAGCTTTATCCATTGACACAACAGTGTTCACTGACTTTAAAAACCCCCTTGTGTTTTAAAAATCCATCCAAGCCTTCACTCCAACTGCCTGCAGAGTGTGTGGGAGAATGAGATAGAAAGTAAAACAAAAGACTCAATTGTGTCTCCCATGTGTGATGGAGGAGGAGAGAGGAGACGTTGCCTGGAGCACTGGTCTAAGATCAGCTGCAGCTGTGCTGCTGTCCTGGAGTGTATGCCGTTTCCAGGCAGAAAGATGGTTAATATTTAAACTTCATGTTCTTCTGGATGTGCTTATTGATGGAAACCACTGTACTCTCAGTCAAGGGTGAAGGGAGGGGGAGGGAGGAAAAATGGGGAAGAGGGAGCACTGAGTGATTCTTGGGGGGGGGGGGGTTGTGGGGGTGGTTAAATCTGTGTTCTTCAATACCCCCTCTGAGACAGAAGTGTGCCACTGCAAAGTAAGGCACCGTCGTATTCCAAACCATCAAGAATAAATTGCAGTACATGAAACAGTTGCCTCATTCAGAGTCAATAGCACATGCTGTACTGTATAGTACTATCATTATAGGACTTCGGTTGTGTAATTTTAGCTTGAAACATCTATGGCTAGGTAGAGCACATAAATGCACATCAGTATTCAGCATGTGCACCTTTGTGGTCGGAGTAGGCCCCATGTCAGCTGTTTATGGAAACTAATATTCAATAATTATGCAAATGGGGCCCAGCTCAGAGGAGTTCCGACACTGGTATCAGTGGGGAGTTTCTCTTTGAAGACCGGTTATTATTGATTTACCCTGATAAACCTACAAAATAATGCATTCCAATCACTAAACTGTACTCTGGATCCACTATTAGGCTCAAGGCTCAGGGACTGCTTGTGTCCTAAATGGCCCCCTATTCCCTATATAGTGCACTACTTTTGATCAGGGACCACACTGGTCAAAAGTAGTGCATGAAACCCGGAACTGTTTGTGTCAGAATACAATATGAAGTTGCACTGTAAGCTGGGATCAGGCTATATAAGTGTTATCCAGCAGTCTCATTGTTATGATCCCATAGGGAGAGCACATACAGTGCATTTTAAAAGTATTCAGACCCCTTGACTTTTTACACATTTTGTTATGTTACTGCCTTATTCTAAAATGGATAAAACATCAATCAACACACAATACCCCAAAATGAGAAAGTGAAAACAGGTTTTAAGAAATGTTTGCATATTTATTACAAATAAAAAAACAGACCCTTTGCTATGAGACTCAAAACTGAGCTTTTGCCAGTTCACATCACAAGCCATAGACTGGTGCACCGCGGCTCAGGTTAATAGAACTCCTTCACTGGTACCCTATAACTATAAAGAGGCACACCATTCTCACAGAATGAGCTGCAGACTAGAGCTAAATGCAAATCCTAGACATAATTGATGCAAATGTGGAGGACCATGGCACAATGCTGTAATGTTTGAAATGATAGGAGGGGGCCAGTAACACTACACACTCCTATAAATACTGTACATACAGTATACTTGAATACAGCAGTGTATAAAACCCATCTCCCATAGGAGATTTCATAATCAATCTACACACAATCAATCAATCAATCAATCAAATTTATTTTATATAGCCCTTCGTACATCAGCTGATATCTCAAAGTGCTGTACAGAAACCCAGCCTAAAACCCCAAACAGCAAGCAATGCAGGTGAAGAAGCACGGTGGCTAGGAAAAACTCCCTAGAAAGGCCAAAACCTAGGAAGAAACCTAGAGAGGAACCAGGCTATGTGGGGTGGCCAGTCCTCTTCTGGCTGTGCCGGGTGGAGATTATAACAAAACATGGTCAAGATGTTCAAATGTTCATAAATGACCAGCATGGTCGAATAATAATAAGGCAGAATAGTTGAAACTGGAGCAGCAGCACAGTCAGGTGGACTGGGGACAGCAAAGAGTCATCATGTCAGGTATTCCTGGGGCATGGTCCTAGGGCTCAGGTCCTCCGAGAGAGAGAAAGAAAGAGAGAATTAGAGAGAGCATATGTGGGATGGCCAGTCCTCTTCTGGCTGTGCCGGGTGGAGATTATAACAGAACATGGCCAAGATGTTCAAATGTTCATAAATGATCAGCATGGTTGAATAATAATAAGGCAGAACAGTTGAAACTGGAGCAGCAGCACAGCCAGGTGGACTGGGGACAGCAAGGAGTCATCATGTCAGGTAGTCCTGGGGCATGGTCCTAGGGCTCAGGTCCTCCGAGAGAGAGAAAGAGAGAAGGAGAGAATTAGAGAACGCACACTTAGATTCACACAGGACACCGAATAGGACAGGAGAAGTACTCCAGATATAACAAACTGACCCTAGCCCCCCGACACATAAACTACTGCAGCATAAATACTGGAGGCTGAGACAGGAGGGGTCAGGAGACACAATAACCCATAATGACAAAGCTAAAACAGTGTTTTATACATTTTTGCAAATGTATTAATAAGACTCGAAATTGAGCTCAGGTGCATCCTGTTTCCATTGATCAACCTTGAGATGTTTCTACAACTTGACTGGAGTACACTTGTGGTAAATTGAATTTTATTGGACAGGCACACACCTGTCTATATAAGGTCCCACAGTTGTCAGTGCATGTCAAAGCAAAAACCAAGCTGAGCTCCAAGACATGATTGTGTCAAAGCACAAATCTGTGGAAGGGTACCAAAAAATGTATGAAGCATTGGAGGTCCAGAAGAATACATTGGCCTCCATCATTCTTAAATGGAAGAAGTTTGGAACCACCAAGAATCTTCCTATAGCTGGCCCCCCTGCAAAACTGAGCAATCGGTGGAGAAGGGTCTTGATCAGGGAGGTGACCAAAAACTTGATGGTCACTCTGACAGAGCTCCAGAGTTCTTCCGTGGAGATGGGAGAACCTTCCAGAAGGACAACCATCTCTGCAGCACTCCACCAATCAGGCCTTTATAATAGAGTGGCCAGACGGAAGCCACTCCTCAGTAAAAGGCACATGATAGCCCGCTTGGAGTTTGCCAAAAGGCACCAAACGGACTCTCAAACCTTGAGAAACAAAATTCTCTGGTCTGATGAAACCCAGATTGAACTCTTTGGCCTGAATGCCAAGCATCACAACTGGAGGAAACCTGGCACCATCCCTACGCTGAAACATGGTGGTGGCAGCATCATGTTGTGGGGATGTTTTTCAGCAGGATGGACTGGGAGACTAGTCAGGATCGAGGGAAAGATGAACAGAGCAAAGTACAGCAAGATCCTTGATGAAAACCTGTTCCCGAGCGCTAGTACCTGACTGGGGTGAAGGTTCACCTAACAGGACAACGACCAAAAGCACACAGCCAAGACAACACAGGAGAGACCTGAAAATATCCGTGCAGCGACGCTCCCCATCCAACCTGACAGAGCTTGATAGAATCTGCAGAGAAGAATGGGAGAAACTCCCCAAATATTGCTGTGCCAAGCCTGTAGAGTCATACCCAAGAAGACGCAAGGTGCCAAAGGTGATTCAAGTACAGACTAAATGGTTTGAATACTTATGTAAATGTGATGTCAGTTGTTTTTAAATATATATTTGCAAACATTTCTAAAAAGCTGATTTTGCTTTGTCATTAAGGGTATTATGTGTAGATGAAATAGGGGAAAACAATTGAATCAATTTTAGAATAATGCTGTAACGTAACAAAATGTGGAAAAAGTAAAGGGGTCTGAATACATTCCAAATGTCCTGTAAGGCTCATAGTTAGTATGCTCACCCAATAGCTCACCCTGGCGTCCAGGCTATGACAGGGCTGAATATAGATTTGGTTAGATCTACCAGCAGATCTACCACCCGGTATGATCTAATCAATTCTAACCTAACTCAGTCTTCAACTGGATGTCACTCGTCTGTTTCTGCAGACAGCTTGGATGTTGAGAGAGAGAGCGAAAGAGAGAGAGAGAGAGAGAGAGAGAGAGCTAAAGAGAGAAAGTGAAAGAGAGAGAGCGAGAGAGAGAGGATCATTTTTACAGATGGAGCTGTTTCAGATTGGTTGCAGGAGAGTGTCTCTGTCTTTCCCTTTCTGTCTCACTTGCTCTCTATCTCTTTATCTCTATATCTTTCTCTCTCTCCCACTCCCTCCATCGCTCTGGAATCAGTGTGATTCATAATTGCGAATGGCAGCCCACACTCTTTACACTCTAACTCTCCATCACGCTCTATTGATATTAGCCAGCCAGGAAATGGAGCTAAATTATCTCATTCACCGGCTGACTTTAAAGACTCCGTAAAATGTATCCTCTGAAGGAGACTGCTCCAAGGTACACACACACACACACACACACACACACACACACACACACACACACACACACACACACACACACAAAGACATGCACAAAAATCAGATGTGATCATAACCAGACATGCATGATACATGTTCTATTTTCCCCAGTATGTTGCCATGTTCCTTTTCATTGTTCAACATGAACAACATATCTGTTTTAGCTTAATAAAGAAAGATTGCCATGTGTTTTCCATGAGGTGAGGAAGAGAGTTAGGTAGGCCATTTTGGCACCAAAACGGAGATAGGCAAAGCAGCCCCCCCCCTCACCCCTCAAATACCCCCAGAGAATAGACTAACTAAACCAAAACACCAATCCCCCATTCTAAATCAAATCTGCCCAGCAACGTATATGAAGGGAGACCGAGACAGATTTCACTTGCTTTGGCTACCACCCGGTTACTCAACCCTGCAGCTTAGAGGCTGCTGCCTTATGTACGATGCATTCGGAAAGTATTCAGACCCCTTCCCTTTTTTCACATTTTGTTGCGTTACATCCTTATTTTAAAATGTATTAAATAAATGTTTTTCCTCATCAATCTACACACAATACCCTGTAATGACAAAGTGAAAACAGGTTTTAAGATTTTTTGCAAATGCATTAAAAATTAAAAATAGAAATACCGTATTTACATAAGTATTCAGACCCTTTCCTTTTAGCTCTGAGACTGGAATCCCTACGGTGAAGCATGGTGGTGGCAGCATCATGCTGTGGGAATGGTTTTCAGCGGGATGGACTGGGAGACTAGTCAGGATCAAGGGAAAGATGAACAGAGCAAAGTACAGCAAGATCCTTGATGAAAACCTGCTCCAGAGCACTCAGGACCTGACTGGGGGCAACGTTTCACCTTCTATCAGGACAACGACCCTAAGCTCACAGCCAAGACAACGCAGGAGTGGCTTCGGGACAAGTCTCTGAAATTCCTTGAGTGGCCTAGTCAGAGACTGGACTTGAACCAGATAAAACATCTCTGGAGAGACCTGAAAATAGCTGTGCAGCGACACTCCCCATCCAACCTGACAGAGCTTGAGAGGATCTGCAGAGAAGAATGGGAGAAACTCCCCAAATACAGGTGTGTCAAGCTTGTAGCGTCATACCCAAGAAGGCTCGAGGCTGTAATCACTGTCAAAGGTGCTTCAACAAAGTACTGAGTAATCTGTCTGAATACTTTATAAAGTTTATTTTTTTGTTGCAAAAAAAATAAAACCTATTTTTGCTTTGACATTATGAGGTATTATGTGTACATTGAAAAAAAAAACAATTTAATCAATTTTAAATGAAGGCTGTAATGTAACAACATTTATAAAAAGTCAAGGGGTCTGAATACTTTACAAATGCACTCTATATAGACATGGAATCACTGGCCACTTTAATAATGTTTACATACTGTTTTACTCATTTCATATCCATATACTGTATTCTAGTCAATGCCATCTTACTCAACTACAGCCTTCGCTGTGTTTTTGCTGGTGACCAGGCATTGCTGGCTTGCACAGTGATGTTTAGTTCCTATTGGAATCCACCCAGAGTGGATCTGCATTCAGAATGACTGCCAGGGTTAGAAAGAGTGTTCATCAAATGGTGCTGCTGTGGCAATACTCAAGATCGTCGTACAGGGCAGACTGGGGGGGAAAGCAACCTGGCCTGCCAAGCTCAGTGGCAAGAATGTATACAAAAAAAGCATTTTGGGGAAATTATGACATCACCCAAAAGGGCACTTTGGAGACTAGAGTGTCAAAGCAGCATGTGCTCTGCACAGGCAAAGAGCTGTGCACAAGCCTGCTGCTATGGAATGAAAATCCTGCTTCAGTACTACTCCGTATTGAACTACAGCCAGAAGATGGAGACAATACAGCGTATTGTTGTTCTGCTGTTCTCAATTGTTGTTCATATTCGTAAGTACGTACAGTTTAAGTCGGAAGTTTACATACACTAAGGTTGGAGTCATTAAATATCGTTTTTCATCCACTCCACAAATTTCTTGTTAACAAACTATAGTTTTAGCAAGTCGGTTAGGACATCTACTTTGTGCATGACACAATATATTTTTCCAACAATTATTTACAGAAAGATAATTTCACTTATAATTCACTGTGTCACAATACTAGTGGGTCAGAAGTTTACATACACTAAATTGACTGTGCCTTTAAACAGCTTGGAAAATTCTAGAAAATTATGTAATGGCTTTAGAAGCTTCCGATAGGCTAATTGACATCATTTGAGTCAATTGGAGGTGCACCTGTGGATGTATTTCAAGGCCTACTTTCAAACTCAGTGCCTCTTTGCTTGACATCATGGGAAAATCAAAAGAAATCAGCCAAGACCTCAGAAAAAGATTGTAGACCTCCACAAGTCTGGTTCATCCTTGGGAGCAATTTCCAAAAGCCTGAAGGTACCACGTTCATCTGTACAAACAATAGTACGCAAGTATAAACACCATGGGACCACGCAGCCGTCATACCGCTCAGGAAGGAGACGCATTCTGTCTCCTAGAGATGAACGTATTTTGGTGCGATAAGTACAAATCAATCCCAGAACAACAGCAAAGGACCTTGTGAAGATGCTGGAGGAAACAGGTACAAAAGTATCTAAATCCACAGTTAAACAAGTCCTATATCGACATAACCTGAAAGGCCGCTCAACAAGGAAGAAGCCACTGATCCAAAACCGCCATAAAAAAGACAGACTAAGGTTTGCAACTGCACATGGGGACAAAGATTGTACTTTTTGGAGAAATGTCCTCTGGTCTGATGAAACAAAAATGGAACTTTTTGGCCATAATGACCATTTGAAGGGAAAAGGGGAGGCTTGCAAGCCGAAGAACACCATCCCAACCGTGAAGCACGGGGGTGGCAGCATCATGTTGTGGGGGTGCTTTGCTGCAGGAGGGGCTGGTGCACTTCACAAAATAGATGGCATCATGAGGTAGGTAAATTATGTGGTTATATTGAAGCAACATCTCAAGACATCACTCAGGAAGTTAAAGCTTGGTCGCAAATGGGTTTTCAAATGGACAATGACCCTAAGCATACTTCCAAAGGTGGCAAAATGGCTTAAGGACAACAAAGTCAAAGTATTGGAGTGGCCATCACAAAGCCCTGACCTCAATCCTATAGAGAATTTGTGGGCAGAACTGAAAAAGCTTGTGCCAGCATGGAGGCCTACAAACCTGACTCAGTTACATCAATTCACCCAACTTATTGTGGGAAGCTTGTGGAAGGCTACCCGAAACGTTTGACCCAAGTTAAACAATTTAAAGGCGATGCTACCAAATATTAATTGAGTGTATGTAAACTTCTGACCCACTGGAAATGTGACGAAAGAAATTAAAGCTGAAATAAATCATTCTCTACTATTATTCTGACATTTCACATTCTTAAAATAAAGTGGTGATCCTAACTGACCTAAGACAGGGAATTTTCTACCACGATTAAATGTCAGGAATTGTGAAAAACTGAGTTGAAATGTATTTGGCTAAGGTGTATGTAAACTTCCGACTTCAACCGCATTTGTTGTATGAGAAATATAAGGAAAGCTATTACTGCTGCCAGTACAGACATTGTGGAAAACACAAGGCTCGTTGTGAATGAATTGCGTGGTATCTGTTGGCAGTTTATGATGTGCGCAAATGTAGTGATCTTTTTCCTAGGCTTTATTTATCTCTCCCCACCACTAGTTGCTCCGTTTGAGTCCCACTCCCCCACTGAGGGACAAATGAGGGGACGGGCTAAAGGGGGTATAAGGTTTGAGCCTAGAAGTATTTCAAGTTCAGTCCTTGAAGATCACGATCTGTAATCCTCAAGATCTCTCTATCTGAGACTACAAACCAGTCAACACAAACAAGGACAAATAAACTCAATTTTCTTTATCATTCAACATCTACAACAAGGGCATTTTTGGTTCAATATGTTTACCACCTGCCTTCAGTAGACCGCTAGGCCAAGGGCAGACAGCGCTGGATCAGACCTGCTCAGCATTACAGAGTACTGTAGTGTTGTTTTATGATTAACATAGCTCCTTTTCTGCATGGCTAAAGGTTCTCTGGAGAAAATAGTACAACATGTCTCTACTATAATGACACAGGGCGAGACTCAGATGCAGACACAGGAGGCAGATGGTTAGAGTCTCTGATATTTATTCAACAAGGGGCAGACAAAAGGCAGGTTGAGGACAGGCAAACGTTCATTAACCAGGTCAGAGTTACAAATGGTACAGGGAGGCAGGCTGAATGGTCAGGCAGGCGGGCTCAGTGTCAGGGCAGGCAAAAAGGTCCAAACCAGGTGTACTAGAATAACAGAGACAAGGAAAAAGCAGGAGCATGGAAAAACACGCTGGTTGACTTGACAAGACAAGACAAACTGGCAACAGACAAACAGAGAACACAGGAATAAATACCCTGGGAATAATGGGGAAGACGGGGGACACCTGGAGGTGGGTGGAGACAATCAGAAAGACAGGTGAAACAGATCAGGGCATGACAGTAACTGCAATTGTGTTCAGTCATGGTATAGTCTGTCACTGGTCAAGCATGGTTTGTGTGGACATCCACAAGAGTGCCACGATTAGGCAGTAGGTGCTATGCCTAGGAAACTGCTCTGTAAGTGTAGGCAAATGTCAGTTTGCACACTCAAGAAAACTGTTTTTCAAAATGTGTTAATGGATGTAATTCTAGTAATTATGCAGTTACAGACAGTTTGTTTCCCCTCCTTCGCAAATATTCAGCATTCAAGAAAGCTACTGTTCCCACTCAATTAAATATTTATGCTCTGTTTATTGAGGATAAATTGAAAAAAACATTTCCCTGTTTGTTTGAAAAAAGTTTGTCTGTTTGTCTGAAAGACAGCCACTTAGCTTGGATAAATATTGGGAACGGGGTAATTTGCAAATGCCTGCTATTAACCAGATTCCTTAACTCCCACTTTTAAGGTCATTTAATCAATTTATTGTGCATCAAGCAAACAGCCGCAGACAGCCAATTCGGCTTAATACACTTGTACATGTGACTTTTAGAAAACAGTTTAAATTTGTTTTTGGACCAAAACAAATTAACCGAGGCACATGTTTGACAAACGCAAATGAAAATCAAACCCCAAGAGTCCTTGGTAAATAGCTTTCCTCAGGAGCAATTATAAAGGGATCTGTTGATTTTCTTGTTAAGTGGCTTTGATTGGTTGGAGACGGGAAAGGTCTAATGTGAAGACTAATGAGTAGTGACTGGTGAAACGGCAAAGGAAACCTCATCACCGAAACAGTTATTAACCAATACCACTGGGACAGCTCACATTGATGCTCAGCCTGAGACTGTGGCATACAACACAGGATCGACACAAACACACAGGCAGGCATACACACACATCAATACCAATAAAATATCTCCTTATGTCACGGTTCACACACAGTGGTGATACACAGGGACAGCTTACACTGACAACATTCAGACAGAGACTATGCACTGTCACACTAAGACCTCAGCAGGAGGAAGAGGAACTCCAATTGCCTGTTGTTGTTTATCCCTGTAACCTTTTCAGAGAGAGACTCTCATCTCCTCTCCTGGCTATAGGTGTCAGGTGAGATCTCTCCTCCCTGTGTCACAACATGCCCATCACCCAGAGACATGCCCAATCACGCCAGGGGCGGGTATAACTAAGGCAAATCCCCAGCTCATCCTCAGACCTCGGAGACCACTTTGTCTAGGTGATTTCTGATCGTCAGTGGTGTAAAGTACTTAAGTAAAAATACTTTAAAGTACTACTTAAGTAGTTTTTTGGGGTATCTGTACTTCGCTTTACTATTTATATTTTTTGACAACTTTTACTTTTACTTCACTACATTCCTAAAGAAAATGGGTATGTGACAGTGTGGTGTGGTGTGTGATAGTGTGTCGTGGGTATGTGACAGTGTGGCGTGGTGTGTGACAGTGTGGCGTGGGTGTGTGATAGTGTGTCGTGGGTATGTGACAGTGTGGCGTGGGTATGTGATAGTGTGTCGTGGGTATGTGACAGTGTGGCGTGGGTGTGTGACAGTGTGGCGTGGGTGTGTGACAGTGTGGCGTGGGTATGTGACAGTGTGGCGTGGTGTGTGACAGTGTGGCGTGGGTGTGTGACAGTGTGGCATGGGTATGTGACAGTGTGGCGTTGGTATGTGACAGTGTGGCGTGGTGTGTGACAGTGTGGCGTGGGTGTGTGGCATGGGTGTGTGACAGTGTGGCGTGGGTGTGTGATAGTGTGTCGTGGGTATGTGACAGTGTGGCGTGGGTATGTGACAGTGTGGCGTGGTGTGTGACAGTGTGGCGTGGGTGTGTGACAGTGTGGCATGGGTATGTGACAGTGTGGCGTTGGTATGTGACAGTGTGGCGTGGTGTGTGACAGTGTGGCGTGGGTGTGTGGCATGGGTGTGTGACAGTGTGGCGTGGGTGTGTGACAGTGTGTCGTGGGTATGTGACAGTGTGGCGTGGGTGTGTGACAGTGTGGCGTGGGTGTGTGATAGTGTGTCGTGGGTATGTGACAGTGTGGCGTGGGTGTGTGACAGTGTGGCGTGGGTATGTGGCAGTGTGGCGTGGGTGTGTGACAGTGTGGCGTGGGTGTGTGACAGTGTGGCGTGGGTGTGTGATAGTGTGTCGTGGGTATGCGACAGTGTGGCGTGGGTGTGTGACAGTGTGGCGTGGGTATGTGACAGCTTGGCGTGGGTATGTGACAGTGTGTCACAACAAGGTGGCAATGTGCTAAACATATGGGTGGGAGGAGGCAACTGCAACAGGTGCCACTGACAACACCACCAAGCTGTCTCACATTAGCAGCTAATTAGATCAGATAACATAAAGAGCACAATCAAAAAACTTAAGTTAAACAATTGAAATTTAAATAATTGAAACTACAACAAAGCGGTCACTCCACCTCTGTTTTGGTAAAAAGCTGAGGGATGGGCCTGGAGAAATGTAACCACTCCCAAATGTTTAGACAGAGCTATGGATGCAAGGCCTGATCAGCCATGATATCAAAACGGTAGTTTTTAAACATGTTTTGAGGCTATACAGTGTTTATTTACACTTACATTGTTTACAAACATTAGAGTAAAACAAGCTTCTATTTTGGGTTCTGATGGGGTATGACATTTGAACTTAGCTCATGAGGCATTTATAAGTTATATTCCTCAAGAATCAATGGGTATATATCACTAAGCTAAAAGTCCAAACATGGATGTGGTAATTATGGATTCCAGCTTTGAAGCCAAAAACCATGCATTGTGTGTATGCAGGTTACGACACTGATTTCTGTTTCTCAGAATCACATTTCCATTTTCAGATTCCTGTCTCCATTAGAGGTGGAGTAACGCTGTTGCATTTTATGATGAGAAATTAGAACATTTTCAGATCTTACAATTCCAAATTATTGTACCTGAAGATAAAACAAATAATAAACCTAACCACACTGAACTTTACAAGCAGACTGTGCTTGGTAGGTTGGGCATACCCTATTATAGTGTTCAAACACATGTGTTTGTGTCTGTAGCACAGGAGGTTGGTGGCACCATAATTGGGGTCTCGTGGTAATGGCTGGAGCGGAATCAGTGGAATGGCATCAAATACATCATACATGGTTTCCATGTATTTGATGCCATTCCATTTTCTCTGTTCCATCCATTATTATGAGCCGTCCTCCCCTCAGCAGCCTCTACTGGTCTGTAGCCTTATCTGACTTGATGGCATGACCCAATAAGACTGATTAAATGAATGATCTTATCCAGGGCCATCTAAGTACCCTCTGCCCGCAGTGTCCCTATAGCACTCGCTCCATATCGGCTGCATACAGTCTCTTATTGAATCATCCACTTATAATAGCCTTAATATACAGTGCCTTGTGAAAGTATTCGGCCCCCTTGAACTTTGCGACCTTTGGCCACATTTCAGGCTTCAAACATAAAGATATAAAACTGTATTTTTTGTGAAGAATCAGCAACAAGTGGGACACGATCATGAAGTGGAACGACATTTATTGGATATTTCAAACTTTTTTAACAAATCAAAAACTGAAAAATTGGGCGTGCAAAATTATTCAGCCCCTTTACTTTCAGTGCAGCAAACTCTCTCCAGAAGTTCAGTGAGGATCTCTGAATGATCCAATGTTGACCTAAATGACTATGATGATAAATACAATCCACCTGTGTGTAATCAAGTCTCCGTATAAATGCACCTGCACTGTGATAGTCTCAGAGGTCCGTTAAAAGCGCAGAGAGCATCATGAAGAACAAGGAACACACCAGGCAGGTCCGAGATACTGTTGTGAAGAAGTTTAAAGCCGGATTTGGATACAAAAAGATTTCCCAAGCTTTAAACATCCCAAGGAGCACTGTGCAAGCGGTAATATTGAAATGGAAGGAGTATCAGACCACTGCAAATCTACCAAGACCTGGCCGTCCCTCTAAACTTGCAGCCAAGAGGCCCATAATCACTCTGGATGAACTGCAGAGATCTACAGCTGAGGTGGGAGACTCTGTCCATTGGACAACAATCAGTCGTATATTGCACAAATCTGGCCTTTATGGAAGAGTGGCAAGAAGAAAGCCATTTCTTAAAGATATCCATAAAAAGTGTTGTTTAAAGTTTGCCACAAGCCACCTGGGAGACACACCAAACATCTGGAAGAAGGTGCTCTGGTCAAAATTGAACTTTTTGGCAACAATGCAAAACGTTATGTTTGGTGTAAAAGCAACACAGCTGAACACACCATCCCCACTGTCAAACATGGTGGTGGCAGCATCATGGTTTGGGCCTGCTTTTCTTCAGCAGGGACAGGGAAGATGGTTAAAATTGATGGGAAGATGGATGGAGCCAAATACAGGACCATTCTGGAAGAAAACCTGATGGAGTCTGCAAAAGACCTGAGACTGGGACGGAGATTTGTCTTCCAACAAGACAATGATCCAAAACATAAAGCAAAATCTACAATGGAATGGTTCAAAAATAAACATTTCCAGGTGTTAGAATGGTCAAGTCAAAGTCCAGACCTGAATCCAATCGAGAATCTGTGGAAAGAACTGAAAACTGCTGTTCACAAATGCTCTCCATCCAACCTCACTGAGCTCGAGCTGTTTTGCAAGGAGGAATGGGAAAAAATGTCAGTCTCTCGATGTGCAAAACTGATAGAGACATACCCCAAGCGACTTACAGCTGTAATCGCAGCAAAAGGTGGCGCTACACAGTATTAACTTAAGGGGGCTGAATAATTTTGCACGCCCAATTTTTCAGTTTTTGATTTGTTAAAAAACTTTGAAATATCCAATAAATGTCGTTCCACTTCATGATTGTGTCCCACTTGTTGTTGATTCTTCACAAAAAAATACAGTTTTATATCTTTATGTTTGAAGCCTGAAATGTGGCAAAAGGTCGCAAAGTTCAAGGGGGCCGAATACTTTCGCAAGGCACTGTACATCCGTAATACACACTGCTCAAAAAAAATAAAGGGAACACTTAAATAACACAATGTAACTCCAAGTCAATCACACTTCTGTGTAATCAAACTGTCCACTTAGGAAGCAACACTGATTGACAATAAATTTCACATGCTGTTGTGCAAATGGAATAGACAACAGGTGGAAATTATAGGCAATTAGCAAGACACCCCCAATAAAGGAGTGGTTCTGTAGGTGGTGACCACAGACCACTTCTCAGTTCCTATGCTTCCTGGCTGATGTTTTGGTCACTTTTGAATGCTGGCGGTGCATTCACTCTAGTGGTAGCATGAGACGGAGTCTACAACCCACACAAGTGGCTCAGGTAGTGCAGCTTATCCAGGATGGCACATCAATGCGAGCTGTGGCAAGAAGGTTTGCTGTGTCTGTCAGCGTAGTGTCCAGAGCATGGAGACCAGGAGACAGGCCAGTACATCAGGAGACGTGGAGGAGGCCGTAGGAGGGCAACAACCCAGCAGCAGGACCGCTACCTCCGCCTTTGTGCAAGGAGGAGCAGGAAGAGCACTGCCAGAGCCCTGCAAAATGACCTCCAGCAGGCCACAAATGTGCATGTGTCTGCTAAAAAAACAGACTCCATGAGGGTGGTATGAGGGCCCGACGTCCACAGGTGGGGGTTGTGCTTACAGCCCAACACCGTGCAGGACGTTTGGCATTTGCCAGAGAACACCAAGATTGGCAAATTCGCCACTGGCGCCCTGTGCTCTTCACAGATGAAAGCAGGTTCACACTGAGCACATGAGACAGACGTGACAGAGTCTGGAGACGCCGTGGAGAACGTTCTGCTGCCTGCAACATCCTCCAGCATGACCGGTTTGGCGGTGGGTCAGTCATGGTGTGGGGTGGCATTTCTTTGGGGAGCCGCACAGCCCTCCATTTGCTCGCCAGACGTAGGCTGACTGCCATTAGGTACCGAGATGAGATCCTCAGACCCCTTGTGAAACCATATGCTGGTGCGGTTGGTCCTGGGTTCCTCCTAATGCAAGACAATGCTAGACCTCATGTGGCTGGAGTGTGTCAGCAGTTCCTGCAAGATGAAGGCATTGATGCTATGGACTGGCCCGCTCGTTCCCCAGACCTGAATCCAATTGAGCACATCTGGGACATCATGTCTCGCTCCATCCACCAACGCCACATTGCACCACAGACTGTCCAGGAGTTGGCGGATGCTTTAGTCCAGGTCTGGGAGGAGATCCCTCAGGAGACCATCCGCCACCTCATCAGGTGCATGCCCAGGCATTGTAGGGAGGTCATACAGGCACGTGGAGGCCACACACACTACTGAGCCTCATTTTGACTTGTTTTAAGGACATTACATCAAAGTTGGATCAGCCTGTGGTGTGGTTTTCCACTTTAATTTTGAGTGTGACTCCAAATCCAGACCTCCATGGGTTGATAAATTTGATTTCCATTGATAATTTTTGTGTGAAAAGAGGGTGCCAAAGAAGGGAGTTGCAAACATAGGATCTGTGCTCCAGTATTCTCTTAGGGAGTTCTTCTTTACTATCCCCATGAGAAGGACTGTCACCAGGAAGGTATACATTTCACTAATTGTGGTTGTCACCCATTTAGTGAGTTTCCCCCTCACTCCTGGCGATTGGTCTCCTCTACTATGTCTCCCACCAGCAGCTCCTCTGTCAGAAACAACTTGAAGCACTCTCCCTCAGATGGAAATGACAAGGGGCGTTGCACTCCAGACTGGGACTCAACAAAGCAAACAGCAGGGCCAGGAGGGGTGAAATGGCTGGCGCCTTCCAGCTACCACAGAACTCCTGTACTTCATCCACTGTCAGTCTGCCTCCATCACCACCAGCATCTTCAAAGGGACCTGGGACTTCGTCAGTGGACAAGGATTTGATTTGAGGATTCAGGGTTCTCAATGGCTACAAGGTTGGGGGCCAGCTCCTCACTGTCACGGTCAGAATCTTATTCCTGACTTTCATACTGACTTTCATACTCAGACTCAGAATTTCCACATTTGTGAGTTGTCTCCTTTTGAAAGACATTGCTAATGCTACAGCGTAGCTCACTAGCTACATACATAAACAACAACACTGAATGGCTTGAAGTGGGAGTGAGAGGTTACGTGATTGACTGCCGGCACGCGCCACTTGTATCAATAAATCACTTCCAGAAAATGTTTTGTGTGGTAATTATTTATATATTTACTGTTTTATTCACATGTTTTCAAGTACTCTTGACAAATTATGCATTCTTGCATAGATTGTAATGGGCACATATTATGTGTGTAAAATACTTTTTTGAAGATTGTACTGATTATGATGAGCTAAGCTAATTCCAGCTATGTGTGGAGCCATGTTTGTTGACATACAATGCATTCTGGGTGTCACGTAATCGTCTGTCGAACCAAAGATGTTATAAAAAATGAGAACTCCCGGAAGTGAATGGTGGGATGTGAACGATGGTAGACAACACACCCCCTTCAACATGCATACTATAAATAGACCAAACTCATCTTGTCTTCTCTTTTTATCTTTGGTTTCTGTGAGAAACAAAAGCGTGGCAGCTTGCAGAAACTACCCATCGTCGGATTATTTCTATCAATGGTGAGTTCCCCGTGATGTGATTAATTATAATAGTAATTGCTATTAGCTAATTCATATTGTAGTTTATGTCAGCCGAGAGTTATAAAAATATGACCGCTTGTGTTACGTCAATCTTTCCTCAGTTAGCTCTAGGACAAATGTAGTCTACATTTTTGGGGGGTTTGGATGATTGCATTATGCTGTAGATACTTGAATGTCTGAACATTGCATCCAAAAATAAAGTACTCACATTCTGGACATAACTTTGTAAGGACTGTGTTCGTGCAAAAGGTTTTTGAAAAAACTGGCAAGCTCAAATGCTGATTGTTGCGTCATTCGAAATGGTCCGTTCTAGATAAGTGTTCAAAAAAAGCGTTCGAAATAAGGTTCTAATCACACCGGTTTGATCGTAGCTACAGGGACCAATAATAATAATAGAATAATCACACGCGTGTTTTGGTACGTGTGAAAAGGTTAATATCACAAGGATTAAAAAGGATTTACCAGTAGATTGTTGACTGATTCGTGATGATGACTGCTAGCTAAGATTTTGAAAGTATGACGTTGACATGATCAGTCCAATCAAAGCTCCTGTAGATATGTGATTTGACAACATTTTATCAGTGGCCAATGACCTTGAGCCTTCTTGATGGTCATTTCTAATGTAACTCTGGCAGCACCCAAGGGGCTTGAATTTTCTAGCTCTACCCTTAGACTTGGTGGTGACGTAGTGTCCGCATGAGTGACAGAACACTGAGGCAATCACGGCACAACTCTCCATATTTTCTGCTGGCTTGTCCCACCACCACAGAAAGCACTGAGCTAGGCTGAAACACCTGCATTTTGGATCTACCTTACTCAAGAAAACGAAAAAGAGACCATGTTTGTATGCAGCTTTATTAACTCAGTGATTTATTTATATTTTAACATTGTTTGCAAACTGATATGTAACATTTATTATTGCAAAAATATAATGCATTTAAAAAAAAAATCTAAACATGTGGGGCTCAAAACAGGTCGGACTCTGCCACTGAATGTGCTGTATAAATAAAGCTTGATTTGGCAGTCTGCTTCCTGGCGTCTTTCTGGACCTTCTTCATTCATTTAAACAGTCATCTAATTATCCCTTTTTCATCTTTTGTTCATCCTCCACTGAAAACAGGCGCCACTGACTCTCTGCTAATTACATGCTGTCTCTCCCTTCAACAGAATTAATTGAGATGGAGAAATGGTTAAAGAGGGAAAAGAGGAGAATGAGGGGCACATGTTTATCTGTGCATGGTGTTCCCAGATGGACATGTTTATCTGTGCATGGTGTTCCCAGATAGACATGTTTATCTGTGCATGGTGATCCTAGAGGGACATGTTTATCTGTGCATGCTGATCCTAGAGGGACATGTTTATCTGTGCATGGTGATCCTAGAGGGACATGTTTCTGTGCATGGTGTTCCCAGATGGACATGTTTATCTGTGCATGGTGTTCCCAGAGGGACATGTTTATCTGTGCATGGTGTTCCCAGAGGGACATGTTTATCTGTGCATGGTGTTCCCAGAGGGACATGTTTATCTGTGCATGGTGTTCCCAGAGGGACATGTTTATCTGTGCATGGTGTTCCCAGAGGGACATGTTTATCTGTGCATGGTGTTCCCAGAGGGACATGTTTATCTGTGCATGGTGTTCCCAGGTGGACATGTTTATCTGTGCATGGTGTTCCCAGGTGGACATGTTTATCTGTGCATGGTGTTCCCAGGTGGACATGTTTATCTGTGCATGGTGTTCCCAGGTGGACATGTTTATCTGTGCATGGTGTTCCCAGGTGGACATGTTTATCTGTGCATGGTGTTCCTAGAGGGACATGCGGAGCCTGCAGCTCTGAGATCTAATAACCACAGGAAACGCCACAAAGCCTTTCTCTCGGAGAGTGCTGTTGCCATGGCTACTATAACACACACATACACACACAGCGCAGGTTAATGGGTGGAGAGGTCAGCAATCACAGAATGACCATTGAATCCACTCAGAACACTCTTGATGTTTACCAAACTAAGAGAAATAGATTTAATCTGCCAAATGGAAAGACTGGGAGTGAATGGTATGTTTAGATTTCAGTCAATATGTCCTTCATCGGGCGTGCATTAGTCAACTAGGGCCAGCACAATATGTGGTCAATTCTACGGACTCCATCATAACAACAACATTGCTATAATAAATTCAAGAAAGACATCAGAGTTATTTGAATTGGTTAGTAAAAAAACGATTTAACACTTTGCATCTTAGAAATTGTACCCACAAAATGTACAGTGGCAAGAAAATGTATGTGAACCCTTTGGAATTACCTGGATTTCTGCATAAATTGGTCATCAAATTTGATCAGATCTTCATCTAAGTCACAACATTAGACAAACACAGTGTACTTAAACTAATAACACACAAACTATTGTATTTTTCTAGTCTATATTGAATACATCATTTAAACATTCACAGTGTAGGTTGGAAAAAGTATGTGAACCCCTAGGCTAATGACTTCTCCAAAAGCTAATTGGTGTCAGGAGTCAACTAACCTGGAGTCCAATCAATGAGATCAGATTGGAGATGTTGGTTAGAGCTGCCTTGCCCTATAAAAAACACAAATTTTGAGTTTGCTATTCACAAGAAGCATTACCTGATGTGAACCATGCCTCGAACAAAAGAGATCTCAGAAGACCTAAGATTAAGATTTGTTGACATGCATAAAGCTGGAAAGGCTTACAAAAGTATCTCTAAAATCCCTGATGTTCATCAGTCCACGGTAAGACAAATTGTCTATAAATGGAGAAAGTTCAGCACTGTTGCTACTCTCCCTAGAAGTGGCCATCTTGCAAATATGACTGCAAGAACACAGTGCAGAGTGCTCAAAGCGCAGAATGCTCAATAAGAATCCTAGAGTGTCAGCTAAAGACCTACAGAAATCTCTGGAATATGCCAACATCTCTGACGAGTCTAGAATACTTAACACACTAAACAAGAAGGGTGTTCGTGGGAGGACACCATGGAAGAAGCCACTGCTGAAGTTAGCAAAAGTGCACCTGGATGTTCCACAGCGCTACTGGCAAAATATTTTGTGTATAGATGAAACTACAGTTGAGTTGTTTGGAAGGAACACACAACACTGTGTGGAGAGAAAAAAAGGCACAGCACACCAACATCAAAACCTCATCCTAACTGTAAAGTATGGTGGAGAGAGCATCATGGTTTGGGGATGCTTTGCTGCCTCAGGGCCTGGACAGCTTGCTATCATCAACGGAAAAATGAATTCCCAAGTTTATCAAGACATTTTGCAGGAGAATGTTAGGCTGTCTGCCAATTGACGCTAAACAGAAGTTGGGTGATGCAATAGGACAGCGACCCAAAACACAGGCGTAAATCAACAACAGAAGAAAATAGGCCTTCTGGAGTGTCCCAGTCAGAGTTGACCTCAACCCGATTGAGATGCTGTGGCATGACCTCGAGAGCAGTTCACACCAGACAGCCCAAGAATATTCCTGAACTGAAACAGTTTTGTAAAGAGGAATGATCCAAAATTCCTCCTGACCGTTGTGCAGGTCTGATCCGCAACTACAGAAAACGTTTGGTTGAGGTTATTTTTGCGAAAGGAGGATCAACCAGTTTTTAAATCCAAGGGTTGACATACTTTTTCCACCCTGCATTGTGAATGTTTACACTGTGTGTTCAATAACGACATCAAAACATATCATTGTTTGTGTTATTAGTCTTAACAGACTGTTTGCCTATTGTTGTGACCTAGATGAAGATCAGCTCACATTTTATGACCAATTTGTGCAGAAATCCAGATATTTACAAAGGGTTCACATACTTTTTCTTACCACTGTATTGTAAATAATTTACACATTGGACTCCACTGGGTATCAGGTGACAGCTTTAAATTGGGATGTGAAAACCACTGCTGTTGCTCTTCCTTTCTAAGGTTTCGTATGGATCTGTTTGTCACTCATAAATTGATCCAAGATGACGTTCAATGTGAATAAAAGATAGTAAAAGGGCTCAAGGAATTTGGATCAATGACCGCTGCACCACCTTCCTGTTCAAGTGAGCACAGCACAAGGTGAGTCCAAAAATGTATTGTATGCTGCTGTATAAATGATGTAATTTGCCAGGGAGAAATGTATACTGTAGCTAAGAAAGTAATACTAAGTGTGGTGTGTTGTTAGTAGGCTTCCTGTTAGTAGGCCATGTGCATATTTAACCTATAGCCTGTTTTAGAGAAATGTAATCATTGAATACTGTAAGAGCTTTCATTGTCTGCTTATATTCCCCCCCAGTTCTGACTTGGTGTACAGGGAGAATACTGTAGCTGTACATTTCAAATGTGCTGAACAAATAGTTATATTGCCTATGTCCGTCCTAGCTCGCTCATGAATATCTTAATCAAAATTATGGATTGTCCCCTTATGCCATAGTTTGTACATCTCAATTGTCAGTAGAAACCACATTTGTTTAACCAAGTCAGCCATATAAGCTATGTTTAAAAAAAATGCAGAAATGAGGCTGAATGAACTGTTTCACTGCAAGTCAAGGCTCCGCTGATAGCCAAGTGGTCAGTGGTAAGGATTCACTCCATGGTGCTGAAAAGAAAGCTCTAACAGTTATTTAACAGTTTGTGGGCAACGTGTTTCACCGTTATAGTACAATTAATGTATTGTTTATTATTGTATTGTGTACTGGCTTTGCTGGCATGCATCAAAAAATATTATGTTAGATGAGCCAGCTGCAAAGTCAAACAAAAGTGCTTTTTGGTCTTAATTTAAGGTTCAGGTTAGGCATTAGGGTTAGCAGTGTGGTTAGGGTTAAAATCTGATTTTATGATGGTCTGTGCCAGTGCCTCTTAAGGGGAAAGGAATCAGATTATGTTACATAGTTTGGCTAATCCAAAAGATACATTACTGATTACAATTTTGGACAGGTAACTACTAGCTAACGGTTTACATTTAGAAAGGAAATCCACAACCCACGCCCCCTGGTACTCAACCCAGCACCTTAGAGTCTGCTGCCCTATGTACAGAGTCTGTCACATCCTGATCTGGTTCACCTGTCCTTGTGATTGTCTCCACCCCCTCCAGGTGTCGCTTATTATCCCTGGTGTATTTATTCATGTTTTCTGCCTCGCTCTGCCAATTCGTCTTGTTTGCCAAGTCAATCAGCTGTTTCCTTGCTCCTATTTTTACCAGTCTCTGTTTGTTCCTAATCCTCCTGGTTTTGACCCTTGCCTGTTTTAACTCTGAACTAGCCTTCCTATCCCCTTGTACTGTTTTGGACTTGGATCTGGTTTCTGACCCCTGCCTGGCCTGACCTCGAGATTGCCTGGTACTGTTTGGACTCTGACCTGGTTTATGAACTCTCGCCTGTCCCCGACCTGCCTTTGCCTACTCCCTTTGTTATAATAAATATCGGCGCTCAACCATCTGCCTCCTGTGTCTGTATTTTGGGTCTCGCCTTGTGCTCTTATATAGTCATTGAAGACTGGTCACTTTAATAATGTTTACATATGGTTTTACCCACTTCATATGTGTTTTTTTTATATACTCCATTCTAGTCAAGGATAAATTTACATAGCAGCTGCTGTACACACATTTTCTATTAATGTAGCCTACTGCCCATACTGTCTAAATATCCTACCATATACAGTACCAGTCAAAAGTTTGGGCACCTGCACGTTCAAGGGTTTTTCTTTATTTTTACTATTTTCTGCATTGTAGAATAATAGTGAAGACATCAAAACTATGAAATGACACATGGGATCATTTAGTAACCAAAAAAGTGTTAAACAAATCAAAATATATTTTAGATTCTTCAAAGTAGCCTCCCTTTGCCTTGATGACAGCTTTGCACAGCTTCACCTGGAATGCTTTTATAACAGTCTTGAAGGAGTTCCCACATATGCTGAGCACTAGTTGGCTGCTTTTCTTTCACTCTGCAGTCCAACTCATCCCAAACCATTGTGATTGTGGAGGCCAGGTCATCTGATGCAGCACTCCATCACTCTACTTCTTGGTCAGCCTGGAGGTGTGTTGGGTCATTGTCCTGTTGAAAAACAAGTGATAGTCTCACTAAGTGCCAAACAGATGGGATGGCGTCTCACTGCAGAATGCTGTGATAGCCATGCTGTTTAAGTGTGCCTTGAATTCTAAATAAATCACTGACTGTCACTAGCAAAGCATTCCACACCATCACACCACCACCTCCATGCTTCACGGTGGGAACTACACACGCAGAGATCATCCGTTCAACAACCACCCGAGCCACTGCCTGTTCACCCCGCTATCATCCAGAAGGCGAGGTCAGTACAGGTGCATCAAAGCTGGGACCGAGAGACTGAAAAACAGCTTCTATCTCAAGGCCATCAGACTGTTAAACAGCCACCACTAACATTGAGTGGCTGCTGCCAACACACTGACTCAACTCCAGCCACTTTAATAATGGGAATTGATGGAAAATTATTTAAAATATATCACTAGCCACTTTAAACAATGCTACCTAATATAATGTTTACATACCCTACATTATTCATCTTATATGTATACGTATATACTGTACTCTATATCATCTACTGCATCTTTATGTAATACATGTATCACTAGCCACTTTAACTATGCCACTGTTTACATACTCATCTCATATGTATATACTGTACTCAATACCATCTACTGTATCTTGCCTATGCCGCTCTGTACCATCACTCATTAATATATCTTTATGTACATATTCTTTATCCCCTTACACTTGTGTCTATAAGGTAGTAGTTTTGGAATGGTTAGCTAGATTACTTGTTGGTTATTACTGCATTGTCGGAACTAGAAGCACAAGCATTTCGCTACACTCGCATTAACATCTGCTAACCATGTGTATGTGACAAATAAAATTTGATTTGATTTCACCTACTCTGCTTCTTACAAAGAGACGGCGGTTGGAACCAAAAATCTCAAATTTGGACTCATTAGACCAAAGGACAGATGTCCACCAGTCTAATGTCCATTGCTTGTATTTCTTGTCCCAAGCAAGTCTCTTCTTCTTGTTGGTGTCATTTAGTAGTGGTTTCTTTTCAGCAATTCGACCATAAAGGCCTGATTCACGCAGTCTCCTCTGAACTGGGGATTTTGGGGATTTGTGTGTATTATTTTGCATTGTTAGGTATTACTGCATTGTTTGAGTTAGAAACATAAGTATTTCGTTGCACCTGTGATAACATCTGCAAAATATATGTAAGCAACAACTAAAATTTGAAATTGTTATTCGATTGTGTGTGTGTGAAATACAAATAGTGCCACATCCTAGATTTTCACCCCTGTCAAATCCAAAAACCCAGTACTATGCCACCAAACCTTTCACACGGTCATTATGTAAATGTTGAGTGTGTAGGGTGTTTTTGGATTCGATTAGTTGACTTGAGGGTTCATGGACATGGACCCACGTCACCTAACATTGGAAACTTTAAGACAAAGACCACTCTGGAACGTCCAAACAATGACACGAGGGGAGCGTTGAACATTTCCATTGGACACTCAGGAAACCCTTTTATTCATTGGCCTGCCAACCTCATCCACGCTTCGTTTTTCCCACGGCGAGCTTCTGGCCGACGCGGCTTTTGTTGGCATCACAGCAGAACTCGAGCAGATGGTGAGGTGGACCAGTTGAGCACCAGTGACAAGGACTGCCACACGCACAATCGCGCGTTTGAAATCAGCTGACTAGCCCTGCTGCGCTGGTCAGCGCCAGGTGATCCCTGCATGTTGAGTTGGAGGAGGGCAAGAGAATCGCGAGCTCAAGGCAGGCTCTTTGTGCGGGTTACCAGTGGCGAGGTTCTTAGTGTTCTACAGTCAGCAGCGCAGAAGCACAGAGGACAGAAAAAAACGGCTCCTGGAGAGAATAAAACGTGTCCTCTCTGAATATAGACGTCGCTTTGTAAGTTAAATGTTATATTATTTATTTTCCATAGATATAGCAGGCTTAATATTATCTTTCAAGACATAGCGCTCAAATTTCCTATTTTTTCCTGGAGCATCGGAGTCTGTGTGTGTGGAGAGGCATTCCGCTGGATGCTAAAACGCTAAGGTGAGACCAATAACGTTAACTCATTTTCATTTATAATATGCTCCAATTTAAATATTCAGAAACAAGTCAATTATTAAGAATTGCGTTCTTAGCTTTTGAATATAAACAGATATAAACTTAATTGGCTGAGATAGACAATTTGGGGTGGTGGCAGCACAATTGGTATATATTTTAAATAAAATGTGTAGTCTAAGCTATTTATTTAGCTGTTTATTTAACTCAACAGAACCGTGGCCGTACATATTTCTATTTTTGAAGCTGGATGAATTTCATGTCGTTGCTCCAAGGGTAGGGTAGCTACAGCATCAGTGCAACCATTGGATTTGCAAGGGCACTGTGATCCGCATTCAGTAGCCCACATGTGGCCAATAATCCGGAGCCTGTAGTCTGATATACAGTATGTGTGCCTATAATTCATTTCTATCGATTGAGAATGCGAATTCATATGGATTTTGTCTGAGAGGGATGACACACTGACAAACGTGCACTCACACAGTAGGCTGCAATATACCAATAAAATCGCTTTATAAACAACAGCAGAAAAACATTAAAAAAAAAAAAACATTTGCCATGATATCACCCATATTCCTGACACACTGTACTTTGGACCAAAGAGTGTCATTCTAGAATTAGTGTGTTATTTCTAAATGATTCAAAGTAAGCTGCACCTGTCCTGAAATGATCTCACTATTCTGAAGTGAAAGGAGCACTGAATTCCTTTGTGTATCCCAGATGTGTCTTTATTCCCTCATTCTGTCATCCTCATGTGCTTGAGGATGAGTCTACAATGTAACAATCCCAAACTGCAACATCACACAGGACATGTGCACAGGGAGAGCAGCTAAAACAGCTGACTGACAGCTAAGGTCTCTAGTGCCCCATCATATTCATTTGTCTTGGTAAGGGAATGATGTTGGCAGATGTCTCGACTGCTCTGTGGAGGAATTCGACAAGAAGTCTTAGGAGGAAAACAAAAAGACAATGGGTTGTTCAAGATAAGTTGGGTGTGAGAGCTGGTAGGGGCGGTGACTCTACATTGTTTTGGGTCACCTTTGTAAAAGTTGGCTCCTCATCATTGTCGGCTTTGTTGTTGTAGCTGTTGCGCGACAGTGGCACCTGTTACTGCGCTCTCGGAAGCTGAAGCCACAGATCCAAGATGCTTTGAGTGTCTCATTCAATCAAACCTACACAAGTCAAGTCTTGGTAATGTGGAGGATTTGTTTGAGCACTGGCTCATACTTGGTTTGAACTTGAGAGTTATAATGTTTGTGTAGTGTTTTCATGATGAATAGTCCTACAGAGGCAATCAACATAAAAGTTGAGCAGGGTTTTGTGTTTCAGTTGTTAAGGCTTTTTGTTTTCAAGGAATTGCATTTTCTGTAATTTGATAAACATTTAGCCTGATATGGAAATGTGCAAATTTCACTGGCCGAGACACAGTTGATTTAAATAATCCTGTTATTCACTACTGTGCTCTTTGGGCTTGCCAACTAAACCGGAGCCTTGTCTTGGGAAAACTCTACAAACGCGGACATAGATGGATGTACTCTAGCCAGAGTAGTGAGGGAGGAGGGGGGAAGAGGTTAGGTACAGTGGGGCAAAAAAGTATTTAGTCAGCCACCAATTGTGCAAGTTCTCCCACTTAAAAATATGAGAGAGGCCTGAAATTGTCATCATAGGTACACTTCAACTATGACAGACAAAACGAGAAAACAAATCCAGAAAATCACATTGTAGGATTTTTTATGAATTTATTTGCAAATTATGGTGGAAAATAAGTATTTGGTCACCTACAAACAAGCAAGATTTCTGGCTCTCACAGACCTGTAACTTATTCTTTAAGAGGCTCCTCTGTTCTCCACTGGTTACCTGTATTAATGGCACCTGTTTGAACTTGTTTTCAGTACAAAAGACACCTGTCCACAACCTCAAACAGTCACACTCCAAACTCCACTATGGTCAAGACCAAAGAGCTGTCAAAGGACACCAGAAACACAATTGTAGACCTGCACCAGGCTGGGAAGACTGAATCTGCAATAGGTAAGCAGCTTGGTTTGAAGAAATCAACTGTGGGAGCAATTATTAGGAAATGGAAGACATACAAGACCACTGATAATCTCCCTCGATCTGGGGCTCCACGCAAGATCTCACCCCGTGGGGTCAGAATGATCACAAGAACGGTGAGCAAAAATCCCAGAACCACACGGGGGAACCTAGTGAATGACCTGCAGAGAGCTGGGACCAAAGTAATAAAGCCTACCATCAGTAACACACTACGCCGCCAGGGACGCAAATCCTGCAGTGCCAGACGTGTCCCCCTGCTTAAGCCAGTACATGTCCAGGCCCGTCTGAAGTTTGCTAGAGAGCCTTTTGATGATCCAGAAGAATAGGGAGAATGTCATATGGTCAGATGAAACCAAAATATAACTTTTTGGTAAAAACTCAACTCGTCGTGTTTGGAGGACAAAGAATGCTGAGGTCCATCCAAAGAACACCATACCTACTGTGAAGCACGGGGGTGGAAACATCATGCTTTGGGGCTGTTTTTCTGCAAAGGGACCAGGACGACTGATCCGTGTAAACCAAAGAATGAATGGGGCCATGTATCGTGAGATTTTGAGTGAAAACCTCCTTCCATCAGCAAGGGCATTGAAGATGAAACGTGGCTGGGTCTTTCAGCATGACAATGATCCCAAACACACCGCCCGGGCAACGAAGGAGTGGCTTCGTAAGAAGCATTTCAAGGTCCTGGAGTGGCCTAGCCAGTCTCCAGATCTCAACCCCATAGAAAATCATTGGAGGGAGTTGAAAGTCCGTGTTGCCCAGCAACAGCCCCAAAACATCACTGTTCTAGAGGAGATCTGCATGGAGGAATGGGCCAAAATACCAGCAACAGTGTGTGAAAACCTTGAAGACTTACAGAAAACGTTTGACCTCTGTCATTGCCAACAAAGGGTATATAACAAAGTATTGAGATAAACCTTTGTTATTGACCATATACTTATTTTCCACCATAATTTGCCAACAAATTCATTAAAAATCCTACAATGTGATTTTCTGGATTTTTTTTCTCATTTTGTCTGAAGTGAAGTGTCCATATGATGAAAATTACAGGCCTCTCTCATCTTTTTAAGTGGGAGAACTTGCACAATTGGTGGCTGACTAAATACTTTTTTTGCCCCACTGTATAACCCGCTTTAGGAAGGCATGGCACAGGCAGTGAGTTCCCCCATACCAACCCCCACACACAAAGCAGTGTCCTCCGCCAGCAGTTCAGGAGTCATGAGAAACAGCCAACACAAAGATGTGTTTAACACGGTGTGTGTGTGTGTGTGTGTGTGTGTGTGTGTGTGTGTGTGCGTGCACGCGCATGTGTGTGTTCACAAGTCACCAAGATCCATTAAGAGAGCCTGGGACTGACTGCACTGTGCACTCTAGTTTTGGAGGTCAGTGGGGTGTTTGAGGGGGACGGCTGTCGGGGACTTGGGTGCTCCAGCTCGACCCTCTCTCATTGTGACTGCGAGCTGAGGGGTAAGGGAAACACATCCCCCATTGTGAGGTTTTTGTAAAGACGTTTCTGATTGAGGTAGCTGTGTGTCTAACTCTACCCATCTAATTTCTGGGTAGGGAATGAATGAATGGGCATTATTCTGAGAGATGTTTATGCTTTGTCCCACGTGGGGAATCCCTTGAGTTATTGGACTTGAGTCTCTATATTGCTGCAGTGTTAAAGGACTTTGCCAAAGTGTGTGTGTGCATGTGCGTGAGAGAGAGAAATAGTTAATGTCAGCACCATCTCTGTTCCGTTAGGAATTGGCTTCAGCTACTGAAACATACAAGATTGTCCTCTCCCGCTTCTTCTTCTCTGGCTGAACAGAAACATTTCCCCCTCCTCTGCTCAGCTCCACGCCTCTATTCTGCCTCTAGCACCAAAGCCCTGTGTGATGTGGAGCGAGACGCCTGCATACTAATGGAGCCCGAACATGTTGCCTCTTAAGCAGGTTAAAGTAGCCTAAACAGAGTGCCTCTCAAACAGGCCAAAGCAGCCAAAACAGGGTGCCTCTCAGGCAGGCCAATTCAGCAGGAACAGAGTGCCTCTCAGGTAGGCCAATGCAGCAGGAACAGAGTGCCTCTCAAACAGGCCAATGCAGCAGGAACACAGTGCCTCTCAAACAGGCCAATGCAGCAGGAACAGAGTGCCTCTCAAACAGGCCAATGCAGCAGGAACAGAGTGCCTCTCAGGCAGGCCAATGCAGCAGGAACAGAGTGCCTCTCAAACAGGCCAATGCAGCAAGAACAGAGTGCCTCTCAGGCAGGCCAATGCAGCAGGAACAGAGTGCCTCTCAAACAGGCCAATGCAGCAGGAACAGAGTGCCTCTCAGGCAGGCCAATGCAGCAGGAACAGAGTGCCTCTCAAACAGGCCAATGCAGCAGGAACAGAGTGCCTCTCAAACAGGCCAATGCAGCAGGAACAGAGTGCATCTCAGGCAGGCCAATGCAGCAGGAACAGAGTGCCTCTCAAACAGGCCAAAGCAGCCAAAACAGGGTGCCTCTCAGGCAGGCCAATGCAGCAGAAACAGAGTGCCTCTCAAACAGGCCAAAGCAGCCAAAACAGGGTGCCTCAAGCAGGTCAAAGCAGCAGGAACAGAGTGCCTCTCAAACAGGCCAAAGCAGCAGGAACAGAGTGCCTCTCAAACAGGCCAAAGCAGCCAAAACAGGGTGCCTCAAGCAGGTCAAAGCAGCAGGAACAGAGTGCCTCTCAGGCAGGCCAGTGCAGCAAGGACATGGCGTGCCCATCAGGTACACACATGACTGGGAGGCTGGTGGTCAGCAGCACATGGTGGGCTGGGGGCTCCAGAATGGAACTGTAATTTAGAAGCATTGCGTCTAGACTAATAATAGTGATGGAATGTTATATTTGGCTGTGGTTGCTGTATTGTGATATACTGTGATGCAGCGGTAATATATGTTGTTTGGGAAAGATACATGCTGTTGTGCATTCGTAGCTCTAGTCAGTAGACTCTACTAGGCAACAGCAGTCTCTTTTTTGCTTGTTTTGGCAGCTGTAGACTGATCACAGCTGCGCTACAGTGGAGCCATTGTCTGCTGGTATTGCAATTATCAGCCTTTTCGTTTGACGGTGTCAGTTGTTTAATCTGGTCATATGGATGTTTGTGGTTGTGGTCTCGTGCTAGCGGTGGTTCTTGTCGCTCTTCGCTCTACGGTGGCCTAATAGCACACACAGCTGTCTCCTCATTTGGGTATGAAACAGACACCATGGTGACGGCAAGATTATGAGGGAGCCTGTAGTGGTAGTGCGGCTGCTGTTTGAGAAACACTGCTCACATTTTACGCCCAGAGAAAAGGGACAAATGAATGTGGAGACATTATTCTTCCCCGTAAAAGGTGCTATTATGTTGTCTTTAGACCCAGTTTCCTCTTGGCAGAAGCATCCAGTGGGACTTGGTTAGAGCATCTGGAAAGCGAGGGTTAAGTCACTGAGCAAAATGGATACTGAAGACAGACACTCATTCATACTCCAATGGAAAACAGCTATTTGGCCATTTGTTTTTTATTCATGTGGTTGCCTTTGTGTACTTTGGTGTCCCGATTTGAAAATTGAGAAGGTTTTAGCTATTGAAGTCTTTGTAGAACAGTGAGTGCATACGTTGGCAGAGTGGACTCAGCCCAAGGAAACCTAATGCTGTTAGGAAAAGCTCAGCAGGACAGGAAACAGAGCATTCATGAAGGGTCTAAGACTTCCAGACCTCCGTTCAGACATCCAAACAGGGTGTCTCTCAGTCTCCTCTCCAAAATCAGTGCGCTCTATGTGGCCCCAGACAGAGAACCCTACTGCTTCATTAGTCCCTGTGCTATCTGGGAACATAGAGTAATGCATGTATTTATGAGGCTTTGGCATTAAAAGACAGGGCTGATGATATATCTAAATGACATCTTGCTCTACTTGCATGTGTTATCCTTTGAACCCCAGGGCTGTTTTTATCAAAGGGCAGGCACTAAGCTGAACATTCACCACACCGTGTGTGTGTGTTTTTTTTGTGTGTGTGTGTTTTTTGGTGTGCATGAGTGTCTGGGTGCCGGAGTGTTTGTGTATGTTTTTCTATACTGTGCGTGTGCATGCATGCTTGTGTGTTTTAAGAAACTCAAGCACATGAAGGATGTGACAGAATGAAGAGGTAGGGTAGCCCAGCGTTTCATAGGGTTGGGCCAGGAACCAAAAGTTATCTGGTTCAATCCCTGAGCCAACTAGGTGAAGACATCTGTTGATGTGCCCTTGAGCAAATCACTTAACCCTAATTGCTCCTGTAAGTCACATTGGATAATGACAAAAATGTAAATCGCCTTTGTCAGGGAGGGAATGAAACTCCGATCCACCAAAACCTCTCATGCTATCGCACAAAGGGCCAGGGCCCACCAAACACACTCACTATAAAACTAGGCTTCATGCAGGGCTTTGGGTCTCCTTCTGTAACACAGGCATTCGTCTGTGTGGTGAGATATGATAGGTGAGTGTAAAAGCAGACATATCTCTACACTCTCTCCTTTATCCCTCTTCTCTACCTGTGTTTCTCTTTGTTGTAGTTCTGGGTTAAGTGCAAACAATGTGTGAACACTGAATCTCTGTGTATCTGAGTTAAGCAGTTTGGCCTCTTCAGACAAGTGTTGCACCTGACTAGGGGTCACAAGCCAGGAAGCCCAAAACAATGCTTATTATGTCTGCTCCTGAGGCATTGTTATGTACATCCTGTAGATGAGTATAAACAGGATATACTGTATATAGTATAGGATGTTATTGCAGACTATAGCCTTAATCCCCCATAACTGTTCTACTCTTTAAGCAGTATGGTCACTTTCACAGGAATAGAAACATCAGTCTATTGGTTACTTGAGTTTCACTCAAACCAAGGGAGTAGAAAATATATATTTTTCCCCATTCACTTTATAGGGGGTAAGGCTACGACAGACGACGCTTTTGGAATGACTGAAGGATTGCCATCAGGATATGGATAGTTTGTAGGATTTGGAGCAATAAAAAAAAAAAAGAATAAACAGCTTTTAGCCACCGTATCTATCAACAGCAGTGCTAATAGGAAGGGGCCCTGTGTAAGTCAACAGTGCCTGGGGCTGCTGTGTCAGTGAGAGGATGAAATAGCAACATCTGTTTCCCTTCATTTAGACCACTCTGTGGGCTGAGGGAAACGTCATTTTGTGTAGTGTGACAACTTTCATTACACTCATCACTGACAGTCAGAGTGTTCTGTTGTCAGGCCTTCAGGCCACGATGGACAGCCTGGTAGTCTCTCTGGGCTTTGATGCTGAGGGAAGGCACCTCTGGCCTTGTTTGTTCACAATTTCCATTGGAAGTGTCCCCTGTCATAATCGTTTTCCCCCATCACACACACACATGCAAGCACATGCGTGCGCATGCACACACACACGTGCGCACGCACACACACACACACTGAGGTAGCGGTTGGTCAAACCGGATACGAGCCCCCACAGAGCTGTCAGCACTCCAGGAGCCTGGTGCCAGGTGTGATTTTTATAGCCTCAGTGTGAAAACAGCGATTACCTCGCCTGTCTCCTCCGATTTTAGAGAAGAGAAGGAAGGGGGGGGGGGGGGGGGGGGGGAGAGAGAGAGATCATATATGACCTGATAGATGGCTGGATATAAAGATACAGTGTATAGCCAGACAGACCAACAGATTGATAGATAGGCAGGTTGATGGATAGAGAGGGAGAGATGACAGTCAGATCTCTTATTGTCCATTCCCAGGCCCTGAGAAGAGGAATAGGAGGAAATATAAAGCCTTGATGTTACAGTTCAGTCACAGTGTACAAATCACTGAGATGGCGCTCTGATTGGCCGGGGCATTGCAGAGAGGATGCCATTAGTTTTGGATACTATATATATCATCATGGCTATTAGAACAGTATCTTAGAGGTAGGGGATTTTCTTACAGTAACAGACATACCAACCGGATACTCACATTATATTGTATCCAGTACCTAGTCAGTATGGGAGCAACTAAGTTAACTAATTGAGAAGTTGTAATGGCAGATAGGCTTTTGATCATACATTGGTTCATGATTAAAATATGCAGACATGAAACACAGTGACTGACATGCTGTTTTTTTTCCTAAATAACTAAGTATTTTTAGAGACACTATAAATACCACACCTGCAATATGAATCAAAGCCGAGTTTGTGTCAGTCACACATCCCCGTGTTCGGTGTTTCTGCCAGGCTTGCACTGAATGTCGATGAGAAATCACACATGAAGAAAAGGAGAAAAATCTAACTAAACCTGTTCTATGTTACTATTGTCTCTAAAGTAGAAACCCAGAGACATGGTTGTCAGGTTTTGATGTGAAACAAAACACATCCCCACGCACACGTCTCTGTCTTCAGGCTGCACTGAGTGTGTTTATGGGGATAAATGTGTTATTAGTATCTGACTGGAGGCGCAGGAATGGTGGTGTTTATTGTCAGTGTGAGAGCGGCAGGGCCTGCCGTACACACTCACTGGGACAGTTATGGAAGGCTGATTCCATTCCTCCAGGTTGAAGAGAAATTGCCGTCCTCAGCTGTAGTGTGTATATATACACACACACCCACCCACTGGAATCCTGCCTGAACAGATACAAAGTGTTTCACTTTTCACACTGCCTAAAATGCTGAGATTTAATCATCCTTTTCTCTAGTATTGAAAACTAATTGGCATGGATGGAGATACATTTTCTCGCAAAAAAAACAAATCTTTGATTTGCTGAAACGGATTGGAGTCACTGGGCCATGTGCTCATCACTGTCCTCATCACTGTCCTATCTGTTTATGATAATGCAATGTTATTTTCTCCTGTCACTGATTTGAATATCTCCAGGCAGGGCAGAGGAAAGGCATAGTCATTGATTATGTGCAGATCATACATGGTAGTTCTACATCATACATCATACATCATACCTGTTTAGAGAACACTACACTCTTGGCACAGAGGATATCACCGCTACAGTGGAAATACCCTTATCACTGACAGCACCAAGATATAGAAAAAACATATTTTCCCCTGACAGGCCTTATAGATCCAGTATTGGCAGTTTAAACGGAGAGGAAGAATAAACTGCTGTGTTGGATTTCCATAATTGGGCCTCATAAATGTGTTGGGGAAAGGGGAGGATGCTGCGGTGCCAGGGACCCATCAGAAATTGATGAATGTTACCTGTCCTCTGGAGCTAGACCCACCAGCCCTATCCATTCTCCCACATCCACATCCAACCCCACCCTGGCCCCAGCCTTGCCATTCCCATTCCCCACATCCACCCCCCCACCCTGGCCCCAGCCCTACCCTGCCTATTCCCCCACATCCACCCACTACCCTGACCCCAGCCCTACCCTGCCTATTCCCCCATATCCACCCTGGCCCCTGCCCTGCCCCCACCCTGGCCCCAGCCCTACCCTGCCTATTCCCCCACGTCCACCCTGGCCCCTGCCCTGCCCCACCCTGACCCCAGCCCTACCCTGCCTATTCCCCCACATCCACCCACTACCCTGACCCCAGCCCTACCCTGCCTATTCCCCCATGTCCACCCTGGCCCCTGCCCCCACCCTGGCCCCAGCCCTACCCTGCCTATTCCCCCATGTCCACCCTGGCCCCTGCCCCCACCCTGGCCCCAGCCCTACCCTGCCTATTCCCCCACATCCACCCACTACCCTGACCCCAGCCCTACCCTGCCTATTCCCCCATATCCACCCTGGCCCCTGCCCTGCCCCCACCCTGGCCCCAGCCCTACCCTGCCTATTCCCCCATGTCCACCCTGGCCCCTGCCCTGCCCCACCCTGGCCCCCTCCCTACCCTGCCTATTCCCCCATATCCACCCTGGCCCCTGCCCTGCCCCCACCCTGGCCCCAGCCTCACCCTGCCTATTCCCCCATATCCACCCTGGCCCCTGCCCTGCCCCCACCCTGGCCCCAGCCTCACCCTGCCCATTCCCCCACATCCAACCCAACGCCCGGAGCTGACACCGTCCCAGCACAGAGGCTACAGGCCTCTAATTGATTTCTTCAGGCTCATTAAAATACTAATTTCTTATCCGCCTGTGTTGCCATTGCTTTCCAGAGACGTGTCTCATAATCAAGAGCTACCATTAACGATAATGCACGCTTTTCTTTTTCTGCCCGCCCTGGTAGATTAGGTATGTTGTGTAATGTGCTCATAGTCAAAGCAGAGAACTCTGGCTGGCTGCTACCACACCAAAAGTATCTCTCTGTCACTGTGCCAGTAGCATACGCAGATAATCCCCTGGGAGAGAGAAACGTGGGTAATCTCTGAAAAGACAGAACACAGAATACATTAGAGTAGCTGAGTTCATATCCACAATCGACCTCAGATAGGGACACATATACATATCAAATATGCATCAAACATTTAGCCTACCAATCTCTACTAATATACATTGTCATATACGGGCATTCCATGGTAAGAGTGACACTGAGACTCAGATTTTTAAACAAACCATAACTACATAACCATAACCACAACTACATGCACAAGGGCTACTTTTTAACAATTTCCACTGAAACTTTTACAGAAACACATTTACTTGATGATCAATACAGATGCAAAGTTTGGTTACAGAATGACAGTTTGTGCTATTGGTGCTGTCATTCTGTTACCAAACTTTGCATCTGCACTGTTCTTCAAGTACATTTTCAGTGGAAATTGTTAAAAGTAGTCCTTGTGTATATATAGTTGTACAGTTTCACTTTGCAATCATTCGTTTTTGCGACATACATTTTAAAGTGAAAAATCAGTCTGTGTCACTCCGTTACCGTGGAATTGCCCATACCTTAAAATTCTGGACCATAATCTTATAAATTATCTGAACAAAGGACAGCACTTCTGCATACACAAATATAGTGAGCCATATGCAAACAATGTGTACTCAGATGTTATAGGCTTGTTGTTGGGAGTACATTATGGTTTACAACCTACTCGTGTGTTTACCCTTCACTCACCCAGCTGTTAAAACAGCAGGAATAGATGTTAAAAAAGCAGCAATAGATGTTAAAACATGTTAAAACAGCAGCAATAGATGTTAAAACAGCAGCAATAGATGTTAAAACAGCAGGAATAGATGTTAAAACATGTTAAAACAGCAGCAATAGATGTTAAAACAGCAGCAATAGATGTTAAAACAGCAGCAATAGATGTTAAAACAGCAGCAATAGATGTTAAAACAGCAGCAATAGATGTTAAAACATGTTAAAACAGCAGGAATAGATGTTAAAACATGTTAAAACAGCAGGAATAGATGTTAAAACATGTTAAAACAGCAGCAATAGATGTTAAAACAGCAGGAATAGATGTTAAAACATGTTAAAACAGCAGCAATAGATGTTAAAACAGCAGCAATAGATGTTAAAACATGTTAAAACAGCAGCAATAGATGTTAAAACATGTTAAAACAGCAGGAATAGATGTTAAAACATGTTAAAACAGCAGGAATAGATGTTAAAACATGTTAAAACAGCAGCAATAGATGTTAAAACAGCAGGAATAGATGTTAAAACATGTTAAAACAGCAGGAATAGATGTTAAAACATGTTAAAACAGCAGCAATAGATGTTAAAACAGCAGGAATAGATGTTAAAACATGTTAAAACAGCAGCAATAGATGTTAAAACAGCAACAATAGATGTTAAAACAGCAGCAATAGATGTTAAAACAGCAGCAATAGATGTTAAAACAGCAGGAATAGATGTTAAAACAGCAGCAATAGATGTTAAAACAGCAGCAATAGATGTTAAAACAGCAGGAATAGATGTTAAAACAGCAGCAATAGATGTTAAAACAGCAGCAATAGATGTTAAAACAGCAGCAATAGATGTTAAAACAGCAGCAATAGATGTTAAAACATGTTAAAACAGCAGCAATAGATGTTAAAACAGCAGGAATAGATGTTAAAACAGCAGCAATAGATGTTAAAACAGCAGGAATAGATGTTAAAACAGCAGGAATAGATGTTAAAACATGTTAAAACAGCAGGAATAGATGTTAAAACATGTTAAAACAGCAGCAATAGATGTTAAAACAGCAGCAATAGATGTTAAAACAGCAGGAATAGATGTTAAAACATGTTAAAACAGCAGGAATAGATGTTAAAACATGTTAAAACAGCAGGAATAGATGTTAAAACAGCAGGAATAGATGTTAAAACAGCAGCAATAGATGTTAAAACAGCAGGAATAGATGTTAAAACATGTTAAAACAGCAGGAATAGATGTTAAAACAGCAGGAATAGATGTTAAAACAGCAGCAATAGATGTTAAAACAGCAGCAATAGATGTTAAAACAGCAGCAATAGATGTTAAAACAGCAGGAATAGATGTTAAAACATGTTAAAACAGCAGCAATAGATGTTAAAACAGCAGGAATAGATGTTAAAACATGTTAAAACAGCAGGAATAGATGTTAAAACAGCAGGAATAGATGTTAAAACATGTTAAAACAGCAGCAATAGATGTTAAAACAGCAGGAATAGATGTTAAAACATGTTAAAACAGCAGGAATAGATGTTAAAACAGCAGGAATAGATGTTAAAACATGTTAAAACAGCAGCAATAGATGTTAAAACAGCAGGAATAGATGTTAAAACATGTTAAAACAGCAGCAATAGATGTTAAAACAGCAGGAATAGATGTTAAAACATGTTAAAACAGCAGGAATAGATGTTAAAACAGCAGCAATAGATGTTAAAACAGCAGCAATAGATGTTAAAACAGCAGCAATAGATGTTAAAACAGCAGGAATAGATGTTAAAACAGCAGCAATAGATGTTAAAACAGCAGCAATAGATGTTAAAACAGCAGCAATAGATGTTAAAACAGCAGCAATAGATGTTAAAACAGCAGGAATAGATGTTAAAACATGTTAAAACAGCAGGAATAGATGTTAAAACAGCAGGAATAGATGTTAAAACATGTTAAAACAGCAGGAATAGATGTTAAAACATGTTAAAACAGCAGGAATAGATGTTAAAACAGCAGGAATAGATGTTAAAACATGTTAAAACAGCAGGAATAGATGTTAAGACATGTTAAAACAGCAGCAATAGATGTTAAAACAGCAGGAATAGATGTTAAAACATGTTAAAACAGCAGGAATAGATGTTAAAACATGTTAAAACAGCAGGAATAGATGTTAAAACATGTTAAAACAGCAGGAATAGATGTTAAAACAGCAGCAATAGATGTTAAAACAGCAGGAATAGATGTTAAAACATGTTAAAACAGCAGGAATAGATGTTAAAACAGCAGGAATAGATGTTAAAACAGCAGGAATAGATGTTAAAACATGTTAAAACAGCAGCAATAGATGTTAAAACAGCAGGAATAGATGTTAAAACATGTTAAAACAGCAGGAATAGATGTTAAAACATGTTAAAACAGCAGGAATAGATGTTAAAACATGTTAAAACAGCAGGAATAGATGTTAAAACAGCAGCAATAGATGTTAAAACAGCAGCAATAGATGTTAAAACAGCAGCAATAGATGTTAAAACAGCAGCAATAAATGTTAAAACAGCAGCAATAGATGTTAAAACAGCAGCAATAGATGTTAAAACAGCAGGAATAGATGTTAAAACATGTTAAAACAGCAGGAATAGATGTTAAAACAGCAGGAATAGATGTTAAAACATGTTAAAACAGCAGGAATAGATGTTAAAACAGCAGGAATAGATGTTAAAACAGCAGGAATAGATGTTAAAACAGCAGGACTGTCTGTCTCAGTTAATGTATATAAACATTTAGTATGATCCATATTTTATTTAAAAAGGAGAATTAGGACACCAATATGATAAATTATTTCACTAAAACCTTTAATTTTTACAGAGGTGACCTGCTACTAACAGGCCAGAGCAGTCTGACTGCTGGCATTGGGGTTGACTGGTTTAGCCTGTACTACCAAGACACTCTGACTGATTCAATTAAACTTGAATGCTCAGAGTTTGCTTTTTTTCACCTGTTTTTGAATAGTCTCTGGCTGAGTAACAGCTCATTAAAGACAGAAATTAACCTCTGTACAATAGCACAGCAAAAAAAAGAATTTCACTGATTTATTATGCCCTGTTAGGCATGTCAAATGAGTCCCCAAGAAGTCTGCAGACTGGTGCTGTGTAGGCTGGGTGCTGTCTGCACTCTAACCCTCTGCTGTGAAACTATAAAGGATGTCAGATCTCTGTCCAACCACAGAACCAGACCTTTAGCCAGACTGGAGTGCCAGGGGGGCAGAGTTTGAGCTTTTTGGGAGTTTCCATTATAACAGGCAAGGTCAAACAAACAGTTAAAGTATTCTAAATGATTTCAAATTGTATTTGAAGCCAGGTCAGCAGCTAACTACTGTAAATGTATTACTCTCTGTTTCACACAAATGTTGTCTTGTCGATATGTAGCAGATATGGACTTGTAATTCATGCCCATATTTAGGTTAAAAGTCTTGTCAATATCAGCTATTTTTTTATGAAATGCAATTCACTGTCTGACAGGTTTTATGGCTTTTATCTCTCACCGGGAACTCTCAATCCCTCTCACACACCTTTCTCTCTCTAGCCCCGTTCTCTCTCTCCTTCTTCCTGTTTCTGTATCCCTCTCTATATCTCTTTCTTCTTTATCTAAATCACCATCTGTTTGTGGGATGATAATGGAACGATGTAATGCAGAGCTCTAATACCTGACCTGGTTTCTGTGTATTTCAGGCTTATTCTGCTGAATTCTGAAGTTAAGAGAGAGAAAAACACATGAGTGGAGGAAGAGGATAACCCTGACCATCCCCTGGCCCCATTCTGAAACACACTCACACACATTCACCCGCACTGTGGAACGCAGCTCTACCAGCCACTACCAGCCTGTACAGAGAGGACACTGATGACCATTGGTTGTTGATGTCACATCCCACACCTACCCTCCAGGCCCTCCTCAGGAACCCGGCCTCTCCTCTAAGAGCAGTGTGACCAGACAGAGAGAGCAGACAGCATGACTCTAAGCCCCCTCCCTTGGCCCCCACTGGCATGGCTGTGTGTAGGGCTGCTGTTGCCCCTGCTGCCCCTGGTGCGGGGCGGGGAGTGCCCGCGGCTGTGCGTGTGTGAGGTGCGCCCCTGGTTCACCCCCCAGTCCACCTACAGGGAGGCGGCCACAGTGGACTGCAACGACCTGCGGCTGACACGCATCCCCTCCAACCTATCCTCTGACACCCAGGTGCTGCTGCTCCAGAGCAACTCCATCGCCCACACCAGCGGGGAGCTAGAGGCCCTGTTCAATCTGACGGAGCTGGACCTATCCCAGAATAACTTCAGCAGTGTGGAAGCCGTGGGCCTGGCCAACATGAACCAGCTCACCACCCTGCACCTGGAGGAGAACCAGATCAGCCAGCTGCCCGACCACTGCCTGCAGGACCTGAGCAACCTGCAGGAGCTCTATATCAACCACAACCAGATCAGCACCATTGCCCCAGGGGCCTTCTCTGGCCTGCGCAGCCTGCTGCGCCTCCACCTCAACTCCAACAGGCTCCAGGTCATCGACAGCCGCTGGTTCGAGGCCACGCCCAACCTGGAGATCCTGATGATCGGCGATAACCCCGTCATTGGTATCCTGGACATGAACTTCAAGCCCCTGGGGAGTCTGAGGAGCCTGGTTCTGGCCGGCATGGATCTCACCGACGTTCCCGGGAGTGCTCTGGTGGGTCTGGATAACCTGGAAAGCCTGTCCTTCTACGACAACAAGCTGGTCCGAGTTCCCCAGCTGGCCCTGCAGAAAGTGCAGAACCTGAAGTTCCTGGACCTGAACAAGAACCCGGTGCACAAGATCCAGGAGGGGGACTTCAGGAACATGCTGCATCTGAAGGAGCTTGGCATCAACAACATGGCTGAGCTGGTGTCCATCGACCGCTACGCCCTGGACAACCTGCCTGAGCTGACCAAGCTGGAGGGCACCAACAACCCCAAGCTGTCCTTTGTCCACCGGACAGCCTTCAGGGACGTATCCTCATTGGAGAGCCTGATGCTCAACAACAACGCCCTCAATGCCATCTACCAGCGCACCGTGGAGGCGCTGCCCAATCTGCGCGAGATCAGCCTGCACAGCAACCCGCTGCGCTGTGACTGCGTCATCCAGTGGATGAGCTCAAACAGGACCAGTGTGCGATTCATGGAGCCGCGGGCCATGCTGTGTAGCTCACCGCCTGAGCTCCGGGGCCAGCAGGTCAGGGAGGTGAGGCTACAGGACTCCCCAGAGCAGTGCCTGCCCCTCATCTCCCACAACACCTTCCCCAGCCACCTGAGCCTTGAGCTGGGCATGAGTGTCAGCTTGGACTGCCGGGCCATGGCCGAGCCCGAGCCCGAAATCTACTGGGTGTCTCCTATGGGGAGCAAGATCACGGTAGACATGGTGTCAGAGCGGTACCACCTGAGCAGTGAGGGCACCCTGCGGCTGTCCCAAGTCCAGGTGGAGGACTCAGGCCGCTACACCTGCGTGGCTCAGAACACAGAGGGGGCCGACACACGCGTCACCACCATCCGGGTCAACGGCACCCTGCTGGACAGTGTCGAGGTGATGAAGATCTACGTCAAGCAGACCGAGTCCCACTCCATTCTGGTCTCCTGGAAGATTAACTCCAACGTCATGACCTCCAACCTTAAATGGGCCTCGGCCACCATGAAGATTGACAATCCCCACATCACCTACACTGCACGCGTGCCCGTCGACGTGCACGAGTACAACCTGACCCACCTGCAGCCGGGCACTGAGTATGAGGTGTGCCTCACCGTCTCCAACATCCACCTGCAGACCCACAAGTCGTGTGTCAATGTGACCACGCGCAGCAACACCTTCGCCCTGGACGTGTCGGACCAGAGGCCTAGCGCCGCCCTGCTAGTCGTCATGGCCACCATGCTGGCCTTCCTCAGCCTGGCTACGGTGGGGGTGTACGTGGCACGGCGCTGGAAGAGGAAGAACTACCACCACTCCCTGAAGAAGTACATGCAGAAGACGTCCTCCATCCCCCTCAATGAGCTCTACCCGCCCCTCATCAACCTGTGGGAGGTGGACAGTGAGAAGGACAAGGAGGGCGGGGCAGAGAGCAAGCCCTCCCCCGTGGACACCACACGCAGCTACTACATGTGTTGAGGGGGTCGCCCCTCCTCCAGCACACACAGACCCACTTGCAATGTTGGGGGCAAAAATCAGATAGTTGCAAATGTTTTTATTTTTAGCTTTGCTAATAAGTAGCAGAGTGATAAGGACAGGATTTGTATTAGTATAGCGTATCGCCTTTGTTTTGACTCTATTTCTCTTTTATAGTTTGGACTATTCCAAGATGGCAGCTGTGTCTAGCTTCTAGGTTGTCTCAGTTGAGCTGCTTTATGGTGCGTTTTTGATAGCGCAGCCTTTTGGCTTGTTGCCATGGACCCACTTTCTTAGTGTCGATAACGCAGCAACAGGGACTACTAGTCTAGTTAAAGGTTCCTCTGGCAGTGTTGGTTGAGATCACATAGTTTTTTTCTCTCTTTTTGTAAAACAGGTAATCTGTTGTGCACTGAAATGTAAAGGAGTTTGTATGGACTTCATTTAAAAGCTGACTAAGGGGATTAGACTTGTTATACTGTCTACTGAATAACGTTAGCGATTGTACGGTAATGTTGTATCAACTATCATTTGAAACTCTTTTTCAATTTTAATTGGGAAAAAAGTAGAAAATAGTTTGCTGATAAATGTTCTGTAAAGCACGAGAAATGTGAATGTTTGATAACATGCAGTTACTAGGTACAGTAGTAGCTTTATTTACTCTGAATTATTTCTTATCTGCTAGAATCGCTGACCACTTACTTTTGTTGTGATTTCATCACACAAAATGTTGTATATGAGGAAGAAGTTGAAATAAATAAAATGTTGATCTTTTTATATAAATATTGTCTCTAAATCAGTTGTTGTACATTTATTTCACCAGTTTGCTTAATTAGTCCTTCAATCGCTATGAATCATATTGTGAGGCACCATGACCTTTTACCTCTGTTTGACCTCTGATCTCTTGGCTCTGGTTATTTTTCCATGCGGACCCGGTACCACTTCACCTCCAATGTGCTGCAGCAGCCCATAAGCAGTATCTCAGCATGGAGCTCCACGGCTCAGACTCACACTGTGCGGCAGAGCCCACTCCTCGGAGTCTAATCAGCCATGCAGAGAGCACAGATCCTGTCGGCTTAACCCCCCGCTGTCTGCTCTGTTCTGCATGTGTCTCTGTGTTTGTGTGTGCACGTTATATCAGAGTGCGAGAGAATAATAACTTTATTCCACCATATTACCAGCTCATCAATCAGTGCTTCAGGAATCAGTGAAGGAACTGGGGTAATATCGTACAACATGCCACCTTCACGCCACATGACACAGGGAAATATGGTTAACATGAGACAATATATGGTGTATATACTGTTCCCTCCTGATCCGACCAAATAATTCCTCTCACAACGCTCACATTACAAACATGCTGAGAGAAACTGCTATGAATCTGCCAGGGGAGAGCGGTGCAGAGGAACAGGATCTCTGAGAGAATAGTAATATACCTGGGGTGAGGGGTCTGAAGATGGATATGACCAGATGGAGGGTAGTAGGAGGTTGTGGATGTGGTGGGTTGCTGCTGAGTGCATGTCTTCAGCACTAGCGGAGTGCCATCAATCCCTTCTATCTGTTTAGAAAGGTGTCTTATTGCTCTGTGAACTGTATAAAGGCAGTAGATTAGGGGACTGTGTTAACCAAGAGGTTATGACTTTACTGTGTGAGAATAATAGTCAATACTGAGCTGTAAAAGATCGAAATGAGAAAGACCAGTGCAGCTCGTTTTGGTAATATTTTTCATGTATCAAATGGATTTGTGAGTCTGTGCTGCCCTCTAGTGGGTATTACAATAAAGCCCTTGTGAGCACTAAGCACTGAATATGAGAAGTAATGTGCTTCTTTGTATGAAAAATACTGTACCTAAATATGAGAAAATATATGTAACATTATTTTTTTTTAAATGTAGAAATAGCTGTTCATGGAAACAATGGATACTGAGTGTACAAAACATTAAGAACACCTTCCTAATGTTGAGTAGTGCCCCCTTTTGCCCTCAGAACAGTCTCAACTCATTGGACCATGGACTCCACAAGGTGTCAAGCATTTCACAGGGATGCTGGTCCATGTTCCCTCCAATGCTTCCCACAGTTGTGTCAAGTTGGCTGGATGCCCTTTGTTCGGGTGGTGGACCATTCTTGATAAACTGTTGAGTGAAAAAAACAGCAGCGTTGCAGTTCTTGACACAAACCAGTGCCCATGGCACCTAATACCATACCCCGTTTGAAGGAACTTGAATATTTTGCCTTGCCCATTCACTCTCTGAATGGCACACATACACAATCCATGTCTCTTGAGTTGGATCGAGGTCAGCACCTCAGGAGTAAATGTCAGTTGGCTTTTCATAGCCGATCATTCAGAGTTAGAGACAGCAGGTGCGGTAGAGAGAGTGTCCAAAACAGCAGGTCTGGGACAGGTAGCACATTCGGTGAACAGGTCAGGGTTCCATAGCCGCAAGGAGAACAGTTGAAACTGGAGCAGCAGCACGACCAGGTGGACTGGGGACAGAAAGGGGTCATCAGACTAGGTAGTCCCGAGGCATGGTCCTAGGGCTCAGGTCCTCCGAGAGAAAGAGAGAAAAAGAGAGAGAGAATTAGAGAGAGCATACTTAAATTCACACAGGACACCGGATAAGACAAGAGAAATACTCCAGATGTAACAGACTGACCCTAGCCCCCCCGACACATAAACTACTGCCGCATAAATACTGGAGGCTGAGACAGGAGGGGTCGGGAGACACTGTGGCCAGGTCCGACGATACCCCCGGACAGGGCCAAACAGGCAGGATATAACCCCACCCACTTTGCCAAAGCACAGCCCCCAAACCACTAGAGGGATATCTTCAACCACCAACTTACCATCCTGAGACAAGGCTGAGTATAGCCCACAAAGATCTCCCCCACTGCACAACCCAAGGGGGGGCGCCAACCCGGACAGGAAGATCAAGTTAGTGACTAAACCCACTCAAGTGATGGACCGCTCCTAGGGACGGCATGGAAGAGCTTCAGGAAGCCAGTGACTCAGCCCCTGTAATAGGGTTAGAGGCAGAGAATCCCAGTGGAAAGAGGGGAATCGGACAGGCAGACAGCAAGGGCGGTTCATTGCTCCAGTGCCTTTCCGTTCACCTTCACACTCCTGGGCCAGACTACACTCAATCATAGGATCTACTGAAGAGATGAGTCTTCAATAAAGACTTAAAGGTCAAGACCGAGTCTGCATCTCTCACATAGGTAGGCAGACCATTCAATAAAAATGGAGCTATATAGGAGAAATCCCTGCCTCCAGCTGTTTGCTTAGAAATTCTAGGGACAGTTAGGAGGCCTGCGTCTTGTGACCGTAGCGTACGTGTAGGTATGTACGGCAGGACCAAATCAGAAAGATAGGTAGGAGCAAGCCCATGTAATGCTTTGTAGGTTAGCAGTAAAACCTTGCCTTAACAGGAAGCCAGTGTAGAGGCTAGCACTGGAGTAATATGATACCTTTTTTAGGTTCTAGTCAAGATTCTAGCAGTGTTTAGCACTGTTTATTTAGTGCTTTATATGTGGTTATTTCATGAAATTATGTACTGTAAGTATGTGTAATTTATTCAAATTGTCATGAAATGCATTGTTTCTTTAACATAACCTACAATAACTTACTTTGTTTGGAGACTTGCTGCTTGATTGTAGAGTTTCAGATTGGCGGCCTTCAGTTGATGTCTCCCCACTGTATGGCAGCTGAAATGTCCCAATCGTATGTTTGTATCTATACATACTGACTCTGATCCTTAAGGCTGTGTTTAGACTTGCAGCCCGTTTCTGATCTTTTTTCCACTAGTTGGTCTTCTGACCAATAACGTCAGACCTTTTCACATCAGATCTTTTTCAGAGCTGATCTGATTGGTCAAAAGACCAATAAGTGAAAAATATCAGAATTAGGCTGTCTGTGTAAACAAAGCCTTTTGTAACTGAAGTCTTTAGCCACACCCTACGTAGGAAATCTAGTTTCATTTCTTGAGAACTGAATGACTATCAGGTTAATAAGTAGCCTGAACAGCCGCTAGTGGTTGCTGTTTGCCTGTGTTTTGAAGGTCCTAACTTGTTTACCACGGTGAGCTGTCTCTTTGTAGATAGCACTTTACAATATGTAATTATCAGGTTCTTACTGAGACATTTCATAGTAAATGGACCTTGTTTCTATTTTATCCAGGTAAGTTGACTGAGAACACATTCTCATTTACAGCAACAACCTGGGGAATAGTTATAGGGGAGTAGAGGGGGATGAATGAGCCAATTGTAAACTGGGGATTATTAGGTGACCATGATGGTTTGAGGGCCAGATTGGGAATTTAGACAGGACACCAGGGTTAACACCCCTACTCTTACGATAAGTGCCATGGGATCTTTAATGACCTCAGAGAGTCAGGACACCCATTTAACGTCCCATCCGAAAGACAGCACCCTACACAGGGCAGTGTCCCCAATCACTGCCCTGGGGCATTGGGATATATATATATATATTATTTTTTAGACCAGAGGAAAGAGTGCCTCAAACACCACTTCCAGCAGCATCTGGTCTCCCATCCAGGGACTGACCAGGACCAACCCTGCTTAGCTTCAGAAGCAAGCCAGCAGTGGTATGCAGGGTGGTATGCTACTGGCCATTGGATCTATTGAAATAAGTAGCAGATGTTTACAAATTGGGTATGAATTCTTTGAAATAAGTACCAGAAAGTATCCCCAGATAAAAACAGTGGAAACAGTACTGTAAAATAAGGTGTTACATTTATGTTTTTATTAAGGTGGAAAGATGGACCTGCACAAGAAGTTCAGTGAAACCAGATAATGTGAATGTAATAAGATGCTCCCTGGTAATGGATCAATAACAGAGGGGCACTCTTCTAGCCGATTTCAATGACTCCTTATCAAATGTAACCTATCTTAGTAAAAGCAAGAATACAAAATACTGTATGTGTTAACCAATAAACATTTATGTGGGGTATAAATAATGAGAGTGGGGAAAAAGAGCTCCACCCAATTGACAGTCATTGTTTACTTTGACATATAGGCATAAATATTTTAATTTAATTGAAAAATATAATATATTAAATGGGTTCTAACCTCATATATAACTACATCAAATATGAAAAAACAGTCTAGTGGTAATACATACTTAATAGCATCAATTATAAACACCTCACGTGACATGATTTAATCCTTATCATATGATGATGTTCTGAATGAATTCAGCTCTCTGTCATGAAATGAGAAAGGAAACCACACAAGAATGTGTTATAGTTGGTTTGGTTATTCTGGGTTCATAATTGAGTTATAAATATGCATAAATATTTCCTGTAGCTTCCAAAAGCTACGAGGTACTGTTGGTGCTGTCTGATTGCTTGTCTCTTCTTTTCTGCTTCACAATGTATTCAGCTTCAGAGCGGTTTAGACGACAACAATTACATGCACAGTTGTAGCTGTTGGAGACACACCTTACCCCAAGAAATGGATCAACAGCCTCACAAGCAGTGAGGTTTTCGATCAGTTCTTCTCTATCAACTTGTAGGGTCTGACCTTCTGGCAGGTGGAATGCCAGGGTCACATGGTCCCAAACATACCACTTGTCATATTCATACAAACAATCAAAAGGTTCCACTTCAACCACCTGTGGCCTATGAATTACCGGCTGAAACTCATGGGTTTCAGACACTGCTTGTGCATGCCAGACCATGGACCCTTCTTGGTATATAAAAACATCTTCTCCACCATTATTAAGAGCTGGGTACTTCTCCAATTCCTGTACACCTGGACTGTGAACAAGCATTGTGTACATAATCTCTTGTTTGTAGACAGTAGTTCCATACACTCTCAGGACAGGCTCATCTCCACCACAGATCTGCTGACTGTACATCATCAGGAGATCAGACAGACTGAAAGTGAACCTGAAGTTCCCATAACGTGATGCCTTCCTGAAGGCAGGTGAGGTGGTGAACTTGCTGAGGATGGGTTGCTGCATCTGTCTTTGTTCAGGTGTTCTGTCTGGGAAGATCTTCTCCAGGTAACGGTCTTCTGCTGCTCTGATATCATCATGGTCTATCGCTAGACCCCACCACAGGAGACTCTTCTCCCCACCCTTAAATCCACCTGAATCCAAGATTCCATCAAGACCAGACTTTGTGGTGACATGGGTCACACTGGATATGTGAAACTCAATATCAGTGAGCTGTGGGATGTCTTTCTGAACATTCTTGTAACAAGAGAGGCCTTCCATGTCTCTCAGTGTGTTTAGAGTCTTTTGTGTTCCCCAAAAATAGGTCTCCTCTATCCCTCTGGCATTTATACGCTTCATTCTCCTACCCTGAGAGGATGAATTGTACTGAATATTAGGCGTTTAAATTCAATTGACTTCAATTCAACTATTTGTATGATGTAATTAATCTCAAGATATGCTAAATGCACTTAGTAGTAGTAAATCAATTAATTGGAAATACAAGCACGTTCTTGGTCGGTGTTGTTATCGAATAATGATGTTTCACAATTTGATATACATTTCTATATTCCACCATGTTGCAACAGAACACCCTACACTAGTTTAAATTACCCAAAGTCAAAGGACTCTGCTCTCACTCCAGGAATGTAGTTTAAACAAACACATGTATTTATGATTACGAGTAGACATTCTATTGATTACGAGGTTGTACTTGTAACTTTCCACAGAATGAGAATACTCACGTTATAGAGAACTAACTTGAAGAGCAAATGGGCGCACGAACAACCTTTGGATTGACAACGGCTCCTCTTATTTTACATCGGAGAAACTGGTACTGTATTAGCCAGTGTTATATGTAATTTGCGTTCCTCAAGAACCCGCCGACGATGGGTTCACATTCGTCTCTCTAGTCTAGATATACGGGTTGCCTCCCACAATGTTACCGATCTGGGATTCTGATACTAGAGTTTACATAAGTGTAAATAAATCAACAACAGTCCATCCACTATTTCCTTACCAGTCACTGACTGTCGTCATGGGAGTGGAAGAGAAAAGGCTAGATCATCTTTGGTGAAACTCAACGTTAATGCTTACATGCTGACCAGACCGGACACGTCGCGTGCGCGAGCGTCGCAAAATACATTTAGAAATCCATGTTATTCAATTATTGCACCCACTGTTATGGGTGTAAGATGGCACAGTGATGCCACCTGTTGGTAAATGTTCATTACTGCAACTCTTGTGTTTTACCGGGGTGCTTGAGATACCCGGATGTGTTGTCATGTACTGAACAAGACTGGTTACTCGCATCAATGCCTCTGTCTCGTCATTTAACATTCAAACACCCACTGCTCGCGCGCGCAAACGAGCGTCTGCGACGCCAAGGGCTAAAGTAGACCTCATTTCTATTTCTGACGCAGATCCCGTTGCAAGTCCTGCCTCTCCCATCTCCTCATTGGTTATACCCACATGGGTGATTGAAAGACATAACTGTTTTGCAGTAGTCGTGGTAATACAATGAACGTTTAGATGCGATCACCATATAAATTAAACGATGAAAAAGCCTGGAAGGAGGAGAGATTTGGTGTAGGGGGACAAAATAAATGTATGCACGATAGCGCACGATAGCGCACGCGGTTCCGAGTTATGTTCGTCAATTCTGCGTGTACATATCAAAGGAATTAAACATAAGTTATTAACCGCATTTCATTGTGAAATAAAAATAAACAATTAAAGTGGTGGTGGTTATTTTCCATTGATCAGGCAGCTGATAGTGCAGATCTAGAGGCCACTATCTTCTAGGATTGATGTACAATCCCGGTAACACACTCCTATCACTCGTGGTCCGGCTCATACATAAAGCATCCTCTATTCATGCAACAAAGGCATAATTTTACAAGATTTGTTATGAAGTTAAATCATTGCCATAATGATTTGAGCGTGTAGAATAGATTTGTAGTTGTAAACACAATTTGCAAGTGTGTAACCGTGAACATGAAAAAATCATCTGTAGTTGTAAACTACAGTTGAAATCAGTTGTGAACATGAAAAAAAAAACAGCTTTGTAGTAGGAGCTCTGGTAGGTGGGACCTCTTTATTCTAACCATTCAGATTATGTTTTCATAGACCAGCATACACTGGTTGGTTGGTTACAGCTCAAATGGGCTCAGATGGGCCGTGTTGTCTGGCGCAACCACCTGCCAATCATGACGTGCCTTACCTGGTTACCACTGACTGATTGCGGCAATGTCCACCAAAGAAGCCCATGCACAGACATAAGGGGAAAATATATTTGGCCCAGCTAACAGCTTACCTTTGGTGGACATTGTGCAATCAGTCTCAGTGGTATCCCAACCAACGGACAGCATAACACATAACACACAGCTGTCTGTGCGGGCCGCTACACAGCCCCCCCCCCACCACAAAGTACCTTGTCCCCGAGGGAACAAACAAAGTCTCTGAAGTGACCCGGAGGTCTCCTTTGCCTGCGTGGTCGTGATGGTTGTAGAATGTCCAGATGTGAAACAGTGGGCTCAGTCCGTGGCAGGGTGTTGCCCCTCTGGGGCCCAGAGGATGAGGGCAGGGACATGTGGGACAAGGATGAGGGAACAGGGAATAGGGTCCGTGGCTCTGGGGAACCACGAGGTGACAGGGGGAGGGGCCTGGTTGAGTGAGCTGTCTGGATCCTTGTCTGCTGCGCTTGGGGGTGGGTGCTTGGGGAATGTCATTGCCAGAGTGAGGAATTGTGGGGGTCCCTGGGGTTTGGGGAGAATAGGCCCTTCTGTATGGGGCTAACCTGGCCAGTGCAGTGCCACCTTTCTCCCCCGGGAGAAAGCTGCACGCAGGACACAACCTCCCGTACCCTCTCCAGGACACTGCAGGGCCACACCCAGTGGCTGCAGGGCCCCACCCATCTGCTTTTCTTTCATCAGGGGGCTGTAGACGCAGACCAGCTCCCCAGCCACAAAGTGCCTTCCCCGGGTGTGCACGTCATAGTTCCTCTAAATGCACACCTGCATTTACCAGCTGCTCTCTGGTGTAGGTGTGGGCTGTTTCCAGGTGGTCCTGGAGTCTCTGGGCATACTCCGGCCCCGGGAAAACAGGAGGGCTATCCAGGGGCCGACCAATCTCCACGCCATCTCTGGGATCGGATCTCTCTCACCAGCATGAGGAGGGCAGGCGTGCAGGAGGTGGAGTCTTGGACAGCGGAGCGGCATGCCATGAGGACCATAGGCAGGTGCTTGTCCCAGTCACGCTGGTGTTTGGCAGAGACGATGACCAGCTGCTGTCCAAGCGTTCTGTTGAAGCGCTCCACAAGGCCATCACTTTGAGGATGGAGAGGAGTAGTGCGGATATAGATGTAGAGGAAGTCCAGGACTAAAAATAAACAAAATATGACTATTGTAAAAATAGATTGTGTCTGTAAAATGTGTATAGTATGTATAAGCTGAAGTAGAAGCCTAAGTGTTATAGTTTATTAGTTTACTCCAATTGGGGGAGCGGTGGTAGGGTTAGCAGGGAATAATAAAGGAAGGTACAGTATATTCTTAAAAAAGTATGTGTATATACAGTGGGGCAAAAAAGTATTTAGTCAGCCACCAATTGTGCAAGTTCTCCCACTTAAAAAGATGAGAGAGGCCTGTCATTTTCATCATAGGTGCACTTCAACTATGACAGACAAAATGAGAAAAAAAATCCAGAAAATCACATTGTAGGATTTTTTATGAATTTATTGCAAATTATGGTGAAAAATAAGTATTTGGTCAATAACAAAAGTTTATCTCAATACTTTGTTATATACCCTTTGTTGGCAATGACAGAGGTCAAATGTTTTCTGTAAGTCTTCACAAGGTTTTCACACACTGTTCCTGGTATTTTGGCCCATTTGTCACGCCCTGGCCTTAGTTATCTTTGTTTTCTTTATTATTTTGGTTAGGCCAGGGTGTGATATGGGTGATTTATGTGTTTATCTTGTCTAGGGGTTTTTGCAGATTTATGGGGTTGTGTTCAGTTTAGGTGTCTAGGTAAGTCTATGGTTGCCTAGATTGGTTCTCAATCAGAGGCAGGTGTTTATTGTTGTCTCTGATTGGGAACCATATTTAGGCAGCCATATTCTTTGGGTATTTTGTGGGTGATTGTTTCCTGTCTTTGTGTTTTATGCACCAGTTAGGACTGTTGCGGTTTTCACGTTCATTGTTTTGTAGTTTGTTCATGTTTGAGTTTTCTTATTAAAGAACCATGAACTATAACCACGCTTCGTTTTGGTCCGCCTCTCCTTCCCAGGAAAAAAGCTGTGACAGAATTACCCACCACAACAGGACCAAGCTGCGTGGTGACAGGCAGCGGCAGCAGGAGCAGCACAAGAGGGAATGGACATGGGATGATGTGTTGGACGGCAAGGGTTGCTACACATGGGAGGAGATCCAGGCGGGATAGGATCGCCTCCCATGGGAACAGGTGGAGGCAGCTAGGAGAGCAGAGGCAGCCGGAGAGAGGAGCCAGCGATACGAGGGAACACGGCTGGCAAGGATGCCCGAGAGTCAGCCCCAAAAATGTATTGGGGGGTGGCACACAGGGAGTATGGCGAAGCCAGGTAGGAGACCTGCGCCAACTTCCTGTGCTTACTGGAGGGCGAGAGAGACCGGGCAGGCACCATGTTATGCTGTGGAGCGCACGGTGTCCCTAGTGCGGGTGCATAGCCCGGTGCGGTACATACCAGCTCCTCGTATCGGCCGGGCTAGAGTGGGCATCGAGCCAGGTGTCATGAAGCCGGCTCTACGCATCTGGGGCGCCCTGAGGTGCGTGTCCTCGGCCTAGTACCACCAGTGCCGGCACCACGCACCAGGCCTACAGTGCGCCTCGCCTGTCCAGCGCTGCCAGAACCTTCCTCCTCTCCAGCGCAGCCGGAGTCTCCCGTCTGTCCGGCGCTGCCTGAGCTGCCCGTCTGCCCAGCGCCACCTGAGCTGCCCATCTGCCCAGCGCCACCTGAGCTGCCCGTCTGTCCAGAGCTGCTAGAGTCTCCCGCCTGTCCAGAGCCGCTAGAGTCTCCCGCCTGTCCAGAGCCGCTAGAGTCTCCCGCCTGTCCAGAGCCGCTAGAGTCCCCCGCCTGTCCAGAGCCGCTAGAGTCCCCCGCCTGTCCAGAGCCGCTAGAGTCTCCCGCCTGTCCAGAGCCGCTAGAGTCTCCCGCCTGTCCAGAGCCGCTAGAGTCTCCCGCCTGTCCAGAGCCGCTAGAGTCTCCCTCCTGTCCAGAGCCGCTAGAGTCTCCCGCCTGCCCAGAGCCGCTAGAGTCTCCCGTCTGTCCAGAGTTGCTAGTCTCCCGTCTGTCATGAGCCGCCAGAGTCTCCCGTCTGTCATGAGCCGCCAGAGTCTCCCGTCTGTCATGAGCCGCCAGACTCTCCCGTCTGTCATGAGCCGCCAGACTCTCCCGTGTGTCATGAGCCGCCAGAGTCTCCCGTCTGTCATGAGCCGCCAAAGTCTCCCGTCTGTCAGGAGCCGCCAGAGTCTCCCGTCTGTCATGAGCCGCCAGAGTCTCCCGTCTGTCATGAGCCGCCAGAGTCTCCCGTCTGTCAGGATCCGCCAGTGCCGCCATTCAGCCATGATCCGCCAGAGCAGCCATTCAGCCAGAATCCGCCAGAGCCGCCATTCAGCCAGGATCCGCCAGAGCCGCCATTCAACCAGGATCCGCCAGAGCCGCCAGTCAGCCAGGATCCGCCAGAGCCGCCAGCCAGGCCGGGACTCCGCACCTTTGGGGGGGGGGGGGGGGGGGGGGGGGTTACTGTAACTCCCTGACCTTAGTTATCTATGTTTTCTTTATTATTTTGGTTAGGCCAGGGTGTGATATGGGTGATTTATGTGTTTTGTCTTGTCTAGGGGTTTTTGTAGATTTATTGGGTTGTGTTCAGTTTAGGTGTCTAGGTAAGTCTATGGTTGCCTAGATTGGTTCTCAATCAGAGGCAGGTGTTTATTGTTGTCTCTGATTGGGAACCATATTTAGGCAGCCATATTCTTTGGGTATTTTGTGGGTGATTGTTTCCTGTCTTTGTGTTTTATGCACCAGTTAGGACTGTTACGGTTTTCACGTTTATTGTTTTGTAGTTTGTTCATGTTTGAGTTTTCTTATTAAAGAACCATGAACTATAACAACGCTTCGTTTTGGTCCGCCTCTCCTTCCCAGGAAGAAAGCCGTGACACCATTCCTCCATGCAGATCTCCTCTAGAGCAGTGATGTTTTGGGGCTGTTGCTGAGCAACACGGACTTTCAACTCCCTCCAAAGATTTCATATGGGGTTGAGATCTGGAGACTGGCTAGGCCACTCCAGGACCTTGAAATGCTTCTTACGAAGCCACTCCTTCGTTGCCCGTGTGGTGTGTTTGGGATCATTGTCATGCTGAAAGACCCAGCCACGTTTCATCTTCAATGCCCTTGCTGATGGAAGGAGGTTTTCACTCAAAATCTCACGATACATGGCCCCATTCATTCTTTCTTTACACAGATCAGTCGTCCTGGTCCCTTTGCAGAAAAACAGGCCCAAAGCATGATGTTTCCAACCCCATGATTCACAGTAGGTATGGTGTTCTTTGGATGCAACTCAGCATTCTTTGTCCTCCAAACACAACGAGTTGAGGTTTTTACCAAAAAGTTATATTTTGGTTTCATCTGACCATATGACATTCTCCCAATCTTCTTCTGGATCATCCAATTGTTCTCTAGCAAACTTCAGCCGGGCCTGGACATGTACTGGCTTAAGCAGGGGGACACGTCTGGCACTGCAGGATTTGAGTCCCTGGCGGCGTAGTGTGTTACTGATGGTAGGCTTTGTTACTTTGGTCCCAACTCTCTGCAGGTCATTCACTAGGTCCCCCCGTGTGGTTCTGGGATTTTTGCTCACCGTTCTTGTGATCATTTTGACCCCACGGGGTGAGATCTTGCGTGGAGCCCCAGATCGAGGGAGATTATCAGTGGTCTTGTATGTCTTCCATGTCCTAATAATTGCTCCCACAGTTGATTTCTTCAAACCAAGCTGCTTACCTATTGCATATTCAGTCTTCCCAGCCTGGTGCAGGTCTACAATTTTGTTTCTGGTGTCCTTTGACAGCTCTTTGGTCTTGGCCATAGTGGAGTTTGGAGTGTGACTGTTTGAGGTTGTGGACAGGTGTCTTTTGTACTGATAACAAGTTCAAACAAGTGCCATTAATACAGGTAATGAGTGGAGGACAGAGGAGCCTCTTAAAGAAGTTGTTACAGGTCTGTGAGAGCCAGAAATCTTGCTTGTTTGTAAGTGACCAAATACTTATTTTCCACCACAATTTGCAAATAAATTCATAAAAAATCCTACAATGTGATTTTCTGGATTTTTTTTCTAATTTTGGCTGTCATAGTTGAAGTGTACCTATGATGAAAATTACAGACCTCTCATATTTTTAAGTGGGAGAACTTGCACAATTGGTGGCTGACTAAATACTTTTTTGCCCTACTCTATATGTATATCTATTTGCCATATATTTGTAGCTGCTATTTCACAAAAGTTCTGAACCTATACAGACCCTGTATGTTTTACATTTATAGTGGCTTGCGAAAGTATTCACCCCCTTGGCATTTTTCCTATTTTGTTGCCTTACAACCAGGAATTAAAATATATTTTTTTGTGGGGGGTTGTATCATTTGATTTACACAACATGCCTACCACTTTGAAGATGCAACATATTTTTTATTGTGAAACAAACAAGAAATAAGACAAAAAAAAAACAGAAAACTTGCATAGCGTGCATAACTATTCACCCCCCCAAGTCAATACTTTGTAGAACCACCTTTTTCAGCAATTACAGCTGCAAGTCTCTTGGGGTATGTCTCTATAAGCTTGGCACATCTAGCCACATGGATTTCTTCCCATTCTTCAAGGCAAAACTGCTCCAGCTCCTTCAACTTGGATGGGTTCCGCTGGTGTACAGCAATCTTTAAGTCATACCACAGATTCTCAATTGGATTGAGGTCTGGGCTTTGACGAGGCCATTCCAAGACATTTAAATGTTTCCCCTTAAACCGCTCGAGTGTTGCTTTAGCAGTATGCTTAGGGTCATTGTCCTGCTGGAAGGTGAACCTCCGTCTCAGTCTCAAATCTCTGGAAGACTGAAACAGGTTTCCCTGAAGAATTTCCCTGTATTTAGCACCACCCATCATTCCTTCAATTCTGACCAGTTTCCCAGCCCCTGCAGATGAACAACATCTGATGTTCTCAGGGTGATGAGAGGTGTTGAGTTTGCATCAGACATAGCGTTTTCCTTGATGGCCAAAAAGCTCATTGTTTGTCTTATCTGACCAGAGTACCTTCTTCCATATGTTTGGGAAGTCTCCCACGTGCCTTTTGGCGAACACCAAACATGTTCGCTTATTTCTTTCTATAAGCAATGGCTTTTTTTCTGACCACTCTTCCGTAAAGCCCAGCTCTGTGGAGTGAACGGCTTAAAGTGGTCCTATGGACAGATACTCCAGACTCCTCTGTGGAGCTTTGCAGCTCCTTCAGGGTTATCTTTGGTCTCTTTGTTGCCTCTCTGATTAATGCCCTCATTGCCTGGTCTGTGAGTTTTGGTGGGCGATCCTCTCTTGGCAGGTTGGTTGTGGTGTCATATTCTTTCCATTTTTTAATAATGGACTTAATGGTGCTCAGTGGGATGTTCAAAGTTTCTGCTTTTTTTATAAACCAACCCTGATCTGTACTTCTCCACAACTTTGTCCCTGACCTGTTTAGAGAGCTTCTTGGTCTTCATGATGCCGCTTGCTTGGTGGTGCCCCTTGCTTAGTGGTGTTGCAGACTCTGGGGTCTTTCAGAACAGGTGTATATACAGTGGGGAGAACAAGTATTTGATACAATGCCAATTTTGCAGGTTTTCCTACTTACAAAGTATGTAGAGGTCTGTCATTTTTATCATAGGTACACGGAATCTAAAACAAAAATCCAGAAAATCCCATTGTATGATTTTTAAATAATTAATTAGCATTTTATTGCATGACATAAGTATTTGATCACCTACCAACCAGTAAGAATTCTGTCTCTCACAGACCTGTTAGTTTTTCTTTAAGAAGCCCTCCTGTTCTCCACTCATTACCTGTATTAACTGAACCTGTTTGAACTCATTACCTGTATGAAAGACACCTGTACACATATTCAATCAAACAGACACCAACCTCTCCAGCTGTGTAAGAACATCAGGGACAAAATTGTAGACCTGCACAAGGCTGGGATGGGCTACAGGACAATAGGCAAGCAGCTTGGTGAGAAGGCAACAACTGTTGGTGCAATTATTAGAAAATGGAAGACGTTCAAGATGATGGTCAATCACCCTCGGTCTGGGGCTCCATGCAAGATCTCACCTCGTGGGGCATCAATTATCATGAGGGAGGTGAGGGATCAGCCCAGAACTACATGGCAGGACCTGGTCAATGACCTGAAGAGAGCTGCGACCACTGTCTCAAAGAAAACCATTACTAATACACTACGCCATCATGGATTAAAATCCTGCAGCGCACGCAAGGTCCGCCTGCTCAAGCCAGCGAATGTCCAGGCACGTCTGAAGTTTGCCAATGACCATCTGGATGATCCAGAGGAGGAATGGGAGAAGGTCATGTGGTCTGATGAGACAAAAATATAGCTTTTTGGTCTAAACTCCACTCGTCGTGTTTGGAGGAAGAAGGATGAGTGCAACCCCAAGAACACCATCCCAACCGTGAAGCATGGAGGTGGAAACATCATTCTTGGGGATGATTTTCTGCAAAGGGGACAGGACAACTGCACCGTATTGAGGGGAGGATGGATGGGGCCATGTATCGCGAGATCTTGGCCAACAACCTCCTTCCCTCAGTAAGAGCATTTAAGATGGGTCGTGGCTAGGTCTTCCAGCATGACAATGACCCGAAACACACAGCCAGGGCAACTAAGGAGTGGCTCCGTAAGAAGCATCTCAAGGTCCTGGAGTGGCCTAGCCAGTCTCCAGACCTGAACCCAATAGAAAATCTTTTTAGGGAGCTGAAAGTCTGTATTGCCCAGTGACAGCCCCGAAACCTGAAGGATCTGGAGAAGGTCTGTATGGAGGAGTGTGCCAAAATCCCTGCTGCAGTGTGTGCAAACCTGGTCAAGAACTACAGGAAACGTATGATCTCTGTCATTTTAAACAAAGGTTTCTGTACCAAATATTAAGTTCTGCTTTTCTGATGTATCAAATACTTATGTCATGCGATAAAATGCAAATCAATTACTTAAAAATCATACAATGTGATTTTCTGGATTTTTGTTTTAGATTCCGTCTCTCACAGTTGAAGTGTACCTATGATAAAAAAAATTACAGACATGCTTTGTAAGTAGGAAAACCTGCAAAATCGTCAGTGTATCAAATACTTGTTCTCCCCACTGTATATGAGATCATGTGACAGGTCACGTGACACAGATTGCACACAGATGGACTTTATTTAATTAATTATGTGACTTCTGAAGGTAATTGGTTGCACCAGATCTTATTTAGGGGCTTCATAGCAAAAGGCGTGAATACATATGCACACACCACTTTTCCGTTTAGATATTTTTTATAATTTTTTTAAACAAGTAATTTTTTAAAATTTCACTTCACCAATTTGGACTATTTTGTTTATGTCCATTACATGAAATCCAAATATTTAAATTACAGGTTGTAACGCAACAAAATAGGTAAAATGCCAATGGGGGGTGAATACTTTTGCAAGGCACTGTATATTAGCCTACAAAGAAATACATTTTGAAGCATTTGCGATTGCAACACAATAGGCTGGCAGGAACATTAAGCGCTCAGTATTTAAACAACATTTTGTTCTATTAAATCATTATAGTCTACAAATTGCGCATATAGGATGAAGTTGGTCCCTTTCCAAGTTCGGGCGGCGTTCAGCGGTCATCGCTGATCCTCTTTTCATTTTCCTTTGGTTTTGTCTGGTCTTCCATCACACCTGGTTCCAATCCCATCAATTACATGTCTGTTCCCGCTCAAGTCCTTGTCGGTGATTGTTTATTGTAAGTGCTTGTGCACGTCTGTCCTGGTGTGCGTCGGTTTATGTACCCATTATTTGATTGTTCTGTTTTCCTGTTTTTTTTTGTTATTAAACTGCGCCGTTTGGAAACAGTTTTTGCTCTCCTGCGTCTGACTTCTCTGCCGCCAGTACGCACCCCTTACATTGGCAGGGATGCAGAGTTGTTTTTTGTTTTTCCATAGGTAGGCCTAAAGGTTTTTAGGCAAAATAACCATATAAACACGGAAAGCTCCTTGAAAGAGGTCATGTCAGGCCTATTGGGCCAAAATCAATGATGGCCTATTGCACGGACAATAGAACGAAACAACGACACACTTAGCTAGCTAGCCACTTCGTTCCTTTTTGTTAGCATGTGCACATAGTACACAATTATGCTTTCGGGATATGTATTTTCAGATTCCACAAGGATTCATTAGTTCAAATCAAACTTTATTTGTCAAATGCGCCAAATACAACAAGTGTAGACATTACCGTGAAATGCTTACAAGCCCTTAACCAACAGTGCAGTTCAGAAATAGTTAAAGTATTTACCAAATAAACTAAAGTAACACAATAAAATTAAAATAACGAGGCTATATATAGGGGGTACAGGTTAGTTGAGGTCATTTGTACATGTAGGTAGGGGTGAAGTGACTATGCATAAATAATAAATAGCACATAACAGAAGTGTGCAAAACAAATGGGGGAGGTCAATATAAATATGAATTGTTCAGCAGTCTTATGGCTTGGGGGTAGAAGCTGTTAAGGAGCCGTTTGGTCCGCTTGCCGTGCGGTAGCAGAGAGAACAGTCTATGACTTGGGTGACTGTAGTCTTTGACAATTTTTGGGGCTTTCCTCTGACACAGCCTATTATAAAGATCCTGAATTGCAGGAAGCTTAGAGATGTACTGGGTACGCACTACACTCTGTAGCGCCGTACGGTCGGATGCCGAGCAGTTGCCATACCAGGCGGTGATGCAACCGGTCAGGATGCTCTCGATGGTGCAGCTGTAGAACTTTATGGGGTTCTGAGGACCCATACCAAATCTTTTCAGTCTCCTGAGGGGGAATAGGTGTTGTCGTGCCCTCTTCACGACTGTCTTGGTGTGTTTGGACCATGACAGTTTGTTGGTGATGTGAATACCAAGAAACTTGAAACTCTTGGCCCGCTCCACTACAGCCCCGAATTCTGTTACAAATTTGAAAAACATACAATATGTTACGAATTTGCAAACATATGTTACAATTTCTAGCTAGGTGGCTCCCGGGAGACACAGTGGAACCCTAGGTTAGAGGCAGAGCTGTCAGGGGTGTTCTGACTACGTGCTGCACACCTGTACCTGTAACAGTAGGACTGGAGTGGTAGAGAGAGAAAAAGAAAAGCAGACATTTGCATGTAAATTACAGCGATTTAATCTAAGGCCCTGTTTAAAATGTTTTTCTAAATGCACCCTTAGTTCCATGCTCCCTGGAAGTACTACTCACTGATCCAACAACTGGATAGATCAGATATGCCTCGTATCTACAACTGCAGCACAGCCCTGAAAAAAATGAATAAACGTAAACCACGCCCTCTCGTATAATTGCTTTATTACTCAAGTATAAGTATTGAAAGTAAGTAAGATTTCAAACAAGGCCGACGTGTGTTTTAGATTCATAAAGGCTATTTAAATGAATTCCTTTCCTTCTTCACAAGACTCCTTCAGATGAAACAATTCCAGCTCTGTGCTCAGGACTCGTTTTGCATGCTGTCCATTGCATCACCAAGGCAACCAGAGCTCGTGGGCAGACTGGTTGTGTCACCAGTTGCTTCTCCGAGGAGGCGGGGCTAACAGCTCAGTATACTGTGGAAGATAGCCTAGCAACTTTTTTATTTAACTAGGCAAGTCAATTAAGAACAAATTGTTATTTACAACGATGGCATAACAAGAGGCAAAAGGCCTCCTGTGGGGATGGGGCTAAGAGCTAACAGCTCAGTATACTGTGGAAGATAGCCTAAAAATAAATGTAAAAAACAAGTAGGACAAAACACACATCACGACAAGAGAGACACCACAACACTCCATAAAGAGAGACATAAGAGAACACAACAACAACACAACCATGGTAGCAACACAGCATGGCAGCAGCACAACACAGGACAAACATTGTTAGGCACAGACAACAGCATGAAGGGCTAAGAAGTAGAGACAACAAAACATCACACGAAGCAGTCACGAGTTTCAGTAAGAGTGTCCATGATTGAGTTTTTGAATGTACAGATGGAGATAAAACTGTCCAGTTTGAGTGTTTTTGCAGCTCCCTTGCATTACCAATTACAACAATACATTGTGTTAGTCAAGATGAAAGACTCTCCCTCTAGCTTTGGTAGCTGAGTCAGGCTAGTCTACATGGGCATAGAAGTCAAATACACACCAGAGCCTAGCCGGTCTCTGAACCACCCACACAGAGACAACAGGCCCCTCCATACAGAAAGGTCTACTGTACTGGTCTACACTGCACTAAGCTAAAGCACTGCCTTTCCTTGGTGTTCGCTGCTATTCTGACACTACACATCTGTATCAGTATTGGCCGTGGTATAGTTATAACCCTTTAGTTAATGGTTGTCTTGGTTACCTTATGAGACATGTAGGAGCCTCCTTTCTTCACTTGGTCTCTGCCTGATGGTGGTCCTGTCTGTAAAAGAGAGGAGAGAAAATATCAGAACATGAAGAAGAGGAAATCCTCACAGATATAAGTGCCACATAAAATAAATGTGTTTGTGTATTATCGTCCTTATTGTGGTGAACAGTCCACCAGTCAGATGTCCACTCCCATGCCTTCCCCACCATGTTGTACATGCCATAGCCATTAGCAGGAAATGACATCACCTGCAGGAAACAGAGAGCTATGAAATAGATACTTTCATAATCTGCACCAAAAAGGGGTTCACTTCAATTCTTCCCACAGTTGTGTCAAGTTGGCTGGATGCCCTTTGTTTGGGTATTGGACCATTCTTGATACACACAGGAAACTGTTGAGCAGGAAAAACCCAGCAAAGTTGCAATTCTTGACACAATGTCTCACCCTGACCATAGTTTGCTTTGTATGTTTCTATGTTTTGTTTGGTCAGGGTGTGATCTGAGTGGGCATTCTATGTTGGATGTCTTGTTTGTCTGTTTCTGTGTTTGGGCCTGATATGGTTCTCAATCAGAGGCAGGTATTAGTCATTGTCTCTGATTGGGAGCCATATTTAGGTAGCCTGTTTTGTGTTGGGTTTTGTGGGTGGTTGTCTCCTGTGTCAGTGTTTGTACCACACGGGACTGTTTCGGGTCTTCACGTTTCTTGTTTTGTAGTTTATTCATATATAGTTTCATTATTAAAGAACCATGAATTATAACCACGCTGCATTTTGGTCCGCCTCTCCTTCCCAGGAGGAATCCCGTTACACACAAACCAGTGCCCATGGCACCTACTGCCATACCCTATTTGAATTCACATCAATCTTTTGTCTTGCCAAATCATTCTGAATGGCACATATACATAATCCATGTCTCAATTGTCTCAAAGCTTAATAATCCTTCTTTAACCTGGAAAATGTGTGTAAAAAATAAATGTAAAAAACAAGTAGGACAAAACACACATCACGACAAGAGAGACACCACAACACTCCATAAAGAGAGACATAAGAGAACACAACAACACAACCATGGTAGCAACACAGCATGGCAGCAGCACAACACAGGACAAACATTGTTAGGCACAGACATGCCCTCTTCCCAACTGTCCTGGTGTGTTTGGACCATGATAGGTTGTTGGTGATGTGAATACCAAGAAACTAGAAACTCTCGGCCAGCTCCACTACAGCCCCGAATTCTGTTACAAATTTGAAAAACATACGTTACGAATTTGTAAAAATGTATGTTACGATTTCTAGCTAGGTGGCTCCCGGGAGACACAGTGGAACCCTAGGTTAGAGGCAGAGCTGTCAGGGGTGTTCTGACTACGTGCTGCACACCTGTACCTGTAACAGTAGGACTGGAGTGGTAGAGAGAGAAAAAGAAAAGCAGACATTTGCATGTAAGTTACAGCGATTTAATCTAAGGCCCTGTTTAAAATGTTTTTCTAAATGCACCCTTAGTTCCATGCTCCCTGGAAGTACTACTCACTGATCCAACAACTGGATAGATCAGATATGCCTCATATCTACAACTGCAGCACAGCCCTGAAAAAAATTAATAAACGTAAACCACGCCCTCTCGTATAATTGCTTTATTACTCAAGTATAAGTATTGAAAGTAAGTAAGAATTCAAACAAGGCCAACGTGTGTTTTAGATTCATAAAGGCTATTTAAATGAATTCCTTTCCTCTTTCACAAGACTCCTTCAGATGAAACAATTCCAGCTCTGTGCTCAGGACTCGTTTTGCATGCTGTCCATTGATGCGATGGACAGCATGCAAAACGAGTCCTGAGCACAGACCTGGAATTGGCAACCAGAGCTCGTGGGCAGACTGGTTGTGTCAACAGTTGCTTCTCCGAGGAGACGGGGCTAACAGCTCAGTATACTGTGGAAGATAGCCTAGCAACTTTTTATTTAACTAGGCAAGTCAATTAATAACAAATTCTTATTTACAATGATGGCATAACAAGAGGCAAAAGGCATCCTGTGGGGATGGGGGCTGGGATAAAAATAAATGTAAAAAACAAGTAGGACAAAACACACATCACGACAAGAGAGACAACACAACACTCCATAAAGAGAGACATAAGAGAACACAACAACAAATCACATGGTAGCAACACAGCATGGCAGCAGGACAACACAGGACAAACATTGTTAGGCACAGACAACAGCATGAAGGGCTAAGAAGTAGAGACAACAAAACATCACACGAAGCAGTCACGAGTTTCAGTAAGAGTGTCCATGATTGAGTCTTTGAATGTACAGATGGAGATAAAACTGTCCAGTTTGAGTGTTTTTGCAGCTCCCTTGCATTACCAATTACAACAATACATTGTGTTAGTCAAGATGAAAGACTCTCCCTCTAGCTTTGGTAGCTGAGTCAGGCTAGTCTACATGGGCATAGAAGTCAAATACACACCAGAGCCTAGCCGGTCTCTGAATCACCCACACAGAGACAACAGGCCCCTCCATACAGAAAGGTCTACTGTACTGGTCTACACTGCACTAAGCTAAAGCACTGCCTTTCCTTGGTGTTCGCTGCTATTCTGACACTACACATCTGTATCAGTATTGGCCGTGGTATAGTTATAACCCTTTAGTTAATGGTTGTCTTGGTTACCTTATGAGACATGTAGGAGCCTCCTTTCTTCACTTGGTCTCTGCCTGATGGTGGTCCTGTCTGTAAAAGAGAGGAGAGAAAATATCAGAATATGAAGAAGAGGAAATCCTCACAGATATAAGTGCCACATAAAATAAATGTGTTTGTGTATTATCGTCCTTAGTGTGGTGAACAGTCCACCAGTCAGATGTCCACTCCCATGCCTTCCCCACCATGTTGTACATGCCATAGCCATTAGCAGGAAATGACATCACCTGCAGGAAACAGAGAGCTATGAAATAGATACTTTCATAATCTACACCAAAAAGGGGTTCACTTCAATTCTTCCCACAGTTGTGTCAAGTTGGCTGGATGCCCTTTGTTTGGGTATTGGACCATTCTTGATACACACAGGAAACTGTTGAGCGGGAAAAACCCAGCAAAGTTGCAATTCTTGACACAATGTCACACCGTGACCATAGTTTGCTTTGTATGTTTCTATGTTTTGTTTGGTCAGGGTGTGATCTGAGTGGGCATTCTATGTTGGATGTCTTGTTTGTCTGTTTCTGTGTTTGGGCCTGATATGGTTCTCAATCAGAGGCAGGTGTTAGTCATTGTCTCTGATTGGGAGCCATATTTAGGTAGCCTGTTTTGTGTTGGGTTTTGTGGGTGGTTGTCTCCTGTGTCAGTGTTTGTACCACACGGGACTGTTTCGGGTCTTCACGTTTCTTGTTTTGTAGTTTATTCATATATAGTTTCATTATTAAAGAACCATGAATTATAACCACGCTGCATTTTGGTCCGCCTCTCCTTCCCAGGAGGAATCCCGTTACACACAAACCAGTGCCCATGGCACCTACTGCCATACCCTATTCGAATTCACATCAATCTTTTGTCTTGCCAAATCATTCTGAATGGCACATATACACAATCCATGTCTCAATTGTCTCAAAGCTTAATAATCTTTCTTTAACCTGGAAAATGTGTTGTCGTGCCCTCTTCCCAACTGTCCTGGTGTGTTTGGACCATGATAGGTTGTTGGTGATGTGAATACCAAGAAACTAGAAACTCTCGGCCAGCTCCACTACAGCCCCGAATTCTGTTACAAATTTGAAAAACATACGTTACGAATTTGTAAAAATGTATGTTACGATTTCTAGCTAGGTGGCTCCCGGGAGACACAGTGCCCTAGGTTAGAGGCAGAGCTGTCAGGGGTGTTCTGACTATGTGCTGCACACCTGTACCTGTAACAGTAGGACTGGAGTGGTAGAGAGTTCTAGTTCCTGCTGAACTAGTTCATAGAGAAATAGAAAGAAGTGCTAAATGACTACAAAATACATTTGTAGAGATGTACATATTATGTCCATATTACATCAAGAACAGCTCAAATAAGCAAAGAGAAACAAGACATCCTTACTTTAAGACATGAAGGTCAGTCAATCTGGAACATTTCAAGAACTTTCTTCAAGTGCAGTTGTAAAAACCATCAAACGCTATGATGAAACTGGCTTTCATGAGGACCGCCACAGGAAAGGAAGACCCAGAGTTACCTCTGCTGCAGAGGATATTGCAGCCCAAATAAATGCTTCACAGAGTTCAAGTAACAGACACATCTCAACATCAACTGTTCAGAGGAGACTGCGTGAATCAGGGCCTTCATGGTCAAATTGCTGCAAAGAAACCACTATTAAACGACACCAATAAGAATAAGATACTTGTTTGGGCCAAGAAACACGAGCAATGGACATTAGACCAGTGGAAATCTGTCATTTTGTCTGATGAGTCCAAATTTGAGATTTTTGGTTCCAACCGCCGTGTCTTTGTGAGACGCAGAGTTGGTTGAACGGATGATCTCTGCATGTGTGGTTCCCACAGTGAAACATGGAGGAGGAGGTGTGATGGTGCTTTGCTGGTTACACTGTTTATTTAGAATTCAAGGCAATATTTAGAATTCAAGGCACATTTAATCAGCATGGCTACCACAGCATACTGCAACGATTCGCCATCCCATCAGGTTTTCGCTTAATGAGACGATCATTTGTTTTTCAACAGGACAATGACCCAACACACCTCCAGGCTGTGTAAGGGCTATTTGACCAAGAAGGAGAGTGATGGTGTGCTGCATCAGATGACCTGGCCTCCACTATCAGCTGACCTCAGCCCTATTGAGATGGTTTGGGATGAGTTGGACCGCAGAGTGAAGGAAAAGCAGCCAACAAGTGCTCAGCATATGTGGGAACTCCTTCAAGACTGTTGGAAAAGCATTCCAGGTGAAGTTAAAGGGTGGCTACTTTGAAGAATTTCAAATGTATTTTGATTTGTTTAACACTTTTTTGGTTACTACGTGATTCCATACATGTTATTTCATTTTTTAATATATTCATTATTATTCTGAAATATAGAAAATAGTAAAAATAAAGAAAAATCCTTGAATGAGTAGGCGTGTCCAAACTTTTGACTGGTACTGTATGTGTGTGTGTGTGTGAACCTTTATCATACTGATTCCCTCTTGTGTACTCCATCTTGAGTGTTCCACCACAAAGCCTAAATGACCTGGACTACTGCAGGGAGAATGGCTTGGCTGTCTGCTGTAGAGTGGTGTCAACACTGCTCAATGATTTAACTCTGGGGCAGTCACCTATCTGTACAGGCTTCAAAGCAGTTTCTGTAACGGCGTTCTTCGTTTGTTGAAAGAGAGGACCGAAATGCAGCGTGGTGATTACTCATGTTCTTTAATCAATAATTGACGATACATGAAATAACTAAATGAATACGAAAACAACAAACGGAACGTGAAACCTAATACAGCCTATCTGGTGAACACTACACAAAGACAGGAACAATCACCCACAAACACACAGTGAAACCCAGGCTACCTAAGTATGATTCTCAATCAGAGACAACTAATGACACCTGCCTCTGATTGAGAACCATACTAGGCCGAAAACATAGAACTGCCCCAAAACATAGAAAAACAAACATAGACTACCCACCCAACTCACGCCCTGACCATACTAAATAAATACAAAAACAACGGAAATAGAGGTCAGAACGTGACAGTACCCCCCCCCCAAAGGTGCGGACTCCGGCCGCAAAACCTTGACCTATAGGGGAGGGTCTGGGTGGGCGTCTGTCCGCGGTGGCGGCTCTGGCGCGGGACGCGGACCCCACTTCGCCATTGTCCTAGTCCGCCTTATTGTCCGCCTCCGTGGCTTACTCACCCTGCCCACCCCTCTCAATGACCCCACTGGACAGAGGGGCTGCTTGGGACAGAGGGGCAGCTGCTCGGGACAGAGGGACAGCTGCTCGGGACAGAGGGGCAGCTGCTCGGGACAGAGGGGCAGCTGCTCGGGACAGAGGGGCAGCTGCTCGGGACAGAGGGGCAGCTGCTCGGGGCAGAGGGGCTCCGGCAGAGGCGCCGGGCAGGCGGGAGGCTCCGGCAGCGGCGCCGGACAGGCGGGAGGCTCCGGCAGAGGCGCCGGACAGGCGGGAGGCTCCGGCAGCGGCGCCGGACAGGCGGGAGGCTCCGGCAGCGGCGCCGGACAGGCGGGAGGCTCCGGCAGAGGCGCCGGACAGGCGGGAGGCTCCGGCAGAGGCGCCGGACAGGCGGGAGGCTCCGGCAGAGGCGCCGGACAGGCGGGAGGCTCCGGCAGAGGCGCCGGACAGGCGGGAGGCTCCGGCAGCGGCGCCGGACAGGCGGGAGGCTCCGGCAGCGGCGCCGGACAGGCGGGAGGCTCCGGCAGAGGCGCCGGACAGGCGGGAGGCTCCGGCAGAGGCGCCGGACAGGCGGGAGGCTCCGGCAGAGGCGCCGGACAGGCGGGAGGCTCCGGCAGAGGCGCCGGACAGGCGGGAGGCTCCGGCAGAGGCGCCGGACAGGCAGGAGGCTCCGGCAGCGCTGGAGAGGAGGAAGCCCCTGTAAGGATGGGCCGGAGAGACAGCCTGGTACGGGGGGCTGCCACCGGAGGGCTGATGCGTGGAGGTGGTGACGGATAGACCGGGCCGTGCAGGCGCACTGGAGCTCTTGAGCACCGAGCCTGCCCAACCTTACCTGGTTGAATGGTCCCGGTCGCCCTGCCAGTGCGGCGAGGTGGAATAGCCCGCACTGGGCTATGCAGGCGAACCGGGGACACCGTGCGCAAGGCTGGTGCCATGTAAGCCGGCCCAAGGAGACGCACTGGAGACCAGATGCGTAGAGCCGGCTTCATGGCACTTGGCTCGATGCCCACTCTAGCCCGGCCGATACGCGGAGCTGGAATGTACCGCACCGGGCTGTGCACCCGCACTGGGGACACCGTGCGCTCCACAGCATAACACGGTGCCTGCCCGGTCTCTCTAGCCCCCCGGTAACCACAGGAAGTTGGCTCAGGTCTCCTACCTGGCGTAGCCATACTCCCTGTTAGCCCCCCCCAAGAAATTTTTGGGGCTGACTCCCGGGCTTCCTTGCCAACCGTGTTCCCTCATATCGCCGGCTCCTCTCTCCGGCTGCCTCTGCTCTCCTCGCTGCCTCCACCTGTTCCCATGGAAGGCGATCCTTTCCCGCCAAGATCTCCTCCCATGTGTAGCAACCCTTGCCGTCCAACACATCATCCCAAGTCCATTCCTCCTTGTGACGCTGTTGCCCGTTACCACGCCGCTTGGTCCTGTTGCGGTGGGTGATTCTGTAAGGGCGTTCGTCTGTAGGAGGAAGAGAAGCGGACCAAAGCGCAGCGTGGTGGTTATTCATGTTTTAATAAATCACTACACATGAACAAACTAACAAAAACAAGAAATGTGAAAACGCAAAACAGTCCTATCCTGTGACAACAAACACAGTGACAGGAACAATCACCCACAAACACACAGTGAAACCCAGGCTACCTAAGTATGATTCTCAATCAGAGACAACTAATGACACCTGCCTCCGATTGAGAACCATAATAGGCCGAAAACATAGAACTGCCCCAAAACATAGAAAAACAAACATAGACTACCCACCCAACTCACGCCCTGACCATACTAAATAAATACAAAAACAACGGAAATAGAGGTCAGAACGTGACAGTTTCAAAGGAGACTGTTAAAATGGTGGTCTATGGGAACGCCATCAGATGATAGAATGAGAAACCACATCATCGCCTCAATAACCGTAGCCCAACTTTAGATATGTGCATATACAGTGCATTCGGAAAGTACGTATTTAGACCCCTGAACTTTTCAAAATTGTGTCAGGGTACAGTCTTATTCTAAAATGTACTTTTTAAAAGATTCTCTCATCAATCTACACACAATACCCCATAATGACAAAGAAAAAACAGTTTTTTAGTAATGTTTGGAATTTATACAAAATAAAAAACTGAAATATCACATTTACATAAGTATTCAGACCTTTATTCAGAACTTTATTGAAGCACCTTTGGCAGCGTTTACAGCCTCGAGTCTTCTTGGGTATGACGCTACAAGCTTGGCACACCTGTATCTGGGGAGTTTCTCCCATTCTTCTCTGCAGATCCTCTCAAGCTCTGTCAGGTTGGATGGGGAGTGTCACTGCACAGCTATTTTCAGGTCTCTCCAGAGACGTTAGATCTGGTTCAAGTCCGGGCTCTGGCTGGGCCACTCAAGGACATTCAGAAACTTGTCCCGAAGCCACTCTACGTTGTCTTGGCTGTGTGCTTAGGGTGGTTGTCCTGCTGGAAGGTGAACCTTCACCCCAGTCTGAGGTCCAAAGCGCTCTGAGTAGGTTTTCATCCAGGATCTCTCTGTACTTCTCTCTGTACATCTTTCCCTCGATCCTGACTTGTCTCCCAGTCCCTGCCGCTGAAAAACATCCCCACAGCATGATGCTGCCACCACCATGTTTCACTATAGGGATGGTGCCAGGTTTCCACCAGATGTGACGCTTGGCATTCAGGCCAAATAGTTCAATCTTGGTTTCATCAGACCAGAGAATCGTTTTAGGTGGCCGGCAGCCAGCTCCAGGAAGGTCTTGGTGGTTCCAAACTTCTTCCATTTAAGAATGAGGGATGCTCTATAAACACTCTTTCGTGGTGCCTCGACTTTCTAGTTAATTATCTACCTGATAGGCTTAATCAGGTATTATTAATTACAGAGAAAGGATTTTATAGAATAGAATGTAAATAAATAATTATTTATTTACTTAATCCGGAATAGCCAAAGACACGACACATGGATTATGATTGGTCAGACCAGTGTTGAATAGACCATAGTACGGGTACTTCCGGTTTGAGTTTCTGCCTCTAGGAAGGGAGGAGCAAAACGGAGTCCTGATCAGATTTGCTGAAGGGAGGGTGGGGGAGGGCCTTGTAGGCATTTAGAAAAGTTGAGTAGCAGTTGTCCAATGTTTTCTCAGAGTGAGAACTACAGTCAATGTGTCTGAAGAACTTCAGTAGCGTTTTCCTCAAATTTGCTTTGTTAAAATCCCCAGCTACAATAAATGCGGCCTCTGGATATATGGTTTCCAGTTTGTATAAAGTCCAGTGTAGTTCTTTGAGGGCCATCATGGTATCGGCTTGAGGGGGAATATACACGGCTGTGACTATAATCAAAGAGAATTCTCTTGGGAGGTAATACGGTCACCATTTGATTGTGAGGGCTTCTAGGTTGTGTGAACAAAAGGACTTGAGTTTCTGTATGTTATCACAATAACACCATGAGTAGTTAAGGAGAAGTTTATCTAAAGTTCCATGTATAATAGTTGTATCTTTTATTTCTGTAAATTTATGTGGCTCTCTGCAAAATTACTGCATGTTTTGGAACTACTGAACATAACACTCCAAAGTACAATGAGATTTTTGGATATAAATATGTACTTTATCGAACAAAACATACATGTATTGTGTAAAATGAAGTCCAATGAGTGTCATCTGATGAAGATCATCAAAGGTTAGTGATTACTTTTATCTATGTTTCTGCTTTTTGTGACGCCTCTCTTTGGCTGGAAAAATGGCTGTGTTTTTCTGTGACTTGGTGGTGACCTAACATAATCGTTTGTGGTGCTTTCGCTGTAAAGCCTTTTTGAAATCAGACACTGTGGCTAGATTAACGAGAATTGTATCTTTAAAATTATGTAAAATACTTGTATGCTTGAGGAATTTTAATTATGAGATTTTTGTTGTTTTGAATTTGGCGCCCTGCACTTTCACTGGCTGTTGGCGGGGTGGGACGCTACCGTCCCGAATATCCCAGAGAGGTTAACAAAGGCTATTCAAGAGTCCTTCAGTAGAGTCAAGATAGAGAATGGAGAAAGGTATTTATGGGGGAGTCATAAACCTTACCCACAGGCCAACGTCATGACACATGCTTCAAGATTGTTTTGATCACGCGGACTGGGATATGTTCTGGGAGGGCCTCTGAAAATATCATTGACGAATACACGGATAAGGTGACTCGGGTATAGAAGATGTTGTACCAACTGTGATTATTAAAACCTACCCAAACCAGAAACCGTGGATAGATTGCAGCATTCGCGCAAAACTGAAAGAGTGAACCACTCCATTTAATTTTGAGCCTGCAATCGAACCCACAAATGCTGATGCCCCAGATACTCAACTAGTATAAAGAAGGCCAGTTTTATTGCTGTGCTGACATAATTGCAAAACAGTTTTCTAATGATCAATTAGCCTTTTAAAATGTTAAACTTGGATCAGCTAACAACGTGCCATTGGTACACAGGAGTGATGGTTGCGGATAATGGCCCTCTATACGCTGTCATTACGTTGGCCTGTGGGTGAGGTTTATGACCCTCCCATAAATACCTTTCTCCCTTTCCTCTCTCTTGACTCTACAGAAGGACTCTTGAAAAGCCTTTGTTAAACAAAGAGAGGCGGGTGACATCAAAAGATGGTGATCCAACCAGTTGAAAATATGTGTGTGGACTTAATGAATATGAGGTCAGTTCAGTTGGCGTCTGGGACATGATTACTGACGATAGGACGACATAAACTGCATCTTGGAAAGTCTGCACATTCTAGTTATCAGATTCACATGGAATTTCTGTGCAATTTAAATGTTTAAATATGAAACTATTTGTGAAAAGATTAAATGTAATTTTAGCTTCCAAATGAGAGAATTGGGTTTTCATGAGTAAACTATGCACAACTCAGTGGCCCTGCCCATGTGAACCGACATTGGTTATAAACTATGTAACACGCTCTTCTCTCCCCTCCTATATAAAGCCCTTGACGAAAATGTAACTTTCTGTTCCGAGGATGTTAGGGCGACAGTCCTACGTTAAAAGGGCTCAGATAATAAGCTGTTCCAAGGACGTGTGGATTTGAGGTCCCCACGTTGAAAGGACAAAGACCACCTACAGAACTAAGCCAACAAAATTAGCATTTAATTTCAATGTGAAGGTGACGACCTAGGATGAATTTCAACTATACCAGCCAGAATATAGAATGAGCATATAGCATGGCAACTTGGTATGAACTTTGAACTCCTATTCACTAAAGAAGTGCTACCCCCTCCGCCCGCTAAATGTGGGCTAGGAGAGGACGGACACAGTATCCATTCTACCACGCTCCAGTTCACCACCAGACAGTCTTCAGAGGACCAGAGATCCATGCTTGACAACCGGCCTACGATCTACGACCAATCTACCGAAGCGCAGCTCAGAGTAAATATTTATTGCATTCTCCTTTTTCAAATGGCCGTTAATTTAGAATGCATAAGAAACTGTATTTACGATAGCATAGCTTCTCCCTTTGTTACTCAATCTTCCCGCTCTTTGACTCAAACCCAACCCCCTTTCCTTTGTGTAACCAGCCGTCATGTCGGCTCCGTCCACCAGGGACGTTTTCTTTATGACATAATTTGTAATCAATGTATGATCCATTCTGTGTATATGTAATTCTGTGTGATTAGTTAGGTATTTAGTAAATAAATAATTAAACAAAATGTTCTATTGCTGATTCAACTTGTTAGCCAGGGTTCGTGAAGATAACCAAGAATTTACCACTTTCAGATGAGACTAAGTAAGTTGACGATTAAATATTGACTGCTATTGATGTAAAATATAACTAGGTCTTTAATCACAAAACATACAACCCCACCTTTCTTCTTTCCGGAGAGTTCTTTATTCCTGTCTGTGCAATGTACTGAGAACCCAGCTGGCTGTATGGACGGAGACAGTATATCCCGAGAGAGCCATATTGTCATGCCCTGGCCTTAGTTATCTTTGTTTTCTTTATTATTTTGGTTAGGCCAGGGTGTGACATGGGTGATTTATTGTGTTTCGTCTTGTCTAGGGGTTTTATTAGATTAATGGGGTTGTGTTCAGTTTAGTTGTCTAGGTAAGTCTATGGATGCCTAGAGTGGTTCTCAATCAGAGGCAGGTGTTTATCGTTGTCTCTGATTGGGAACCATATTTAGGCAGCCATATTCTTTGGGTATTTTGTGGGTGATTGTTTCCTGTGTCAGTGTTTGTGCCACATGGGACTGTTTTGGGTTTTCACGTTTCTTGTTTTGTAGTTGTGTTCATGTTGAGATATTCTTATTAAAAGAACCATGGACACTTACCACGCCGCATATTGGTCCTCCGATCCTTCTCGCCTCTCCTCTTCAGATGAAGAGGAGGAAAACCGTGACACATATTTCCTTGAAACAGAGTATGTTACAATTCCTTATGTGTCTCTGGAAGGAGATCCTCGCCCTAAGCTCGTCTACTTTATTATCCAGAGACTGAACATTAGCGAGTAATATACTCAGAAGCGGTGGATGGTGTGTGCGCCTTCTGAGACGGAAGTCCACTCTGAATACCTCTTCTCTGCCAGCGGTGTTTCGGATCTGTCTCTGGAATCAGTTCAATTGACTTGGGGGGGTACGAACAAAGGATCCAATTCTGGAAAGTCGTATTCCTATTCATAACGCTGTTACCGCCTATCTGATATCCAAAAGTTATTTCCGGCTGTATGTAATAGCACAAAATAAATGATGGGCTAATGATGCAAGAAATAACACACAAAAAAACTAAATACTGTAAAGTTGCTTAGGAGCTAGAAGCAGAGCTGCCACAGCTGCACCATCTTACTTACTCTTGGACAATGTGACTTTTATCAATATATTCTCTATTTACTCTCAGATTTTAAAATGCATATTAGCATCAAAGTAGACATCACGCAAGACTACAAATACCTGCAAGCTCCTGCACGTTATCTCTAACTGACACCTTTGCTAACAGGTATTGTGTCCATTTAAAACTTGCCCAAGACACTTCAGAGAATTGTACATTTAAATAAATATTGCAAATGTATTCATACTACATGTAACTAACATTAGATAGTTAATCCAGAGATTCTTACCTTTGCCTCGATTCGGCAGTCTCGTCCAGATCATCATGGTATTTGTGGTTCTTTATGACTAGCATTTCATTTTGGGGGGTAAATGCAGGCGAATATATTGACAAGTTACCTTGTCCTAGAGAGACTTACACGTTTATCAAAAGGTCACTTTTGCTGCGATTACAGCTGTAAGTCGCTTGGGGTATGTCTCTATCAGTTTTGCACATCGAGAGAATGACATTTTTTCCCATTCCTCCTTGCAAAACAGCTCGAGCTCTGTGAGGTTGGATGGAGAGCATTTGTGAACAGCAGTTTTCAGTTCTTTCCACAGATTCTCGATTGGATTCAGGTCTGGACTTTGACTTGGCCATTCTAACACCTGGATATGTTTATTTTTGAACCATTCCATTGTAGATTTTGCTTTATGTTTTGGATCATTGTCTTGTTGGAAGACAAATCTCCGTCCCAGTCTCAGGCCTTTTGCAGACTCCATCAGGTTTTCTTCCAGAATGATCCTGTATTTGGCTCCATCCATCTTCCCATCAATTTTAACCATCTTCCCTGTCCCTGCTGAAGAAAAGCAGGCCCAAACCATGATGCTGCCACCACTATGTTTGACAGTGGGTATGGTGTGTTCAGGGTGATGAGCTGTGTTGCTTTTACGCCAAACATAACGTTTTGCATTGTTGCCAAAAAGTTCAATTTTGGTTTCATCTGACCAGAGCACCTTCTTCCACATGTTTGGTGTGTCTCCCAAGTGGCTTGTGGCAAACTTTAACCGACACTTTTTATGGATATCTTTAAGAAATGGCTTTCTTCTTGCCACTCTTCCATAAAGGCCAGATTTGTGCAATATACGACTGATTGTTGTCCTATGGACAGAGTCTCCCACCTCAGCTGTAGATCTCTGCAGTTCATCCACAGTGATCATGGGCCTCTTGGCTGCATCTCTGATCAGTCTTCTCCTTGTATGAGCTGAAAGTTTAGAGGGACGGCCAGGTCTTGGTAGATTTGCAGTGGTCTACTACTCCTTCCATTTCAATATTATCACTTGCACAGTGCTCCTTGGGATGTTTAAAGCTTGGGAAATCTTTTTATATCCAAATCCGGCTTTAAACTTCTTCACAACAGTATCTCGGACCTGTGTTAATGATTAGTTATTGGAGAAACAAGACCAAGATGAGACTCTGGACAAGGCGGATACGGTATATTAAAGGCCGTTTATTCAAGCGTAATAATATCTGGCAAAACGTGCTGCACGGCTCCTATTCGTCCACCTCTTAGGGAGATATCGGAAGAAGAAGAGGCTACAACATATTTGTGCAGTTCTTTATACATTGAAATGACGTAGGTAGATTCTGGTAGTCCTGGCTCCTGGTAGGTTGTTCGTAGGTGATAGACAGTCCTCTCCAGCCTGGTGTCAGTATCCCATTGGTTCTCGACAGAGTTCTTTGTCTTTGGAGCCCATCCCAAAGGGTTTTGAGCGTGTGTATATTTATGAGTTTTCAGTGTGTTTATCTTATTCCGCCACCCTGGTGGGGGTTTCCCGTGCAGTTAGTATATTGAGAAACAGAGAGATGGGGAAGGTATAACACAGAGTACAAGCCAAAATTGCATGGTTAAACCCAGGCAGACAACAGTCAGTGAATGGGTCATTACATGTTTTAATATGTTATTACACCTGCCTGGTGTGTTCCTTGTTCTTCATGATGCTCTCTGCGCTTTTAACGGACCTCTGAGATTATCACAGTGCAGGTGCATTTATACGGAGACTTGATTACACACAGGTGGATTGTATTTATCATCATTAGTCATTTAGGTCAACATTGGATCATTCAGAGATCCTCACTGAACTTCTGGAGAGAGTTTGCTGCACTGAAAGTAAAGGGGCTGAATAATTTTGCACGCCCAATTTTTCAGTTTTTGATTTGTTAAAAAAGTTTGAAATATCCAATGAATGTCGTTCCACTTCATGATTGTGTCCCACTTGTTGTTGATTCTTCACAAAAAAATACAGTTTTATATCTTTATGTTTGAAGCCTGAAATGTGGCAAATGGTCGAAAAGTTCAAGGGGGCCGAATACTTTCGCAAGGCACTGTACACATGGTTAGCAGATGTTAATGCGAGTGTAGCGAAATGCTTGTACTTCTAGTTCCGACAATGCAGTAATAACCAATGAGTAATCTAACTAACAATTCCAAAACTACTACCTTATACACACAAGTGTAAAGGGATAAAGAATATGTACATAAAGATATATGAATGAGTGATGATACAGAGCGGCATAGGCAAGATGCAGTAGATGGTATCGAGTACAGTATATACATATGAGATGTGTATGTAAACAAAGTGGCATAGTTTAAAGTGGCTAGTGATACATGTATTACATAAGGATGCAGTAGATGATATAGAGTACAGTGTATATATATATGTATACATATGAGAGAAATAATGTAGGGTATGTAAACATTATATTAAGTAGCATTGCTTAAAGTGGCTAGTGATATATTTTACATCAATTCCCATTATTAAAGTGGCTAGAGTTGAGTCAGTGTGTTGGCAGCAGCCACTCAATGTTAGTGGTGGCTGTTTAACAGTCTGATGGCCTTGAGATAGAAGCTGTTTTTCAGTCTCTCGGTCACAGGTTTGATGCACCTGTACTGACCTCGCCTTCTGGATGATAGCGGGGTGAACAGGCAGTGGCTCAGGTGGTTGTTGTCCTTGATGATCTTTATGGCCTTCCTGTGACATCGGGTGGTGTAGGTGTCCTGGAGGGCAGGTCGTTTGCCCCCGGTGATGCGTTGTGCAGACCTCACTACCCTCTGGAGAGCCTTACGGTTGTGGGTGGAGCAGTTGCCGTACCAGGCGGTGATATAGCCCGACAGGATGCTATCGATTGTGCATCTGTCGAAGTTTGTGAGTGTTTTAGGTGACAAGCCGAATTTCTTCAGCCTCCTGAGGTTGAAGAGGCGCTGCTGCGCCTTCTTCACAATGCTGTCTGTGTGGGTGGACCAATTCAGTTTGTCTGTGATGTTTACGCCGAGGAACTTAAAACTTACTACCCTCTCCACTACTGTTCCATCGATGTGGATAGGGGGGTGTTCCCTCTGCTGTTTCCTGAAGTCCACAATCATCTCCTTAGTTTTGTTGACGTTGAGTGTGAGGTTATTTTCCTGACACCACACTCCGAGGGCCCTCACCTCCTCCCTGTAGGCTGTCTCGTCGTTGTTGGTAATCAAGCCTGCCACTGTTGTGTCGTCCGCAAACTTGATGATTGAGTTGGAGGCGTGCGTGGCCACGCAGTCGTGGGTGAACAGGGAGTACAGGAGAGGGCTCAGAACGCACCCTTGTGGGGCCCCAGTGTTGAGGATCAGCGGGGTGGAGATGTTGTTACCTACCCTCACCACCTGGGGGCGGGCGTCAGGAAGTCCAGTACCCAGTTGCACAGGGCAGGGTCGAGACCCAGGGTCTCGAGCTTGATGACGAGTTTGGAGGGTACTATGGTGTTAAATGCTGAGCTGTAGTCGATGAACAGCATTCTCACATAGGTATTCCTCTTGTCCAGATGGGTTAGGGCAGTTTGCAGTGTGGTTGAGATTGCATCGTCTGTGGACCTATTTGGGCGGTAAGCAAATTGGAGTGGGTATAGGGTGTCAGGTAGGGTGGAGGTGATATGGTCCTTGACAAGTCTCTCAAAGCACTATTTTCACAATAAGTAATGGTAATTTCTAGGTAATATTAGGAATATTGGGAATTTTTAGGAATAACGTTATGGGCATATAGATTTGTTTAGTATTCTTTAGAATTGTACCAATTTCTCACTAGTCTACGGCAGACCTTCTGTTCACTTATATATAGGAGCATAAGGAGTTTTTATTTGTCTTTCCTTCATAGCAATAACAGGGGACTAAAGTTAGATAAATTCTGCCAAATCAATGAGTGCCATTTCTTTATGCCAAAACAATGTCACCCTATACATGTTCTTTTTGAAGATGTATTTATTAACTTGGAAAAATAACTTTTAAAAAATCATAAAATATCCACGTCATGGGGTAATCTTGCATTTCATGAACAACATCACCGGCCTTGTGAAGAGGTGCACTTGATTTGTCTCGCTTGGCGGGCTAAGTAGGCAGAGTTTGCACTCTAGACCACTTTTTTATTTAACCTTTATTTAACTAGACAAGTCAATTAAGAATAAATTCTCATTTACAATGACGGCCTACCAAAAGGCAAAAGGCCTCCCCGTCCCTGGGAATGAGAATTTTTAAAATCAAAAACAAGTAGGACAAATCTCGACAATATATTTCTAAGGAGTGTCAAGACCCCAGGCCCAGATGGATACCTTATAAAACATTTAGCAACATGCTCTCTCCCTACCTGCACAAAATGTTGGTTCAGGCCAATGAGGATGGAGCTCTCCCACCTACTTTGGATGAAGCGTTCATTACAGTCATACATAAGAAGGGTAAAGATCCGGAAGAGGTAGGGTCATACAGACCAATATCTTTCCTTAATACAGACCAAAAGATTTTAGCAAAAACTCTGGCTAACAGGCTTAGCACTTTAATTGGCAAATTGGTCCATTCGGACCAGACTGGTTTTATCCCTAACAGAAACTCATTCTTCAATCTCAGGCGCCTCTTCAACATGATGTATTCTCAGAGGTTACCTAACGTGGACCTTGCCGTTATATCTCTAGACGCCGAAAAGGCCCTTGATCAAGTTGAGTAGTCCTATCTATTCAAGGTCCTACAGAAATGTTATATTGGAGATGGGTTCACAAATTTGATCCAGCTTTTATATAGGAACCCTTGAGCAAGAATACTCACTGACCAATCGCTGTCGCCTATGCTCTTCGCTCTAATTGTTGAACCTCTCGCTCAGAAGATCAGATCTCATGCAGCAATACACGGCTATACTCTAAATAAGATTTCCCTATACGCAAATGACATTCTCCTCTATGTAACAGAACCCCAAGCTAGTATCCCAGCTATTATTGATGTGATTCATTTGTTTGGTACCTTCTCGGGATACAGAATAAATTGGAACAAGAGTGAATTAATGCCCATACGGTTGCAAAACACCTCCTGGCTAGAACATCTTCCAGTTAAGTTATCTTCAGAAAAATGTACCTACCTAGGAATTGTAGTTACCAAACAATACTCCTCACTATTTAAAGATAATTTCCCCTCTCTGATGCAAAAACTCAAGGCAAACTTCTCTGCTTCTCTTCTCAAATTTCTCTGCTCGAAAGAATTAATGCCATTAAAATTGGTCTTCCTCCCACAACTGCTTTACCTACAGTATACCAGAACATCCCAGTATTCATACCTAAGTTCTTTCATAAACAACTGGACTCAATTACCAATCCTTTCATCTGGGATTATAAAACACACAGGATAGGTAAAAAACACCTGTAAATCCAAGATGGAAGGAGGATTGTCTCTCCCAAATTGTATATTTTATTAGTGGGCCGCTAACCTCCTCACTGTTACGTTTTGGCTGGCGCACTTCCGTCATCCAGCTGGTTTAGTATGAAGCGTGAGGAGTGTCACCCCTTCTCTATTGGCGCAGTGATTTTGTCGCCTGTTAATCTGGAGATGTCACTATTATCGTAACAATCCTATTATACATAGCACAGTCCGAATCTGGAAGCAAATCAAAGTCCACTCTGATCTTAGACCAATATCATTCATGATCCTATTGCCAGGAATCCCTCCTTTGCCCCTCTAACCTTGATAACACCTTTGAGCGATGGGGAGAGCTAGGGAGAAATACCATAGGGGATCTATATATAGAAGGGACCTTTGCCTCCTTTGAGTTGCTGAGGGAAACTTATAATCTTCCCAGAAGTAACTCTTTCAGAAAAGTACAAATTAGAGACTGTGTTAGAAAACACCTCCCAACATTTGGGAATGCTAAACCTTCCATGTTTGATAGATGCATAAAAATATGCCCCACCTCAGACAAACTGATATCTTGTCTATATGATGCTTTTCAATCTGTTAGCACACCTTCTACAGATGCCATTAAGGCAAAATGGGAGGAAGAACTAGGGACTGACATCTCGGTGGCAGACTGGGAAGAGAGCTTGGAGTATATCCACACATGCTCCATTAATTTCAGACATCGTCTCATACAATTCAAGGTATTACACAGATTACACTATTCCAAAACTAAACTGCATAGGATATTTCCTGATACATCCCCTACGTGTGGTAAATGTCAGGCTGTGCAGGGTACACTACTCCACTGCTTTGCCCTATGCTCTAACTTGTATGGTTATTGGTGTGGGATTTTTAGGATCCTCTCTGAAGTTCTGGAGACTTCAAAAGACCCAGACTCGCTTCTGATAATCCTGGGAGTGTCTGATTACCTAAACGGATTATCCAACCCCCAAAAACAACTCATCTCTTACAGTCTCATTTCGGCAAAAAAAAATGTATCTTGTTGTTTTGGAAAAATAGGGAAGCTCCCTCTACCAAATTATGGCTCAGCGAATTGGCAAACACTGCACACTTAGAAAGAATTAGATAAATTCTGAACAATAGATTATCAACAATTGATCAAATCTGGAAGCCTTTCCTCTCTTGCTTGGACCAGTCGGCGCTGAGAACTTGTACATTTTAACGCACTCTCAAATGTAATATTTTAATCTACCTTTGGGCAGCATGTCCTTGTCCTTGTTTTGTATGTCGTGTTTTGTATTATTTGTTCTGCAACCAGAACTCTGGGTCTTGTTGTTCCTGTCTGCTCTTTTATGTTTAGATAAGAATTGCATACTTGTCTTTTATACCTATACACCATTCTTGTGTGTGTTCAATAAAAAATATTTGAACAAGAAAAAATTCAGTGGGAGTGGTACCTGTCCAGTGATTGTTACAGTCATCTGTTTATGTGGGTTCTAGGGATTGCTGTTTGAGGACTCCCATACCTTCGTGTACTGTATATGATAAATTATAATATTCTGAACAGAGGTGAGCTCATACATTTTAGGGTAACATTTTCTGAATGCAAAGCTGAAATAAGCAACAAGAAAAGAAAACATTTGTTGGTTGTTAAAAAGTAGTTGTCATTGCTGACATATTAAACCACACTATCTTCAAATACTAAACCCTTTAGAGAAATGTTTGTAGGCATTATCATGATCATTTGTTGGGATGATGGAAATTGAAGCAGGCCGTTTAAATTAAATCTCTTGTAGCAGGTCACAATAAAACCAGGCAACGGTTGTGTCGTCATTCTTGGAATTTATTTCCAAAGCAGACAAAGTCTTTTTTTTTAGATCCATCATCACTTTATCCAGGGATAGGTTGGAAAGGAAATTACAACAATGTTTAGAAAAAAATATGAAACATTTTTAAAAAAGGTACTAGAGCCTACATTAACATAATCACTAGGGACACTCGAGTGCTATGGAAAAAGACTACAGAACTATGGCACAACACCATTTCATAATGATGCACAATTTGTTGAAACTGTTGGTTAACTACATTATTGGTATAAATCTTATATGACAAAAGATGACTGAAAAAATGTGACAGCATTAAGTTAAAACACCACACCTGTTGATTGAATGAATTTCCCTCATCATAAACTTTTCTAATAAGCTACTGGAGGGAAAAAGACAAACTTCAACAGTTGGTTTTGTAATCACATGATATGCCCTCAACTATTTCATCAGCTGTGGCGAGGGGTACGAGACATTTTCCACATGGACATGTACCCACACACTCGTGCCCTTTTCTGCGACATTTCACTCCAATAAACATTTTATCGGCATCACAAGTAGTAAGGCTTTTGATCACAATCTCCATGTCAAAATGTAGGGCCTGACCTTCAGGCAGGTGGAATGCCAGGGTCACATGGTCCCACATGTACCATGCATTCCCCCCGCCTTCTGTTCCTACATTTTGGTTAACTTCATCTATGGCTAACCCAAAGGCATGGGTTTCAGACATGGCTTGTGCACGCCAGACAATGTTGCCACTCATGTAAGCACAGAGAGCATCATCACTACCATCACCAAGAACAGGGTACTTCTCAAATTCCTTATCATCTGGACTGTGAACAAGCACTGTGTACATGATCTCTTGTTTGTAGACTACAGTCTCATACACTCTCAGGACAGGCTGTTTTCCACCACAGATCTGCTGACTGTACATCATCAGGAAATTAGACAGACTGAAAGTGAACCTGAAGTTCCCAAAGCGTGATGCCTTCCTGAAGGCAGGTGAGGTGGTGAACTTGCTGAGGAAGGGTTGCTGTATCTGCCTCTGCTCAGGTGTTCTGTCAGGGAAGATCTTCTCCAGGTAACGGCGTTCTGCTGCAATGATATCGTCATCATCCACAGGAAGATTGCACCACAGGAAACTCTTCTCACCCCCCTTAAATCCACCTGATTTCAAGATTCCATCAAGGCCTCTTTTTGTAGTGACATGGGCAACTTTGGACAGATGGAACTCTGGTCCTTCTGGGTATGGTGCTATGTCTTTTGATAGGTATCTAGCTATTCCTGCCTCGTTTAAAAGGGTCTTCTCTTGTTTTAATGTGGCGATATTCTTATGCTCTCCACTGGAAAAGTTCTCCTTTACACCTCTGTCATTATAACGCACCTTCATTTCCCTAAGATAAAAATAAAACATTTAAAATGTTGGTTGAACAGACATGCAATTCTGCTCTCCGCACCTATTTAGTAGGCTACAAATAATGTATATTTCTTTGCACACACACACTAGATTTGAATTGTTACCGTGATACAATCTACCTTTTTCCCCCAAGTTTGGACATAGCTGCTTGATGGAAGATCTGCGGTCTGATAGATGTAGATAGCTCTTGTCAATCCACAATGAGTGAATAACCTGTACAGTAGTTCAATCAGACATTCAATAAAAGCATTTGAACAACAGTTTGTATCCAAGAGTAATGTTAAAATGGCTCTCCCAATTAACTGGAACCAATTAGCCTTCTTTTTAAAAAAGTTGTTAGGATGGTTTTATTAACATACATCCCTGACTTGAAAAAAAATCAAATAAATGTCAAGTCCCCCTTACTTACAGATTGATATCATCATCTGAACTACCCTTTTTAAGTTGGATGAACTATAATATGGATATTGGTTTAACTATAAAGGTAATTTTGACTGTTTCAAACGTGTACAGTACATATGATATTATTATACTAAAGTTACAGACTCATACCACATTTCATGACATAAGCTAATTATAATTTACATATGTACAAATAGCCACCAAATATGTGATTACTTCATGAAATGATGTACTGTAAGTATGTGTAATTAAATCACATTTTTGTCTCATGAAATGTCATTGTTTCTTTAACATAACCTACAATAACTTACTTTGTTTGGAGACTTGCCGCTTGATTGTAGAGTAGAGTTTCAGATTGGCGGCCTTCAGTTGATGTCTCCCCACTGTATGGCAGCTGAAATGTCCCAATCGTATGTTTGTATCTATATATACTGACTCTGATCCTTAAGGCTGTGTTTAGACTTGCAGCCCGTTTCTGATCTTTTTTCCACTAGTTGGTCTTCTGACCAATAACGTCAGACCTTTTCACATCAGATCTTTTTCAGAGCTGATCTGATTGGTCAAAAATATCAGAATTAGGCTGTCTGTGTAAACAAAGCCTTTTTGTAACTGAAGTCTTTAGCCACACCCTACGTAGGAAATCTAGTTTCATTTCTTGAGAACTGAATGACTATCAGGTTAATAAGTAGCCTGAACAGCCTAACTTGTTTACCACGGTGAGCTGTCTCTTTGTAGATAGCACTTTACAATATGTAATTATCAGCACTTTACAATATGTAATTATCAGGTACTTACTGAGACATTTCATAGTAAAATGGTAAATGAATGTTGTTTCCATTGGATATATTGAAATAAGCAGCAAATGTTTACCAAATGGGTATGAATTATTTGAAGTAAGTACCAGAAAGTATCCACAGGTAACAGTGGAAACAGTACTGTAAAATAAGATGCTACATTTATGTTTTTATTAAGGTGGAAAGATGCTCATGTGGACCTGCACAAGAATAATGTCAGACCTTTTCACATCAGATGTTTTTCAGAGCTGATCTGAAAGTGACAGCATTTATTAGAATTGGGGTGTGTGTAAACAAAGCTATAAGCCACACCCTACATAGGAAATCTAGTTTCATTTCTTGAACTGAATGAAGATCAGGATAATAAGTATCCTGAACAGCCGCGAGTGGTTGCTGTTTATCTGTCTTTTGAAGGTCCTAACTTATTTATCATGGTGAGCTGTCTCTTTGCATCTGTCTCTCTCATTGTGACTAGGGTATTTTGTGCTCCCCCAAAATAGGTATCGTCTAACCCTCTGGCATTACTACATTTCATTGTCCTACCCTGAGAGGATGAATTGTACTGAATATTAGCGGTCAATAGGCCGAATGAAGATCATCAGGGGATGACATTTGACTTCAATTCAAATATCTGTATGGTGTAATTCATCTCAAGATATGCAAAATGCAGTTGTTTGTAAAAATGTCTCAATTAATTGAGAAACACAAGCATGTTCTTGGTTGATGTTTGTTACCCAATAATGATCTTTCACAATTTGAGAACAGTTTCTATAGTCCACCATGTTGCAACAGGACACCCTACGCCTGCTTTAAGTTACCCAAAGTGAAACGGCTGATCCCCGCCCTCACTCTGCCTTCACTCCAGGAATGTAGTTACACAAATACATGCATTTATTATTCAGAGTAGACATTGTTGATTTCTCTGTTGTACTTGTAGCCTTCCACAGAATAATAATACTCCCATTATATAGGCCTAACATAAAGATCAAATGGGCGCACGGACACACTTGGCATTGACAACTGCTCCTCCTATTTTCAGCCCGAGAAAATAGATTATAGAGTTCACAAACGTGTAAACAAATCAACAGTCCATCCACTATTTCCGTAAAGGCACTGAATGTCGTCATATATTAACTATTTCTGTGGCTTTACGGGTTCCATGCCCTAATATGAAACCAAACTAAACTTAGTGCAAGGCAATAAGGTAACGGTGGCTAAATGCCAGAGGAGACGAGTAATTAACAGGAGTTACTATGAGTGTGATGTAAGGAGGAATAATGTATAAAAATGGTTTGAACTCACGGGCTCCAGGGTGGCAGGGTAGCCTAGTTGTTAGAGCATTGGGCTAGTAACCGAAAGGTTGCAAGTTCGAAACCCCCAGCTGACAAGGTACAAATCTGTCGTTCTGCCCCTGAACAAGGCAGTTAAACCCACTGTTCCTAGGCTGTCATTGAAAATAAGAATTTGTTCTTGACAGACTTGCCTAGTTAAATAAAGGTAAAAAATATATATATATTTGTGAAATAGAATTGACCGAATATTTCCACGACACCAATCATGACGTGCGTTACCAGGTTACCACTGACTGATTGCACAATGTCCGCCTTTGGTGTTTTTCTAGCTCCATCAGTGCAGTAATATCTAACAATTCACCACAATACACACATCTAAAAGTAAAATAATGTAATTAAGAAATATATAAAAATTAGGACTAGCAATGTCAGAGTGACAAACTAAAATACAGTAGAATAGAATACCGTATACATATGAGATGAGTAAAGCAAAAATATGTAAACATTATTAAAGTGACTATTGTTCAATTATTAAAGTGGCTAGAGTAAGTCTAGAGTATGTATATAGGGCAGCAACCTCTATGGTGCAGGGTTGCGTAATGTAAGGGGGAAAATCCTGTATAAGCTCTATAAGCTCGTACAGCCTGTAATGAAGTAGAATTACTTCATTAGTTCTTAATGCTAAACTTTGTTATGCACATGTGCTGTATGAGCCTTAAACCTGTACATTTCCACTGTCTGTTTAAAGGTCTTGTAAGAAAAAGCAGGTATTTTTCCACTCTGCCTCTGTTCAACTTGGTCACACGGCATAAGACAAAGAGCCTCTGAGAGTGAACAAAGTGTCTCATCCTGTCCATCCTGTTCTTCTCATACCTTTCAAGGGTACAGCTGTGTGGAGTTAAGAGGTGAACAGAGACTGGCTTGAACAGAGAGGAGTAATTTCCTGTAATGTTGGGCTTTCAACGAATCACCTACGGGTGGTTTGTTGACCAGCTCCATTATTGAAAAAATGTATCAATATCAAATAAAGGTTGATTGTTTGAAGAAATGACAAAGTCTCTCTTACTTGATTAGAATTTCCATGACAGTAACCCTGGTGGACGCCACCTAGTGATTTTACACTCTGATGGCCTTGATAGAAGCTGTTTTTCAGTCTCTCGGTCCCAGCTTTGATGCACCTGTACTGACCTCGCCTTCTGGATGATAGCAGGGTGAACAGGCCGTGGCTCAGGTGATTGTTGTCCTTGATGATCTTTTTAGCCTTCCTGTGACCACGGGTGCTGTAGGTGTCCTGGAGGGAAGATAGTTTGCCACCGGTGATGCGTTGGGCAGACCGCACCACCCTCTGGAGAGCCCTGCGTTTGTGGGCGGAGCAGTTGCCGTACCAGGCGGTGATACAGCCCGACAGGATGCTTTCAATTGTGCATCTGTAAAAGTTTGCGAGGGTTTTAGGTGCCAAGCCAAATTTCTTCAGCCTCCTGAGGTCGCCTTCTTCATCACACTGTCTTTGTGGGTGGACCATTTCAGATCATCAGTGATGTGTACACCGACAACTTGAAGCTTTCCACCTTCTCCACTGCGGTCTCATCTGTTGTTTCCTACCTTCACCACCTGCGGGCGGCCCGTCGGGAAGTCTAGGACCCAGTTGCACAGGGTGGGGTTCAGACCCAGGGCCCCGAGCTTAATGATGAGCTTAGAGGGTACTATGGTGTTGAATGCTGAGCTATAGTCAATGAACAGCATTCTTACACTACCGTTCAAAAGTTTGGGGTCATTTAGAAATGTTCTTGTTTTTGAAAGAATAGCGCGTTTTGTAAACATTAAAATAACATCACATTGATCAGAAATACAGTGTAGACATGCGAGCTGTGTTAAGAAGCAGTGCGGCTTGGTAGGGTTGTGTATTGGAGGACGCATGACTTTCAACCTTCGTCTCTCCCGAGCCCGTACGGGAGTTGTAGCGATGAGACAAGATAGTAGCTACTAACAATTGGATATCACGAAATTGGGGAGAAAAAAGGGGGTAAAAATTCAACAACATTTTTTTATAAAAAAAACAAAACAGTTAAGAGGTGACTCCAGGATGCTGGCCTTCTAGGCAGAGTTGCAAAGAAAAAGCCATATCTCAGACTGGCCAATAAAAAGAAAAGATTAAGATGGGCAAAAGAACACAGACACTGGACAGAGGGACTCTGCCTAGAAGGCCAGCATCCCGGAGTCGCCACTTCACTGTTGTCGTTGAGACTGGTGATTTGCGGGTACTATTTAATAAAGCTGCCAGTTGAGGATTTGTGACGTGTCTGTTTCTCAAACAGGAACAATGGTGAACATCTTGAAGCAGACTGGGATAGGGAGAGATTCAATCGGTCCGTAAACACTCCAGCAAGCTGGTCTGCGCATGCTATGAGGACGCGGCTAGGGATGCATCTAGGCCGGCAGCCTTGCGAGGGTCCTCAAAGCGGGTGAAGAAGGTGTTTAGCTTGTCCAGAAGCTAGATGTCGATGTCTGCGACGTGGCTGGTTGTCCCTTTGTAGTCCTTGATTGACTGTAGACCCTGCCACATACGTCTCGTCTGAGCTGTTGAATTGCGACTCCACTTTGTCTCTGTACTGACGTTTTGCCTGTTTGATTGCCTTACGGAGGGAATAACTACACTGTCTGTATTCGGCCATATTCCCAGTCACCTTGCCATGGTTACAGTGCCTTGCGAAAGTATTCGGCCCCCTTGAACTTTGCGACCTTTTGCCACATTTCAGGCTTCAAACATAAAGATATAAAACTGTATTTTTTTGTGAAGAATCAACAACAAGTGGGACACAATCATGAAGTGGAACGACATTTATTGAATATTTCAAACTTTTTTAACAAATCAAAAACTGAAAAATTGGGCGTGCAAAATTATTCAGCCCCTTTACTTTCAGTGCAGCAAACTCTCTCCAGAAGTTCAGTGAGGATCTCTGAATGATCCAATGTTGACCTAAATGACTAATGATGATAAATACAATCCACCTGTGTGTAATCAAGTCTCCGTATAAATGCACCTGCACTGTGATAGTCTCAGAGGTCCGTTAAAAGCGCAGAGAGCATCATGAAGAACAAGGAACACACCAGGCAGGTCCGAGATACTGTTGTGAAGAAGTTTAAAGCCGGATTTGGATACAAAAAGATTTCCCAAGCTTTAAACATCCCAAGGAGCACTGTGCAAGCGATAATATTGAAATGGAAGGAGTATCAGACCACTGCAAATCTACCAAGACCTGGCCGTCCCTCTAAACTTTCAGCTCATACAAGGAGAAGACTGATCAGAGATGCAGCCAAGAGGCCCATGATCACTCTGGATGAACTGCAGAGATCTACAGCTGAGGTGGGAGACTCTGTCCATAGGACAACAATCAGTTGTATATTGCACAAATCTGGCCTTTATGGAAGAGTGGCCAGAAGAAAGCCATTTCTTAAAGATATCCATAAAAAGTGTCGTTTAAAGTTTGCCACAAGCCACCTGGGACACACACCAAACATGTGGAAGAAGGTGCTCTGGTCAGATGAAACCAAAATTGAACTTTTTGGCAATAATGCAAAATGTTATGTTTGGCGTAAAAGCAACACAGCTGAACACACCATCCCCACTGTCAAACATGGTGGTGGCAGCATCATGGTTTGGGCCTCCTTTTCTTCAGCAGGGACAGGGAAGATGGTTAAAATTGATGGGAAGATGGATGGAGCCAAATACAGGACCATTCTGGAAGAAAACCTGATGGAGTCTGCAAAAGACCTGAGACTGGGACGGAGATTTGTCTTCCAACAAGACAATGATCCAAAACATAAATCAAAATCTACAATGGAATGGTTCAAAAATAAACATATCCAGGTGTTAGAATGGCCAAGTCAAAGTCCAGACCTGAATCCAATCGAGAACCTGTGGAAAGAACTGAAAACTGCTGTTCACAAATGCTCTCCATCCAACCTCACTGAGCTCGAGCTGTTTTGCAAGGAGGAATGGGAAACATTTTCAGTCTCTCGATGTGCAAAACTGATAGAGACATACCCCAAGCGACTTACAGCTGTAATCGCAGCAAAAGGTGGCGCTACAAAGTATTAACTTAAGGGGGCTGAATAATTTTGCACGCCCAATTTTTCAGTTTTTGCTTTGTTAAAAAAGTTTGAAATATCCAATAAATGTCGTTCCACTTCATGATTGTGTCCCACTTGTTGTTGATTCTTCACAAAAAAATACAGTTTTATATCTTTATGTTTGAAGCCTGAAATGTGGCAAAAGGTCGCAAAGTTCAAGGGGGCCGAATACTTTCGCAAGGCACTGTAAATGTGGTGGTTTACTCTTTCAGTTTTGCGCGAATGCTGCCATCTATCCACAGTTTCTGGTTTGGGTATGTTTTAATAGTCACAGTTGGTACAACATCTTCCATACACTTCCTGAGTCACCGTATCCGTGTATTTGTCAATGTTATTTTTAGAGGCTACCAAGAACATATCCCAGTCCGCATGATCAAAACAATCTTGAAGCATGGATTACGATTGGTCAGACCAGAGTTGAATAGACCTTAGCACGGGTACTTCCTTTTTGAGTTTCTGCCTATAGGAAGGGAGGAGCTAAACGGAGTCCTGATCAGATTTGCAGATGGGAGGGTGGGGGAGGGCCTTGTAGGCATTTCGAAAAGTTGAGTAGCAGTGGCCAATGTTTTGAGTGAGTACTACAGTCAATGTGTTGGTAGAACTTCGGTAGAGTTTTCCTCAAATTTGCTTTGTTAAAATCCCCAGCTACAATAAATGCGGCTTCTGTATATGTGGTTTCCAGTTTGCATAAAGTCCAGTGTAGTTCTTTGAGGGCCGTCATGGGCCGGCTTAAGGGGGTATATACACGGCTATGACTATAACCGAAGAGCATTCTCTTGGGAGGTAATAAGGTCAGCATTTGATTGTGAGGGATTCTAGGTTGTGTGAACAAAATAACTTGAGTTTCTGTATGTTATCACAATCACACCATGAGTAGTTAATCATGAAATATACACCTCCACCTTTCTTCTTCCTGGAGAGTAATTTTTTCCTAATGCTAATCAGCATCAAAGTAGACATCACACAAGACTACAAATCCCTGCATGTTATCTCTAACTGACACCTTTGCTAACAGGTATTGTGTCCATTTAAAACTTGTGCAAGACACTTCAGAGAATTGTACATTTAAATAAATGTTGCAAATGTATTCATTACTACATTTTTTTTGTAACAGTATTTTTATTGGAATTTCACAATTTTCACCCATATTAAGAGATACAACAACAGATAAAGCAAAAAGAAAAGAAAAAATAACTCACTTACACATACCTGCATATATATATATATATATATATATATATATATATATATATATATATATATATATATATATATATATATGCATATACACATATACACACACACACACACACAGACACACACACACACACACACACAGACACACCCATACATACGTACACCATTTTCCTCTTCCCGCTCGGTGCTTCTCTCACCCCATCCCCATCATTGTGTCTCTCAATACATACATTTTAAACAAACTTACAAACAGAAATTAAACAAAAAAAGCTGAGTTTAAACCAAGAAGTTAGGTTCCACACATGGAACGTACAGTGTAGTTCTGAAAGACATAAATCCCCACCATTCTAAGAGAATCCTTGCAGCATAATAGCTGATACCTCAGCTTCTAGGTAATTTAGACAAGGTTCTCATACTTTGTAGAACTGGTCTGTTTTAGAATGCAATGTACATGTCAGATATTCCAGAGGCACCCATTCAAATAGTATCTTATGCCAATCTTTAATAGAAGGAACCTTATCACTAATCCACTGTAAAATGATGTTTTTCCTCGCTGCGAAGGTGAGGATGTTGTAAAGCCTCCACTTACCCACAGAAGTAACATGCCTACTAGGGAGACCTAACAGTAAAGAAACTGGGTCCAATTCTAGATCAACCCCTAGGATCTTTTCAATTTCTTGCAGAACACCAGACCAGTATCTTTGTATTTTGTTACATGACCATAAACAATGTGTTAGGGTGTCTGTATCCGTTTTGCGTTTAAGACACTGAGGAGAAGAGGAAGTGGGGCTAAAAGCATGTCTGCAATTTGGGGATATATGCAATCTGTGTATTATTCTTAATTGGATTGCTCCAGTACGATTACATATAGATATTGATTTTGCATATCTCCAAATGTCCTCCCACATCTCTTCGTCAATAGTAACAGACAATTCATTACTACATGTAACTAACATTAGATAGTTAATCCAGAGAATCTTACCTTTGCCTCGATTCGGCAGTCTCGTCCAGATCATCATGGCATTTGTGGGTCTTTATGACTAGCATTTCATTTTGGGGGGTAAATTCAGGCGAATATATTGATAAGCTACCTTGTCCTAGAGAGACTTACACGTTTATCAAAAGGTCACGCCAGGGAATTATGATTCATATTGTGGTACTCTATTGACCTCCATACAAAAACTCTTAAAACAAAACATCGCCACCTGCTGGAGAAGACTGATTTTTGGCAGTTGGGCCTCTCGCTTCGTCTCTTCCTCTCTAACATCATTCCTAGATGATAGTGCAGATCTAGATTCAGATCTAGCAACCCATATCGGCTGCCTACAGACCAGAGTATGTGAGTGGAGTGGAGATGAGCAGTCAGAAATCCCACTGGGGCTCCACATCCTTTCCAACTGCTCCTCCAAAAACTGCTTCTTGCTCACAGGGGAAAAGAAACTGCCTCCAAATTCGCTCCATTCATTCAAATCCCCATAAAACCAACACTCATCAATTTTTGTGACCACCTGGAATTACCATTTGGTTTTGAAGTAGCCTACTGAAACCAAACCATATGATTTTAATTAAAAGTATTTTAATAAACAACATGAAAAGGTGGTGTCGTGGAAATTCTACACAATGTTGTGGAAATGACAACTAGATTAACTATCTTGGATTAGTTATAAATATCTTTGGGCTGCATAGGTTTACCAAAAGGCACAGACACATAGACTACATCAACAATTGAGAACTAAATAGTGGAAACCTTCTACTGTCTCGAATAATGTGACTAGGTAATGGAATGGAAAACAACAATGTATTTTCACAATAAGTGATGGTAATTTCTAGGTAATATTAGGAATATTGGGAATTTTTAGGAATAACGTTATGGGCATATAGATTTGTTTAGTATTCTTTAGAATTGTACCAATTTCTCACTAGTCTACGGCAGACCTTCTGTTCACTTATATATCAGAGCATAAGGAGTTTTTATTTGTCTTTCCTTCATAGCAATAACAGGGGACTAAAGTTAGATAAATTCTGCCAAATCAATGAGTGCCATGTCTTTATGACAAAACAATATCACCCTATACATGTTCTTTTTGAAGATGTATTTATTAACTTGGAAAAATAACAACGCTCAACAGTTTCCTGTGTGTATCAAGAATGCTCCACCACACAAAGGACACAACTGTAGGAAGCATTGGAGTCAACATGTAGAGTCGACACCTTGTAGAGTCCATGCCTCGATGAATTGATGATGTTCTGATTGCAAAGGGGGGTGCAACTCAACTCAGGAAGGTGATCCTAATGCTTTGTACACATATATGGGGCGGCAGGTTGCCTAGTGGTTAGAGCGTTGGGCCAGTAACCCAATCCCATAGCTGACAAGGTAAAAATCTGTCCTTCTGCCCCTGAACAAGGCAGTTAACCCACTGTTCCCGGTAGGCCGTCATTGTAAATAAGAATTTGTTCTGAACTGACTTGCCTAGTTAAATAAAGGTTAAATATATATATATATATATATTTTGAAATATAGAAAATATAATATCAGTAGTGGCATATTCCCTAACAATAGATACGGTCTTTGTTGAAGCAGTAATTCCCCTTAAATGCCATATTAATGTGAGTGGTTTCCTTAAAAACTTATTTGGGGCTGGGGGGCAGTATTGAGAAGCTTGGATAAAAAGGTGCCCAGAGTAAACTGCCTGCTACTCAGGCCCAAAAGCTAGAATATGCATATAATTCGTAGATTTGGATAGAAAACACTCTGAAGTTTCTAAAACTGTTTGAATGATGTCTGTGAGTATAACAGAACTCATATGGCAGGTAAAAACCTGAGAAAAAATCTAACCAGGAAGTGGGAAACCTGAGGTTTGTAGTTGCCTATCGAATATACAGTGTCTATGGGGTCATATTGCACTTCCTATAGGCTTCCACTAGATGTCAACAGTCTTTAGAACCCTGTTTGAGGCTTCTACTGTGAAGGGGAAGAGAAAGAGAGCTGTTTCAACCAGGTGTCTGGCAGAGTGCCATGAGCTGATCACGTGTGCCACCGTGAGAGGTAGCTGTGTTCCAGGAACTCTCCGGTTGGAACATTATTGAAGATTTATGTTAAAAACATCCTAAAGATTGATTCTATACATCGTTTGACATGTTTTTACAAACTGTAATATAACTTTTTTGACATTTCGTCTGAACAAGTGATCGCGCATTATGCATTTGGATTACTGGGCTAAACGCGCAAACAAAAAGGAGGTATTTGGACATAAATTATGGACTTTATTGAACAAAACAAACATTTATTGTGGAACTGCGATTCCTGGGAGTGCATTCCGATCAAGATCATCAAAGGGAAGTGAATATTTATAACGCTATTTCTGACACCTCTCCTTCTTTGGAAAATGGCTGGATGTTTTTCTGTGACTAGCGCTGACCTAACATAATCATAAGGTGTGCTTTCGCCATAAAGCCATTTTGAAATCTGACACAGCGGTTGCATTAAACATACACACACCACAACACTACTGTTCTGTAGGCCACATCTGCAGGCGTACTCCCACTCAGTCTCTTGTGGGTCCAGGAGCAGTAGGCCAGACCATCCCCCCATGACACATGCAGCACAGGATGGTCCAGCCTGAACACACAACCAGGTTTATGGTTAATAATAACAACATACGGTCCTTTAGCAATTCAATTCATAAACTACTGCAGCATAAATACTGGAGGCTGAGATTACCAGCCTGTTCAACCTCTCTTTCGTATCGTCCGAGATCCCTAAAGAAAGCTGCCGCAGTCACCCCCCTCTTCAAAGGGGGTGACACCCTAGACCCAAACTGTTACAGACCTATATCCACCCTGCCCTGCCTATCTAAAGTCTTCAAAAGCCAAGTTAATAAACAGATCACTGGTGCACCTCAGCCACGCTCAAGGTACTAAACTATATCATAACCACCATCGATAAAAGACAGTACTGTGCAGCCGTCTTCATCGACCTGGCCAAGGCTTTCGACTCTGTCAATCACTGTATTCTTATTGGCAGACTCAATACCCTTGGTTTTTCTAATGACTGCATCGCCTGGTTCACCAACTACTTTGCAGACAGAGTTCAGTGTGTCAAATCGGAGGGCATGTTGTCCGGACCTCTGGCAGTCTCTATGGGGGTACCACAGGGTTCAATTCACGGGCCGACTCTTTTCTCTGTATACAGTGCCTTGCGAAAGTATTCGGCCCCATTGAACTTTGCGACCTTTTGCCACATTTCAGGCTTCAAACATAAATATATAAAACTGTATTTTTTTGTGAAGAATCAACAACAAGTGGGACACAATCATGAAGTGGAACAACATTTATTGGATATTTCAAACTTTTTTAACAAATCAAAAACTGAAAAATTGGGCGTGCAAAATTATTCAGCCCCTTTATTTTCAGTGCAGCAAACTCTCTCCAGAAGTTCAGTGAGGATCTCTGAATGATCCAATGTTGACCTAAATGACTAATGATGATAAATACAATCCACCTGTGTGTAATCAAGTCTCCGTATAAATGCACCTGCACTGTGATAGTCTCAGAGGTCCGTTAAAAGCGCAGAGAGCATCATGAAGAACAAGGAACACACCAGGCAGGTCCGAGATACTGTTGTGAAGAAGTTTAAAGCCGGATTTGGATACAAAAAGATTTCCAAAGCTTTAAACATCCCAAGGAGCACTGTGCAAGCGATAATATTGAAATGGAAGGGGTATCAGACCACTGCAAATCTACCAAGACCTGGCCGTCCCTCTAAACTTTCAGCTCATACAAGGAGAAGACTGATCAGAGATGCAGCCAAGAGGCCCATGATCACTCTGGATGAACTGCAGAGATCTACAGCTGAGGTGGGAGACTCTGTCCATAGGACAACAATCAGTCGTATATTGCACAAATCTGGCCTTTATGGAAGAGTGGCAAGAAGAAAGCCATTTCTTAAAGATATCCATAAAAAATGTTGTTTAAAGTTTGCCACAAGCCACCTGGGAGACACACCAAACATGTGGAAGAAGGTGCTCTGGTCAGATGAAACCAAAATTGAACTTTTTGGCAATAATGCAAAACGTTATGTTTGGCGTAAAAGCAACACAGCTGAACACACCATCCCCACTGTCAAACATGGTGGTGGCAGCATCATGGTTTGGGCCTCCTTTTCTTCAGCAGGGACAGGGAAGATGGTTAAAATTGATGGGAAGATGGATGGATGGAAGAAATGGGAAGATGGACCATTCTGGAAGAAAACCTGATGGAGTCTGCAAAAGACCTGAGACTGGGACGGAGATTTGTCTTCCAACAAGACAATGATCCAAAACATAAAGCAAAATCTACAATGGAATGGTTCAAAAATAAACATATCCAGAATGGCCAAGTCAAAGTCCAGACCTGAATCCAATCGAGAATCTGTGGAAAGAACTGAAAACTGCTGTTCACAAATGCTCTCCATCCAACCTCACTGAGCTCGAGCTGTTTTGCAAGGAGGAATGGGAAAAAATGTCAGTCTCTCGATGTGCAAAACTGATAGAGACATACCCCAAGCGACTTACAGCTGTAATCGCAGCAAAAGGTGGCGCTACAAAGTATTAACTTAAGGGGGCTGAATAATTTTGCACGCCCAATTTTTCAGTTTTTGATTTGTTAAAAAAGTTTGAAATATCCAATAAATGTTGTTCCACATCATGATTGTGTCCCACTTGTTGTTGATTCTTCACAAAAAAAATACAGTTTTATATCTTTATGTTTGAAGCCTGGAATGTGGCAAAAGGTCGCAAAGTTCAAGGGGGCCGAATACTTTCGCAAGGCACTGTATATCAATGATGACGCTCTTGCTTCGGACAATTCCCTGATCCACCTCTATGCAGCCGACACCATTCTGTATACTTCTGGCCCTTCCTTGGACACTGTGCTAACCTCCAAACGAGCTTCAATGCCATACAACACTCCTTCTGTGGCCTCCAACTGTGCTTAAACGCTAGTAAAACCAAATGCATGCTTTTCAACCGTTCGCTGCCTGCACCCGCCCGACTAGCATCACCACCCTGGACGGTTCCGACCTAGAATATGTGGACAACTACAAATACCTCGGTGTCTGCCTAGACTGTAAACTCTCCTTCCAGACTCATATTAAACATCTCCAATAAAATAAAATCTAGAATAGGCTTTCTATTTCGCAACAAAGCCTCCTTCACTCACGTCGCCAAACTTACCCTAGTAAAACTGACTATCCTACCGATCCTCGACGATGTCATCTACAAAATAGCTTCCAATACTCTACTCAGCAAACTGGATGCAGTCTATCACAGTGCCATCCGTTTTGTTACCAAATCACCTTATACCACCCACCAATGCGACCTGTATGATCTAGTCGGTTTGCACTCGCTACATATTCGTCGTCAGACCCACTGGCTCCAGGTCATCTATAAGTCTATGCTAGGTAAAGCTCCGCCTTATCTCAGTTCACTGGTCACGATAACAGCACCCACCCGTAGCACACGTTCCAGCAGTTATATCTCACTGATCATCCCCAAAGCCAACACCTCATTTGGCCGCCTTTCCTTCCAGTTCTCTGCTGCCAGTGACTGGAACGAATTGCAAAAATCGCTGAAGTTGGAGACTTTTATTTCCCTCACCAACTGCTAAATTGTAATTATTCACTCCTATGGCCTATTTATTGCCTACCTCCTCATGCCTTTTGCACACACTGTATATAAACTTTCTTTTTTCTACTGTGTCATTGACTTGTTTATTGTGTCATTGGCTTGTTTATTGTTTACTCCATGTGTAACTCTGTGTTGTCTGTGTCACACTGCTTTGCTTTATCTTGGCCAGGTTGCAGTTGCAAAAGAGAACTTGTTCTCAACTAGCCACCTGGTTAAATAAAGGTAAAATAAAAAAATGGAGGGATTGTGCATTTTTGGTGTAACTCGGGCAGTTGTTGCCATCCTGTACCTGTCCCGCAGGTGATGTTTGGATGTACCGATCCTGTGCATGTATTGTTACACGTGGTCTGCCACTACGAGGACGATCAGTTGTCCGTCCTGTCTCCCTGTAGCGCTGTCTTAGGCGTCTCACAGTACGGACATTGCAATTTATTGCCCTGAGCACATCTGCAGTCCTCATGCCTCCTTGCAGCATGCCTAAGGCACGTTCACGCAGATGAGCAGGAACCCTGGGCATCTTTCTTTTGGTGTTTTTTCAGTCAGTAAAGGCCTCTTTAGTGTCCTAAGTTTTCATAACCGTTCCCTTAATTGCCTACCGTCTGTAAGCTGTTAGTGTCTTAACAACCGTTCCACAGGTGAAAGTTCATTAATTATTTATGGTTCATTGAACAAGCATGTGAAACAGTGTTTAAACCCTGTTACAATGAAGAGCTGTGAAGTCATTTGGATTTTTACGAATTATCTTTGAAAGACAGGGCCCTGAAAAAGGGAAGTTACTATTTTTGCTGAGTTTAATATACATGTAGTTATTACCATGCATGAGATCCCCACATTGCAGCCTGTACATGTAATATATTCACTGATCATGTACTCTACCTTGGCAAATAAAAGGTGCAGTTCAGGTACGAATGTCTGAGATTATTTTTCAGTCATATCCAATTCCAGGAGTATCAAATTCCAGTCTTTGAATGATGCTGTGTCAGCTTGTATGTATTACAATTATACACATCAAGTGTTTACCTATGCAATAGACTAGAAATATGATTTAACTGGTTAAAGGCTGATTTGTAATTCATATATACAGAAATATAATAAATAAAAAAACAGTACACTACATCATGTAAATACTCAAACCAGTTAATATCAATATCTAATTTCCTTCATCTGCATTGATCTGAAACATGATAGGTGTAGTATTATTAAATGAGACAAAATTTCAACCAATAGAGAATGTGAAACGCTTTATTGAAAAAAGTTAATTATCCAAGTGTTATAAATAAATGCATTATAAATATTAGAAATACATGTTCAATCTGTACTGCCATGCACATCTGCTGTGCATTATAAAAACAGAGTTAGAAAGAGGTGGCGAGAGATGGCGTAAAAGACAGAAAGGGAAAGAAGAACATAGGAGCAGGGAATTCCACATATGATTAAAGAATCACAGTGCCTAATATTCTCAGTTCATCACAATTAAATAATAGTGTCTAGTGGTGTCTCCTAACAGCCTTGGGCTCCCAGTTGGCCCGAAGGTTATCTTAAGAGCGGGTGAGGTGGCGATGACGGGACTGGGGGTTGGCATCCTCTCTCACATCAAAACATACCGGCAGATGAGAGCGAGCATGTTTAAGCCTCTTTTTTTATTCTAACACTGTCAGTCATCATAATCATCAGGTGGTGAAATGCAAAACTGACCTTGGATCATTAACTCTGGGACTACTAAATCTCTATCTGTATTTCAATGTAAAGCATCCCTTTAATAATACTTCCTGTTGACCGGACCAAGTGACCTCTCACCTCTGATCATGCTGTGCCCTCTATGTAGCCAGTTCAGATGCGGGAGGTGTTTACCGACACAGCTGATATAACCTAGAGGATTTAGGGAGAAGGGGAGAGAGGGATGAAGTGAAGGAGAGAGACTTATTGAGAAAATAAGGTGGTTAAAGAGACAGTGTTCAACAGGACGCTGTGTGTGTGGCCTCACCTGGTGTCCACACTAAGTGGCCGCAAAGTACTTTATACTGATAAACATGAACGGACACACGAGGACAAACAATATAGCGTAGTTATAGAAAGTGTCTTACTACTCTCCATAGTTGGCCCTCTTGCCTATCATTTGAAGGTGGAAGGAGCCACAGTTATACACCTGAGCCTGCTTAGCGCACAACACAATCCATCAATCAGATTGATACATGAGTGTGTGTGTGGGTTATAGGGTGTCTAATTGTTCTAAATTAGTTTTTGTACAGACATCACACCCTTACCTAAACAGCACTCTCGCCTGAGAAGTATAAATCAAAGGGAGAGAAACAGAATGGAATAACTGCAGTTGACATAGCTAAGTAAATGGAAGAATACTCTTATTGCAATGTGGATGGCTCTTAAGAGCCTTTGGTTGTGCATAGTGTAGTTATGGTGTTGCCAGGGAACAGCACCCTCTTCAAAGAAGTAGGAGGTGAAGATGTCCGCACATGGATTGCCTCTCTTGCTGCGTTGTTGGACCCAATCCTTGAAACGTCCTGAGAGCGCCAGACTTCTTCTCTGGCACACAGTGGCGAGCTGCAGATCCCCTCCTGGTCCTTATGTCCATCCTCATGAAGTTTTGCAGGACAGCCTTCACACGCCTGAATTCCTCCAGGAGGCAGCCCCAGATGGCCCTGGTCACCTTACCTTGTAGTGCCCTACACAGTAAATGTAGGCAATCTTTTTGAAAGAATCTCCAGTTGCAAGGTATCTGTAGGAATATGTACGATATTGTCATTATTAGACTTTTACATCAGCAGGTGTAAAAAGGCCCATGGAGTTGGTGGAATCGTCCTTTAATTCATGGCCACTTGCTCAGCTGGGCCAGGGGTGCTTTAATTAGGTCAGGTGGAAATGTCCGACGGATCAACTCATTAAAGAAGGAAATCGCCACCGCCCGACCTCGCTGCTTTCTCAACCCTGTCTAATCCAGACAGTCTGTGCGTCCATGAATCAACGTAAGTCCACCGAATCGGTTACCTTTCATCTGAACTATCTGTTGCGATCGGGAGACCGGGCCATCAGTTATTGATTAGAGTTATTACCGCAGAGAGCGGCTTGGAGTGCACGCTTCAAACCTATTGTGTTATGTAAATGGACATTGATCACAGCCCTACAGATCCTCTCAGGCCAGTTATGCCATTAATATATGGTTAATATGTAATGAAATTACATGTACATATGAAGACAAACCTGAAAGGATGAAATATGAAACGTAACTGTTTGCTGAACTGATCAATTCTGATATCAAACTGATGGGAGATTATAGATTGAATAACTGATAACTGATCAATTTATATGTATTATTCTTCTCATGACTATGATGAATGGTTATGATCCTAAATGACTCATTCTGCTTCATATTCAATTCCTACAGAACCTTATTGCGGAATTACCTCATTCTGTTAATAATGAGAATGATTTGACTTTCTGATTTGAATTTGATTATGTTATTCTGTTTCCATTGTTATGCAGCACAGACAACCTACCCAGTAAATATACCACTGTGGTTAAAGAAATTCCTGCCTCAGTCTCATCCATTCCTGTCACCTGACCTGTGACCACCTGTTCGCCTTCACTATTGTCAGTCATCCTACCTGTCCAGCTACCCATACAGATTCCAATAATCTTTCCCCAGGTAACTGGATTACTGAAGTATAATATCCCTTATAACAAATCAACATAACATTCGATTGATAGATGCATGTGCACACACACAATAAGATCATATCAAGGATAGCATCACAAATGAATACATAAACACCACTTGAAGCTTGAGGAGTTGATTAATTGAATCAGCTGTGCAGTGCTAAGGCAAAAACAAAAATGTACACCTATTTGAGTCACCAGGACTGAGAACCACTGCTCTTCATTGGGACAGGCTTTCATAGCCCTCTTTATCTGAGGACAGAACCCCACAAGAAACAGACTTCATTGTAATCTAATTACACAGCACTGAATATTATGTTACTATTATCTCTGTCCTCACTCCTAGGGACTGGAACTACACAGAAGTACCTGCCCTATCCAGAATAGCCTACTCACTTTGACAGTTGGGGCTACTATGCTTTCACCCTCCTCCATGGATGTTAACTAGTTACCTACAAATGCATTTGGAGTTTGTTTTTTACAGTGATCAATATATCAAGATAGATAGCTAATATGAAGTTTAGTGGCTGGTGATGTTTATTTTACTTAGCTAGCTATCTATACAGTATGTAAAGTTGGCTAGATAGCTAGAAAGCTCATTTAGCAACTCATTTGAGTTAGCCTGCTAGCTAGTTAGCTAATAATACAGTTTATTTGACCATTTTCAAAATGTATATACTTACTTGAATAGCTTCTTCCAGCCATGTGGACAATTGTAAACAGGGCAGCAAAGTTTGTTTGTCACCAGAGCGTTTTAAAGCATATTGCTATTGAACTATTTACCCACTTATTAATAACCAAACCTTCTTACAAACTTGCTATGCTGAATTCTTGACGCACACTCGAACTTATGCTGCCAAGCACTGGGCGGACTAAGCGGCACGCGGCAATTTTCCGCTTGGTTGTGTACATGCCGGGTAGAGTAAACGAACCGTACAAGGCAGCAGATACTCATAACCCATTTAGTTCATAGCTACTTGTATATAATGTATTATTGGTTGTGTTGCCATCAACAAAGGTCAAACCTGATCAATGTGTGGCATAAAAGCATGTGTGAGTGCATTTCTTGATCGAAAATTCAATGTCACTTCCTCCAGCAATTTGTCTAAAGTTTGGATGGAGAAGTTTCCGTGCAACGCTCCAACACACTGTGGGAGTTGTAGTCATAAATGTGCTTTAGGCCTTGTTACTTATCTGAAAGAACCATTCCATAAACATCATTTCCCAGAGACCAGTGTTTTCTGAGAGGCAACAGAGCTTCGAGCTGAGACGAACGCTCACGTAGTAAACGAACGGATGGCAGGGTGATTAGCGGTAAAAAAGAAAAAAAAAAAAAGAAAAAAAAGAAATCGGACTCAACTCGCTAACGGGATCTGGTGCTATAGATGAGCTGAAAGCGGTATATCGCTGTAATGCTGTCCCGTTGACCCAGCCGTGCGCGTCGTTCCCAAACACTTACCACAGCGAAGGTAAAGTTTAGCACAACTCTGTACAGTTTTGGGTAGCATCCCCGCCTGTTAAATATGTATTACTTGTGGCGTGGGAAGAAGCGCAGAAATGTATCTGTCATCATGAACGGGCAGTCATGATTTTTTTCCACTGACACATTTTTTTCCCGAGATGAGAGACATACTTCCACACTCGGATTCGAAAGGCTATGAGACTAGTAAACTGGTATCAGAGCCTGATTTATTAGGCAACTCGTCTCGGGATGTGTTGAAGTTCAGTGAAATTGGAAGGGATTTGTAGGCTACCTAAAATGGGCTAAACATGGTCATGGATTTGATGCTGACAATTTACCCATTGACTTGGGCATCATGTTGATGGACATAAATTACAGGAGCCTATGTCATGAGTTACTGTTGCCTACTAATTGTTTGGCTATGTGGTTTTGAGGTGGTATGATGGGGTGAATTGATCTCCATGTTTATTTTCCTTGAGTATGTTTAGAAGTATGTTCAAAACCACATAGGTCTGAAAATATGTTAAGATCAACCTCGATGTACTCTAATGGATGATGTCGCAGTGTAGGCAAATAATGCAAATGTGTAGATAGAGCTCCTTCTGTGCAAGTTTAGTAGCCTGTCATTGAGTTCTGAAAGACACAAATGTCACCAATGTGAGTCAAGACTCAGGAGGTACAATATGTTCCAGGAGTTTTTCTTTACTAGCCACATGAACAGGAAAAGCTCTAAGCCCCAATGACAGCCTACAATTAGGGTCTGGAGTTTTTCCTGGACAAGTCAAGTGGTCTGTAGCCTCAGTTTCCAGGCGTCCTCGCTGTTCGTGGTGAGCGTGACATGGGGAGTATGGTAACACGAGACTAAGTGATCAGGAAATCGACTGGGCTCTAGGCTCTAAACAACACAGCACAGGACACTGCTTTACTCACTATGCACTATAACACCTGTAGTACAGTAACCATGCACTAGACCATGTTTCACCCCAATTGTCGTGGCCTCATTCATTGTATTCTAATCAGGGTTGGGGTCAGTCCTTTTATAATTCAGTTCAAGTCCAATACAAAGTAAGGGCAATTTTCATTCCCTGAATTGAAAGGGGGTAGAATCCAACCCGGATTGTAACCCAGCCTGGATCAGTGTTACAATAAAACACTGTGAACTGACTGGTCTAACACTCCTTCCACCCTATAGCCCAGAGCAGGTTTACTATATACAGCTGCATGTTCTTCCTGTTTCTCTCTGCCTCTCCTAATCATTAACTGTTTACCCCTCACCCAGCTACATCAGGCTGGAGCATCAGATAGTTCCTGGCCCCATGCAAAACCTCCTGCTCCCTTTCTCTCAGGGTTTCCTCTGTTCCAAATCACCTCACTAGAACTGGGAAACCAACGTTCTGCTCCATTAGAATAATGTAATGTAAGGAAATCCAAGGTGGATGTTGGAATCTGAAATCTACTGATGGCAAGGACTTGTGTTTCCAAGATACATGTTACAATTTTACCCCAGTTTGAATTGATTCCCTGTTAATTTGTAATGCAAATAAACAGTCATTTATATATGCAGGATTGTAATGTCTTTACAGTTTACAGGGTTAGGAGGATGACCTGACAAAGTGAAGATGCACAAAATGTCACTCTTATGGTTATTCCTGACTGTGTGACCTGCCCAGGTCTGGGAAAACTCAGGCCCTATAGTCATTTGTTAGTGTGTGTTGTGATTCTCTTTATATGATTGTAAAATTCCTGCCTCTACTCTCCTCCAGGTGTGGACCAGTGTGTGTGTGAGACATGTCAGATAAGATGTCCAGTTTTCTGCACATCGGGGACATCTGCTCCCTGTATGCAGAGGGCTCCACCAACGGTTTCATCAGCACTCTGGGGTGAGTTAAGTTCACCTATCCCATCCCTCCTTTAGCAATTATCACTCACTGGCAATGAATGGCAATGGTGGTAACATAGGTCTTCTAATGCAGGGCTGGTCAATTCCGGTCCTGGAGTGCAGAAACACTTGTTTTTTTGTTTCTACCTGGTGTTAATTAATCAGTCCCTAAACCAAGTGTTTTGGCCCTCCCCAGACTGACCCCAGACATTGAACTGCCCTGGTCTAATGTAATCATTTTAGATGGTGCCTATATATTTCCCAATCATTTGGAATGGAGGACTATAGCTGCATCTACTCAGCAGATGCCATGGGACATGTACTCACCTGGACATTAGGGCACTTTTGAGGTCTGCACATGCATGACAAACTTTAATTGTGGAGGGAGCTATCCCTTTAAGGGTAAATTCATAGCTTAATGTACACGTGAGAAGGTCATTAAGGTACTGCCTTCAAAGCTCTGCAGTGCATATATAAAGGACTTTAGTCTGTAGTGGTGGTGTGAGTCCCCAATCGTAAGATGAGTGTGGGTTTGAGAGAGGAATGCTGTGGAGATGAATCACAGGAGAGGTGGTGTGGCCTGTGAGTCTGAAAGTTAGTGTTATCATGGCAGGGAGGTACTGGCACACAGAGCTGTGTGTGTGCTGCTCAGGGGCCCCTCTGCCATCTGTGGGCCACTGATACAGAGTGGTTTGGAAGGGTAAATGACATTTCCACCTTTCTCAAAGAACAGAGCTGGTCAAACTAAGCCCTTTGAAGTGGGAGTCTGGTCCTGGGTATCTCCATGACCATGATGGTATGTAGACTGGGAAGAATGGGAAATAGGCGGGAACTAATTAACTGGGAGGGAGGGAGAAAGGATTTAACCCAGATGGAGAAAGGTAGGGAGGATGCCTGTGTATGGTATGTGTAGACTGTTGGTGATCCATAGACAATATTGGACACACAATGATTAGTTCTGTTTGTGTATGAGCAAGAGAAAACATTTATATAGGGTCATAATACCAGTGAGAACGCATAAACACACTCCACAGGAATTCTCCTACTACAGGGTTCCCCAACTAGCAGCCTGCTTTTCTGATTAAATAAAAATACAAATTGGACATTAGACTATAAAAACACCAGCAAATATTCCCACAGTTACTACAGATACAGTGGGGAGAACAAGTATTTGATACACTGCCGATTTTGCAGGTTTTCCTACTTACAAAGCATGTAGAGGTCTGTCATTTTTTATCATAGGTACACTTCAACTGTGAGAGACGGAATCTAAAACAAAAATCCAGAAAATCACGTATGATTTTTAAGTAATTCATTTGCATTTTATTGCAGGACATAAGTATTTGATACATCAGAAAAGCAGAACTTAATATTTGGTACAGAGACCTTTGTTTGCAATTACAGAGATCATACGTTTCCTGTAGTTCCTGACCAGGTTTGCACACACTGCAGCAGGGATTGTGGCCCACTCCTCCATACAGACCTTCTCCAGATCCTTCAGGTTTCGGGGCTGTCGCTGTGCAATGTAACAATAATATTTAGACTTGGGGGTGCCACCCGTTAGATAAAATATTGAACGGTTCCGTATTTCACTGAAAGAATAAATGTCTTGTTTTCGAAATGATAGTTTCCGGATTCGATCATATTAATGACCAAAGGCTCGTATCTCTGTGTGTTATTATGTTATAATTAAGTCTGATTCAAATATCATTTTCGTGTGTTTTGCCAGCAGCTCTTCGCAAACACATCCCTGTTTATGACTTCAAGCCTATCAGCCTAATGGCTGGTGTTACCAATGTGAAATGGTTAGCTGGGTGTGCGCTAATACTGTTTCAAACATCACTCGCTTTTAGATTTGGAGTAGTTATTCCCCTTGCGCTGCAAGGGCCGCGGCTTTTGTGGAGCAATGGATAACGATGCTTCGAGTGTGGCTGTTGTCGATGTGTTCCTGGTTCGAGCCCAGGTAGGGGCGAGGAGGGGGACGGAAGCTATACTGTTACACTGGCAATACTATAGTGCCTATAAGAACATCCAATAGTCAAAGGTATATGAAATACAAATGGTATAGAGAGAAATAGTCCTATAAATACTATATTAACTACAACATAAAACCTCTTACCTTGAGACTTCAATATTCCATGTTAAAAGGAACCACCAACATTCATATGTTCTCATGTTCTGAGCAAGGAACTTAAACGTTCGCTTTTTTACATGGCACATATTACTTTCTTCTCCAACACTTTGTTTTTGCATTATTTAAACCAAATTGAACATGTTTCATTATTTATTTGAGGCTAAATTGATTTTGATGTTTTATATTAAGTTAAAATAAGTGTTAATTCAGTGTTGTTGTAATTGTCATTATTACAAATAAAAAATTGGCCGATTTAATCGGTATCAGCTTTTTTGGCCCTCCATTAATCGGTATCGGTGTTGAAAAATCATAATCGGTCGACCTGTAATCTGCACACACAGTGAGGTGAAGACTTTTGGAGGATGGCCTGGTGTCAAGAAGGGCAGCAAAGATGCCACTTCTCTCCAGGAAAAAAATCAGGGACTTGTTACTATGGAATACTGAAGTATAATTACATCTGACAAAAATATCTAAAGACACTGAAGCAGCAAACCTTTGTGGAAATTAATATTTGTGTCATTCTCAAAACTTATGGCCACGACTGTACAGTCCATTGTATTCTCCATCAATCTCACCTGACTTCAGTTATAATGGATTCAATGCAGGTTTGGTTATTGTTCTGGGTCAAGATAACATGTAGGGGAATGTCATAGTGTATGACTCTTGTATTCGTACATTTTATCCAGATCTGTGCTACTTCTCACTGTGTGCATCTGTGCTACTTCTCACTGTGTGCATCTGTGCTACTTCTCACTGTGTGCATCTGTGCTACTTCTCACTGTGTGCATAGTGTGCACTGTACTCCGCACAGTGACTAAGACATGCCATAACATTATTAACACTTTTGGGCTCCCGAGTGGTGCAGTGGTCTAAGGCACTGCATCTCAGTGCTAGAGGCGTCACTACAGACCCTGGTTCGATCCTGGCCTGTATCACAACGGTTGTAATCGAGAGTTCCATAGGGCGGCGCACAATTCGCCCAGCATCGTCCGGGTTAGGGGATGGGTTAGGGGATGGGTTAGGCCGGCTGTCATTGTAAATGGAAAGGCTTTGTCTATACATTGATTATATTGCATGCTCTCTGCTGCGCAGACGATGTATTTGAAGAGTATTTATTCCAGTTTGCGAAGACGAGCCATCAACTGCTGGTTTGATTCTGTTTACATGTGATTTACAAGGGGGATGGTTAGTAATGCTAATGCTGGCTAGAGGCTCAGGATCCCTGGACACCCCCCTCTTGCTGCTCATGAAAATTGGATCAGGCTGAGACAGCAGAAAGGGACCTCACTGCCTCCACTGAGTTACAGAGACCAGACCCCGACGGACGGAGACCGGACCACGACAGACGGACGGACGGAGACCGGACCACGACAGATGGACGGACGGAGACCGGACCACGACAGACGGACGGACGGAGACCGGACCACGACGGACGGACGGACGGAGACCGGACCACGACGGACGGACGGACGGAGACCGGACCACGACGGACGGACGGACGGACGGAGACCGGACCACGACGGACGGACGGACGGACGGAGACCGGACCACGACGGACGGAGACCGGACCACGACGGACGGAGACCGGACCACGACGGACGGAGACCGGACCACGACGGACGGAGACCGGACCACGACGGACGGAGACCGGACCACGACGGACCACGACGGACGGAGACCGGACCACGACGGACGGGGACCCGGACGGACGGAGAGACCGGACACGGAGAGACCGGACACGGAGAGACCGGACACGGAGAGACCGGACACGGACGGGCGGAGAGACCGGACACGGAGAGACCGGACACAGACGGGCGGAGAGACCGGACACGGACGGGCGGAGAGACCGGACACGGACGGGCGGAGAGACCGGACACGGAGAGACCGGACCGGCGGAGAGACCGGACACGGAGAGACCGGACATGGACGGGCGGAGAGACCGGACACGGAGAGACCGGACACGGACGGGCGGAGAGACCGGACACGGACGGGCGGAGAGACCGGACACGGACGGGTGGAGAGACCGGACACGGAGAGACCGGACACGGAGAGACCGGACACGGACGGGCGGAGAGACCGGACATGGAGAAACCAGACACGGACGGGCGGAGAGACCAGACACGGACGGGCGGAGAGACCGGACACGGACGGGCGGAGAGACCGGACACGGAGAGACCGGACACGGAGAGACCGGACACGGACGGGCGGAGAGACCGGACACGGACGGGCGGAGAGACCGGGGGCGGAGAGACCGGGGGCGGAGAGACCGGGGGCGGAGAGACCGGACGCGGAGAGACCGGACACGGACGGGCGGAGAGACCGGACACGGACGGGCGGAGAGACCGGACACGGAGAGACCGGACACGGAGAGACCGGACACGGATGGACGGAGAGACCGGACACAGAGAGACCGGACACGGACGGACGGAGAGACCGAACGCGGAGAGACCGGACGCGGAGAGACCGGACATGGAGAGACCGGACACGGACGGGCGGAGAGACCGGACACGGACGGGCGGAGAGACCGGACACGGACGGGCGGAGAGACCGGACACGGACGGGCGGAGAGACCGGACACGGACGGGCGGAGAGACCGGACACGGACGGGCGGTGAGACCGGACACGGACGGGCGGTGAGACCGGACACGGACGGGCGGTGAGACCGGACACGGACGGACGGACGGGCGGTGAGACCGGACACGGACGGACGGACGGAGACCGGACGCGGAGACAGGCTGTCAGACAGAGACAGAGACAGAGACCGAGACAGAGACCAGACACGGACAGAGACCAGACCCAGACAGACAGAGACCAGGCATTACTAACCATCCACCAGACAGACAGACAGACCAGACTAACAGACCAGCAGACAGACAAGACATGGACAGACAGACCAGACAGAGACCAGACATGGACAGACAGAGACCAGACATTACTAACCATCCACCAGACAGAGATCAGACATTACTAACCATCCACCAGACAGAGACCAGACAGACAGAGTTATTTGAATGACAATCACCGGCTGACAAAATGTCATGACCGCCACAGCCCTAGTCATAGGTTCTCTTTTCTGACAACTTACTATAATATGAATCAGATGCTCAGTATAGCAATGCTGTATAATGCTCTCCGGAGGTAGACACTGTAGACTGGAGCCTCAGTGTGTTATGTCATTTTCAGAGCGGTGTATCTCTGGTGCAGACAGGTCCATGTGTAGTACGACTGACTGTGTGTGTTTAAACTCCACAGGAACATGACTGGGATGGATGTGGTATCTGGCTGGGGTCCAGGCAGCCGTTATTATGAGCCAGTAGAAAACTAAATTTGTCAGCGGCAGGAATGCTAGTCAGTTCGCCCACTAGCTGTGGCCAGCTAATCCTCTCATTTCTTCCTCATAATTGGTGGACTGTAGAAGAGCCACGGCGATACAAGAAACCTTGTGGTGTAACCACAAGTATGTGATTGGTCTAAATATAGTGACTGAGGGAGTCAAAATAAACAGAGCTCTGTGGTTAAGTGTTATGAAAAAACAGTGTACTTTTTATGGGTGTACGTGGTGCTTTATTACAAGATCTCAGGCGGACAATGGGCTTGGATGTAATGGAAGGTTTTATTGTGAAACAATGAAATAAAAGCCTTCGATTTGAAAATATGCTGGTTTCTTCCAGATATACCCTAACCTAGGGGTACACATTTGTTTGGAGCCTGGGGCTTATATATGAAAAATAAAGAAAGCTATGTGCTTGCAGATTTGTATGTGTGGTGCACATTTATAATGTTGAAACTGTTCAAGTTTATTTGCATGTGAAGGGTGTGTGGTCGACTACCTGTGTGTTTCTGACTTGACGTGTCATTGTCTCTTCCCTCCACAGGCTGGTAGATGACCGCTGTGTGGTACAGCCCGACACAGGGGACCTGAACAACCCCCCCAAAAAGTTCAGAGGTAAGAGAATGGTATACTCCCATCTCATTCTACTATAGCAGCTCACGCAGCATCACATCACCTCAGTAAATCCTGCCTGTTTACACAGTGTGTTCCACTGAAGATGTTTCTTATTGTGTTAACACTGCGATTCTATGGTGCTATCGCCAGTATCACTCCTGTCCACATGGACTTCAAAAAGCACAGCTCGCTTTGATGTGTGTGTGTGTGTGTGTGTGTGATGCTTGTATCTGTCTGTGTGTGTGTGATGCTTGTATCTGTCTGTGTGTGTGTGTGATGCTTGTATCTGTCCGTGTGTGTGTGATGCTTGTATCTGTCTGTGTGTGTGTGATGCTTGTATCTGTTTTTTTTATCAGTGTATGTTTGTGTATCATCTTTTCTATGTTGTGAGGCTGTGAACATATTGAGGCCCATGAAGGAAGATGTTTCTCTGGGTTTTGCAGTTGGGCTATATATAGCTCTGTCACAGGAAGTACAACTGAACTTGCGACAAAGGCTGTGGCGCTCATGAAATGTTGTCAGCCAGTTGTTGTCATGCAAAAGACTCACGTTCTCACGGTAATTGACCGTTAATTAACATACTCGTTTAGCATCTCCAGGCCTCCACACGAACAAGCCGTGGATGAGGGCATTTGGAGCATCTACATTTAAAAAAGTATAATAAGTCAATTTAACATACAATAAATCCATTATTTCTTTTAGACAGGTCTAAAGAAACATTATGATATGAAGAACATGTATTTCGTAAGAACAGAATAGGAGTTGGCCAACTATGTTGTCTGGCTATGGATATGCCATAGGCTGCAGGCTAGTTAATTTAGCTGACAAGATATGCCTAAGTCCTGTGCCATTATTTTATTTGATATGATTTTATAGTAAGAACAATACAATTGAACTTAGCTGAATAAAATAGAAAGGATATTTTTCCCATTACAGTGACTGCACATATGAAATGGAAATGTTGAGCGTAATAAAGTGATCATTTAAAACAGGTCCTATACGCTACATTAAGAGTTATTTGGCAACTTTAGTTGTGAAGGATACAAACCTTAGAATGTCTAAGAAATCAAAACATAGGGGCTACATCGTATGACTACACGTTACTGATGATTTGAAAAAGTGGCACAAAAAAAAGCTTGCACTCCGTTTCTTGCCTCAGGGTGGACAGCTGTTCTCTCATCAATTGATCATATTTTGAAATTAGTTTAGGTTAAGAACGGCCCATTATCAAACGGGCGTGAACAGGGGCAGGGAAAAAAGACAAATCACCTGTTGGCACTCGAATAACAAGTGGAGGCCGTGCGCTTTCTCTGTTTTGTAGCAGCTGAGAAATGAATACAACACTTATTTCACTCCACGCATCAACCACTGTTTGAGGAGCATGCTCTCACTGCCCCAACAGGTGATATTCCTGTTTGAGGAGCATTCTCTCACTGTCTCAACAGGTGATATTCCTGTTTGAGGAGTATGCCGTCACTGTCTCAACAGGTGATAATCCTGTTTGAGGAGCATTCTCTCACTGTCTCAACAGGTGATATTCCTGTTTGAGGAGTATGCCGTCACTGTCTCAACAGGTGATATTCCTGTTTGAGGAGCATGCTCTCACTGCCCCAACAGGTGATATTCTGCCATGTGCTCTCCAACCTTGTTCCTGCAGCTACCCAGTACTAAATTTAGGAAACCAATTGAAATCTGTTTGTGAACATTGATAGTAACATGTTTTCACATTGAAACATATTTCACTAAATTGACAGCCCGTCAGCATGCTGGAGAAAGGAATAAAGGAGAGAGGAGCATTTCACTACACCCGCAATAACATCCGCTAATCACGTGTATGTGACCAATAACATTTGATTTGGAAATGCATGGTGGTGAGATATTCTGTATAGCTAAAGGTAATGTGTCACCCAATTAATTATGAAAATATAAAAATTCCCTATTAAGCTATTCAAACCAAACAAACCAAATACAAATTCACTAATTGTAGGCTAACTGTAAGCCGCACTGCACAATTAATGAACCAACAGCATCGCCTAGACTCGTTCTCTCCCAGACTCATAGATAGCAGTTTTAGAGTGTAGCATAAGGTAACCAGTCCATCCAGTATGCATAATAATACAGTCCACACTCAAAAGGCGTTTACTCAAATTGTTTAATTTTGGAGTATAGGCTAGACCAATTATGTACCGAAGACCTCTTAAATCAGTTTTGGTTTATGTTTTTCTGCTATGTGTAATATGTGGTAGGCTATGTATTGGCTATAACTCCAGTATGTAGATAGGAGGCAGGGCACAATCATAATTTGTGTTGAGTTTTTGTTTTTTCAGGCTTGATTCATTCAGAACTTCCATACAGCAAAGCATCCCCAAACCATCACACTACCACCACCACGCTTCACCGTTGGGATGAGGTCCTTACTGTGGAATCATCACACTACCACCACCACGCTTCACCGTTGGGATGAGGTCCTTACTGTGGAATCATCACACTACCACCACCACGCTTCACCGTTGGGATGAGGTCCTTACTGTGGAATCATCACACTACCACCACCACGCTTCACCGTTGGGATGAGGTCCTTACTGTGGAATCATCACACTACCACCACCACGCTTCACCGTTGGGATGAGGTCCTTACTGTGGAATCATCACACTACCACCACCACGCTTCACTGTTGGTATGAGGTCCTTATGGAATGTTTGGTTTTTGACCAGGCATAATGGGACCCATGTTTTCCAAAAAGTTTTACTTTTGACTCATCTGTCCATAGACCATTCTTCCAAGAGTCTTGATGATCATCTAGGTGCTTCCAGGTACTTTTTGGCAAACTTTTTGGATGAGAAAAACCAAACACTGCATTCCACAGTAAGAACCTCATACCAACGGTCAAACATGGTGGTGGTAGTGTGATGGTTTGGGGATGCTTTGCTGCCTCAGGACATGGATGACTTGCCTTAATAGAAGGAACCATGAATTCTGCAGTATATCAGAGAATTCTACAGGAGAATGTCAGGCCATCCGCCTGTGAGCTGAAGCTGGAGCGCAGCTGGGTCGTGCATCAAGACAATGATCCCAAACACACAATCAAGTCTACATGAAAATGGTTAAAAAGCTACACATTTGAAGTTTTGGAATGGCCTAGTCAAAGTCCAGACCTAATCCCAATTGAGATGTTGTGGCAGGACTTGAAACGAGCAGTTCATACTTGAAAACCCACAAATGTTGCTTAGTTAAGTTCCGCATGTAAGAGTGGTCCAAAATTCCTCCACCGCAATGTGACAGACTGATCAACAACTACAGGAAGTGTTTGGTTGCAGTCATTGCAGCTAAAGGTGGCACAACCAGTTATTGAGTGTAAGGGGGCAGTTACTTTCTCAGAGTATAAATAGTATAAGTATAAATAGTTTTTGTTATTTGTTAACTCAGGTTCCCTTTATTTAATATTAGGTTTTGGTTAAAGATTGGAAAACATTCAGTATCAGCACTTTTTCCCGGCACTGCAGTATGTTCACCATTTCAATATGTGTGGATGTTCCATGCACAATTTCTGTGGGGTTTTAGCAATTGTCTGTGTTAGTGTGTGTAATAATCGCTGAAGAGGTGAGAAAAGCATGGTGTTTTGTGATGGTGTACTTTTCAGTAATGGAAGGAGTGTAATATGGATCCATGGTAGGTCTAAGTGTCGCCCTAAGAGGAACAAATGAGCATGTTTCAGCAATGCTGGAAGGAGTTGAGACTAACAAGCATTCCACTCATACTCGGAGTTATGTTAGTTTCCGCATTACATGATGTGGCTGAAGGCGAGTGGGGCTCTGTCTAGCATACATTGTGCCCGTTAGCTGCAGTCTGATAGAGCGAAGCAGGGAGATTGTACTGTATTTCTAAGCGTTAAAGCTTTGTTTTCCTTAGAGCGTTGATGTCCGATGGAAATTCTGAGTTTATTTCCTCCTTGAAGACTGTTACCAACATCAGGAGGCTACTCTCTCTCTGTCCGTCCATCTCTGTCAGTCTATCTTTCTGTGCAGTAACGGTGTGTGTGTGTGTGTGTATGTTCAGTCAAGTTATCTCTGTCTGTGTGTATATGTTCAGTGTCCTGTAAGGCTTTAACCAGGGCTTTGACCTGAAGTCGCCTGTATTCTAACAGTAAGAACATTGTTGTTGGTAGTTATAGATGATAGTATAGGGTGAGATGTAGCCTACTTGGCTAACACTACTGTGACCTCAACTGCTCAAAAAATTGTTTTATACCAAAACGTGACTCATTTGGATTCTCTCTGTAGCTTGGCATGGCCTTTTTATTTCTGGGATGTTTTTTCCAGACGTTAAACCAAACCCCCCCGCTGATGGTTATGATCTGGGGAGGGTCATCTGCCTGGAGTACAGTCCCCCTGTGTGCCGTCCATTTTGGAGAGTTACTCCTCAGAGTAAATAGTGTGTTGGGGGGATGCAGAATTTCTGTGTAGCTGCTCTGAAAGATGGTGGAGATAACCCTCCTTACTTTAGCATGCTGCTGGCTGTGGGCCAGACTAACCCTGGCCACCAGGCCTCACTACTGAGGTATGCATACCATTTCCTCCCAATGTAAGCAGACGCACCCCACTTTACAGGCACGCACACATGCACAGGCAAACAACATTTTTATGTCTCTGTGTCCAGTATGAAAGAAGTTAGAGGTAGTTTCACGAGCCAATGCTAACTAGCATTCTAGCAGACACCCATAGTCTTCCAGCCATATGGCTAGCAGACACCCATAGTCTTCCAGCCATATGGCTAGCAGACACCCATAGTCTTCCAGCCATATGGCTAGCAGACACCCATAGTCTTCCAGCCATATGGCTAGCAGACACCCATAGTCTTCCAGCCATATGGCTAGCAGACACCCATAGTCTTCCAGCCATATGGCTAGCAGACACCCATAGTCTTCCAGCCATATGGCTAGCAGACACCCATAGTCTTCCAGCCATATGGCTAGCAGACACCCATAGTCTTCCAGCCAAATGGCTAGCAGACACCCATAGTCTTCCAGCCATATGGCTAGCATACACCCATAGTCTTCCAGCCATATGGCTAGCAGACACCCATAGTCTTCCAGTCATCTGCTAGTGCTAGGTAGATAAAGGGCCTCATTGCCAAAATCCCAAAGTATCCCTTTAAACACATACATACACAGGCTAGTGATGTGCGGGTTGACTCAGAAATTGCAGTCCCTGTGGTTATATCCGCAGGTAGGGTGTAGGGTGACCACATTTAAAATACACAAATGTGGGACAACAGGATGATTTTGCTGACATTCACGGGACAGTGTAGCCTACATGTCAGGTGCGTGAATGAGGACCCAAAAGCGAATTGACAAAACAGAGTTTCTTTAATGATGAAACACACGTAGGCTCAGATGGACAGGCAGATTCCGACAGGACAGGACAAGGTTAGATGAACAGGCAGATTCCGACAGGACAGGACAAGGTTGCAGCAAACACGACGATAGTCTGGTTCAGGCATGAGTAACACAAACGAGAATCCGACAAAGACAGAAGCAGAAACAGAGAGAGATATAGAGACCTAATCAGAGGGAAAAAGGGAACAGGTGGGAAAAGGGGTGAACGAGGTAGTTAGAGAGGACAAGGAACAGCTGGGGGAAAGAGGGGAAGAAAAGGTAACCTAATACGACCAGCAGAGGGAGACAGGGTGAAGAGAAAGAACAGGACACAACATGACAATACATGACAGCGCCTCCTGGCGCACTCGAGGAGGAAACCTGGCGGCAACGGAGGAAATCATCGATCAGCGAACGGTCCAGCACGTCCCGAGAGGGAACCCAACTCCTTTCCTCAGGACCGTACCCCTCCCAATCCACTAGGTACTGGTGACCACGGCCCCGAGGACGCATGTCCAAAATCTTACGGACCCTGTAGATAGGTGCGCCCTCGACAAGGATGGGGGGGGGGGGGGGGGAGACGAGCGGGGGCGCGAAGAACGGGCTTAACACAGGAGACATGGAAGACCGGGTGGACGCGACGAAGATATCGCGGAAGAAGAAGTCGCACTGCGACAGGATTAATGATCTGAGAAATACGGAACGGACCAATGAACCGCGGGGTCAACTTGCGAGAAGCTGTCTTAAGGGGAAGGTTCTGAGTGGAGAGCCAAACTCTCTGACCGCGACAATATCTAGGACTCTTAGTTCTACGCTTATTAGCAGCTCTCACAGTCTGCGCCCTATAACGGCAAAGTGCAGACCTGACCCTCTTCCAGGTGCGCTCGCAACGTTGGACAAAAGCCTGAGCGGAGGGGACGCTGGACTCGGCAAACTGAGATGAGAACAGCGGAGGCTGGTACCCGAGGCTACTCTGAAAAGGAGATAGCCCGGTCGCAGACGAAGGAAGCGAGTTGTGGGCGTATTCTGCCCAGGGGAGCTGTTCTGACCAAGACGCAGGGTTGCGAAAAGAAAGACTGCGTAAGATGCGACCAATAGTCTGATTGGCCCGTTCTGCTTGACCGTTAGACTGGGGGTGAAAGCCGGAAGAGAGACTGACGGAAGCCCCAATCAAACGGCAAAACTCCCTCCAAAATTGAGACGTGAATTGCGGACCTCTGTCCGAAACGACGTCTGACGGAAGGCCATGAATTCTGAAAACATTCTCGATGATGATTTGTGCCGTCTCTTTAGCAGAACGAAGCTTAGCAAGGGGAATAAAATGAGCCGCCTTAGAGAACCTATCGACAACCGTAAGAATAACAGTCTTCCCCGCTGACGAAGGCAGTCCGGTGACAAAATCTAAGGCGATGTGAGACCACGGTCGAGAGGGAATGGGAAGCGGCCTGAGACGGCCGGCAGGAGGGGAGTTACCGGACTTAGTCTGCGCGCAGACCGAACAAGCAGCCACAAAACGACGCGTGTCATGCTCCCGGGTGGGCCACCAAAAACGCTGGCGAATGGAAGCAAGCGTACCCCGAACGCCAGGGTGGCCGGCTAACTTGGCAGAGTGAGCCCACTGAAGAACGGCCAGACGAGTAGGAACGGGAACGAAAAGAAGGTTCCTAGGACAAGCGCGCGGCGACGGAGTGTGAGTGAGTGCTTGCTTTACCTGCCTCTCAATTCCCCAGACAGTCAACCCGACAACACGCCCCTCAGGGAGAATCCCCTCGGGGTCAGTGGAGGCTACTGAAGAACTGAAGAGACGAGATAAAGCATCAGGCTTGGTGTTCTTAGAGCCCGGACGATAAGAAATCACAAACTCGAAACGAGCGAAAAACAGCGCCCAGCGCGCCTGACGCGCATTAAGTCGTTTGGCAGAACGGATGTACTCAAGGTTCCTATGGTCAGTCCAAACGACAAAAGGAACGGTCGCCCCCTCCAACCACTGTCGCCATTCGCCTAGGGCTAAGCGGATGGCGAGCAGTTTGCGGTTTCCCACATCATAGTTACGTTCCGACGGCGACAGGCGATGAGAAAAATATGCGCAAGGGTGGACCTTGTCGTCAGAGAGGGAGCGCTGAGAAAGAATGGCTCCCACGCCCACCTCTGACGCGTCAACCTCGACAACGAACTGTCTAGAGACGTCAGGTGTAACAAGGATAGGTGCGGATGTAAAACGATTCTTGAGGAGATCAAAAGCTCCCTGGGCGGAAACGGACCACTTAAAGCACGTCTTGACAGAAGTAAGGGCTGTGAGAGGAGCTGCCACCTGACCGAAATTACGTATGAAACGACGATAGAAGTTCGCGAAGCCGAGAAAGCGCTGCAGCTCGACGCGTGACTTAGGGACGGGCCAATCAATGACAGCTTGGACCTTAGCGGGATCCATCTTAATGCCGTCAGCGGAAATAACAGAACCGAGAAATGTGACGGAGGAGGCATGAAACGTGCACTTCTCAGCCTTCACAAAAAGACAATTCTCTAAAAGGCGCTGGAGGACACGTCGAACGTGCTGAACATGAATCTGGAGTGACGGTGAAAAAAATCAGGATATCGTCAAGGTAAACGAAAACAAAGATGTTCAGCATGTCTCTCAGGACATCATTGACTAATGCCTGAAAGACAGCTGGAGTGTTAGCGAGGCCGAAAGGAAGAACCCGGTATTCAAAGTGCCCTAACGGAGTGTTAAACGCCGTCTTCCACTCGTCCCCCTCCCTGATGCGCACGAGATGGTAAGCGTTACGAAGGTCCAACTTAGTGAAAAACCTGGCTCCCTGCAGGATCTCGAAGGCTGAAGACATAAGAGGAAGCGGATAACGATTCTTCACTGTTATATCATTCAGCCCTCGATAATCTATGCAGGGGCGCAGGGACCCGTCCTTCTTCTTAACAAAAAAAAACCCCGCTCCAGCGGGAGAGGAGGAGGGGACTATGGTACCGGCGGCAAGAGCTACAGACAAATAATCTTCGAGAGCCTTACGTTCGGGAGCCGACAGAGAGTATAGTCTACCCCGGGGGGGAGTGGTTCCCGGCAGGAGATCAATACTACAATCATACGACCGGTGTGGAGGAAGAGAGGTGGCCCTGGACCGACTGAACACCGTGCGCAGATCGTGATATTCCTCCGGCACCCCTGTCAAATCACCAGGCTCCTCCTGTGAAGAAGAGACAGAGGAAACAGGAGGGATAGCAGACATTAAACATTTCACATGACAAGAGACGTTCCAGGAGAGGATAGAATTACTAGACCAATTAATAGAAGGATTATGACAAACTAGCCAGGGATGGCCCAAAACAACAGGTGTAAAAGGTGAACGAAAAATTAAAAAAGAAATGGTTTCGCTATGATTACCAGAGACAGTGAGGGTTAAAGGTAGCGTCTCACGCTGAATCCTGGGGAGAGGACTACCATCCATGGCGAACAAGGCCGTGGGCTCCCTTAACTGTCTGAGAGGAATGTCATGTTCCCGAGCCCAGGTCTCGTCCATAAAACAGCCCTCCGCCCCAGAGTCTATCAAGGCACTGCAGGAAGCTGACGAACCGGTCCAGCATAGATGGACCGACAAGGTAGTGCAGGATCTTGAAGGAGAGACAGGAGTAGTAGCGCTCACCAGTAGCCCTCCGCTTACTGATGAGCTCTGGCTTTTACTGGACATGAAGTGACAAAATGACCAGCGGAACCGCAATAGAGACAGAGGCGGTTGGTGATTCTCCGTTCCCTCTCTTTAGTCGAGATGCGGATACCTCCCAGCTGCATAGGCTCAGCACCCGAGCCGGCAGAGGAAGATGGTAGTGATGCGGAGAGGGGGGCAACGGAGAACGCGAGCTCCTTTCCACGAGCTCGGTGACGAAGATCAACCCGTCGCTCAATGCGAATAGCGAGTTCAATCAAGGAATCCACGCTGGAAGGAACCTCCCGGGAGAGAATCTCATCCTTTACCTCTGCGCGGAGACCCTCCAGAAAACGAGCGAGCAAAGCCGGCTCGTTCCAGCCACTGGAGGCAGCAAGAGTGCGAAACTCAATAGAGTAGTCTGTTATGGATCAATTACCTTGACATAGGGAAGACAGGACCCTGGAAGCCTCCTCCCCAAAAACAGATCGATCAAAAACCCGTATCATCTCCTCCTTAAAGTCCTGATACTGGTTAGTACACTCAGCCCTTGCCTCCCAGATTGCCGTGCCCCACTCACGAGCCCGTCCAGTAAGGAGAGATATGACGTAGGCGATACGAGCAGTGCTCCTGGAGTAAGTGTTGGGCTGGAGAGAAAACACAATATCACACTGGGTGAGGAATGAGCGGCATTCAGTGGGCTCCCCAGAGTAACACGGCGGGTTATTGATTCTGGGCTCCGGAGATTCGAAAGCCCTGGAAGTGGCCGGTGGATCGAGGCGGAGATGGTGAACCTGTTCTGTGAGGTTGGAGACTTGGGTGGCCAGGGTCTCAACGGCATGTCGAGCAGCAGACAATTCCTGCTCGTGTCTGCCTAGCATCGCTCCCTGGATCTCGACGGCTGAGTGGAGAGGATCCGAAGTCGCTGGGTCCATTCTTGGTCGGATTCTTCTGTCAGGTGCATGAATGAGGACCCAAAAGCGAATTGACAAAACAGAGTTTCTTTAATGACGAAACACACGTAGGCTCAGATGGACAGGCAGATTCCGACAGGACAGGACAAGGTTAGATGAACAGGCAGATTCCGACAGGACAAGGTTGCAGCAAACACGACGATAGTCTGGTTCAGGCATGAGTAACACAAACGAGAATCCGACAAAGACAGAAGCAGAAACAGAGAGAGATATAGAGACCTAATCAGAGGGAAAAAGGGAACAGGTGGGAAAAGGGGTGAACGAGGTAGTTAGAGAGGACAAGGAACAGCTGGGGGAAAGAGGGGAAGAAAAGGTAACCTAATACGACCAGCAGAGGGAGACAGGGTGAAGAGAAAGAACAGGAACAGGACACATGACAATACATGACACTACATGATAAAAACATTTGTACCCCACACAAACACACACACACACACACACACACACACACACAATCCCCTTCCCACTTATGGTGTAGTTTTTAGGTGTTGGAGAGCAATACAAATGTAAATTACATAAGTTTATACCGACTTTGATATTATTATATTTAATATCATTATAGAATATGCATAAAATGCATCCTCCAATTGCAATGTCTGCCTATGCCCACACATACTGTCTCTAGAACATGTAATATTTTTAATTCCCTCTAACACCAAGTTAGGCATACCTCATTTCAGAATAGGCCATGGCATCATCACTGTCAATTGTGAATTATGTTTCTTCACGTTTTACCAGTGGAATGTCCAAACTGAATCTACATGCCAATCATTTGATCTCAATCAGTTTCATGAGAATATGCATTTAGATCTTATTGAGTTACTGGTTCGTGAGCAATTTAGAGCAGACTATATAGCCTAGCCTTCTTGTATTTAGTTTCAATCTAAACACATTCTACCTAGTGGCTCAAGCTGTTCAGTTTTGGCCATATTAGACAAAGAGAGATATATATATATATATATATAATATACACACACAAGGCAATTTTGTCAAACTTGTGAAAATGAGCTATTCAACTATAACCATCACCTAATTTCTTATGAGATTTTAGGGTGTTTTTGTTGTATGAGCAACTAATGAGCATGGAGAGCCTCACAAGTTTGACAAAATTGCCTTATATATCTTTGTCTAATATGGCGATTTACTTACAAAAAGTATGCTTCTAATGAAGACCTAGAAAAGTATGTAGTTAGGCTGTCCTCGCCAAGTTTAGCTGGAATTTACCCCGAAAGGATTTGAGAAATCTGATTGTTTGACAATGGGCCTATGACATTGGCCTACTTCTCGTCTTGCGCTGTGCAGAATATCAGATCAGACAACAATGATTGAGAGTGTTTAACATCACTAGTAGGCCACCACACCCTTATATATATATATTTTTTAAATATTTGTAATATATATATATATATATGTGTCACGTGACTGCAAGGGACCAGTCTGAATGTCTGACTGAAATAATTGACAAATCATTTATTTTTATTTTTTATTAGTTGTGTTTGAATTTGTTGATTTAAATGAGGGACAAAGGGTCAAAATCCCGCACAATCCAGGACATGTGGTCACCCTAGTAGGGTGGGTTCAGGGTCATGAAAAATTGTGTGGATGAAGGAACGATGGGTGGCGGGCGGGTTTGAATAAAGAGAACATTACCTTAAAAAATGCACAAATGTATAATTCTTGTGCATGTTATATCTATAGGCACCATTGAGGTTTTTCTTTCATTATTTGGGACCATCTGACATTAGTTCGTAAGCCTATAATCTTTAGGGCCTAATTAAATGTGCGCCAGATAGCCTACACACGAAGTGCTTTTGGAAACGGGCAGAAAAAGTGAAGGGTGCAACTGCTGCCTGCAATTCAGGACATTCCTGCATGTGGGCATTCCCTTTTTTAATCTATAACTCCAGTACAACGCCTGTTGTGTACCGGAGTAGCAGCTCCCGCCGGTTGTGTACTGGAGTAGCAGCTCCCACCGGTTGTGCACGTGGTAGATGGTGGCGACACCGGCAGACAGCAAGGTTTCCGTTATCAAAAGCTAATAAAATAGTGGCTGGCCAAATTATCCACAAAACACTAACATCCATTGCAAAATAATGCTTTTTATTAATTGATGGAAATACCAGTAGATGGGCTCCAACTTCAAAGGCAAATATACTTCATAGGCTAATAAATCATCAAGCTGCTCGGAAGCGTCGATGCATGTGTTTTTCTATTTTTACTCAGTCAAACGACGCAAGGTTGTACTCCGACTGGGCAAAATTGGCAAAGATTGTGTTGATTATCCCTGTTTCCAGTGTGCCCACTGAGAGGGTGTTCTTTCCCCAAAACAGAGTAAAGACAGCCTTGAGGACAAAGTAACGAGGAGGCAAATTCTTGTTTGTCTGGCCCGATCCTATCAGTTCTGCTGCCTCCCTAGGCAAGATACAGTGGGGCAAAAAAGTATTTAGTCAGCCACCAATTGTGCAAGTTCTCCTACTTAAAAAGATGAGAGGCCTGTAATTTTCATCATAGGTACACTTCAACTTCAACTATGACAGACAAAATTAGAAAAAAAAAATTAAAAATCACATTGTAGGATTTGTAATGAATTTATTTGCAAATTATGGTGGATAATAAGTATTTGGTCATCTACAAACAAGCAAGATTTCTGGCTCTCACAGACCTGTAACTTCTTCTTTAAGAGTCTCCTCTGTTCTCCACTCGTTACCTGTACTAATGGCACCTGTTTGAACTTGTTATCAGTATAAAAGACACCTGTCCACAACCTCAAACAGTCACACTCCAAACTCCACTATGGCCAAGACCAAAGAGCTGTCAAAGGAAACCAGAAACACAATTGTAGACCTGCACCAGGCTGGGAAGACTGAATCTGCAATAGGTAAGCAGCTTGGTTTGAAGAAATCAACTGTGGGAGCAATTATTAGGAAATGGAAGACATACAAGACTACTGATAATCTCCCTCGATCTGGGGCTCCACGCAAGATCTCACCCCGTGGGGTCAAAATGATCACAAGAACGGTGAGCAAAAATCCCAGAACCACACGGGGGGACCTAGTGAATGACCTGCAGAGAACTGGGACAAGTAACAAAGCCTATCATCAGTAACACACTATGCCGCCAGGGACTCAAATCCTGCAGTGCCAGACGTGTCTGAAGTTTGCTAGAGAGCATTTGGATGATCCAGAAGAAGATTGGGAGAATGTCATATGGTCAGATGAAACAAAAATATAACTTTTTTGGTAAAAACTCAACTCGGCGTGTTTGGAGGACAAAGAATGCTGAGTTGCATCCAAAGAACACCATACCTACTGTACCTTCCACCCCCATGGGGTGGAAAAATCATGCTTTTCGTACACCAAAGTACGTTCATCTATAGGAGACAGAACGAGTCTCCTTCCTGAGCGGTATGACAGCTGCGTGGTCCCATGGTGTTTATACTTGCGTACTATTGTTTGTACAGATGAACGTGGTACCTTCAGGTGTTTGGAAGTTGCTCCCAAGGATGAACCAGACTTGTGGAGGTCTACAATTTTTTTTCTGAGGTCTTGGCTGATTTCTTTCTATTTTCACCATAATGTCAAGCAAAGAGGCACTGAGTTTGAAGGTAGGCCTTGAAATACATCCACAGGTACACCTCCAATTGACTTGAATGATGTCAATTAGCCTATCAGAAGCTTCTAAAGCCATGACACCATTTTCTGGAATTTTCCAAGCTGTTTAAAGGCACAGTCAACTTAGTGCATGTATTCTTCTGACCCACTGGAATTGGGATACAGTGAAAGTGAAATAATCTGTCCGTAAACAATTGTTGGAAAAATGATTTGTTTCATGCACAAAGTAGATGTCCTGACCGACTTGCCAAAACTATAGTTTGTTAACAAGAAATTTGTGGAGTGGTTGAAAAATGAGTTTTAATTACTCCAACCTAAGTGTATGTAAACTTCCAACTTCAACTGTATCACCAAAAAGAAGCGAGATGCAGTGCGGGAGAACTCACCAGAAAAGCACAGTGGAAAATAGTTTCGCTGAAGCTAGCTAGCTCACAAAGCTTATTTTAAACACCCAAAGATAAAACCAATACTCCGCAGCAATTATTTCATATCAGCAACAACTGTACTAGCTAGCTAGTTAGATGCAATATTTAGTGTTAGTGTATATTAACTTCCGACTTCAACTGTATATCACACATGAGACGAGTCACGACCCCACGATAGTTCATATTACAATAAACATTACATTTATTAACATCATCCATTAGAACTGTAAAAAGAGTCTGATATAATTTGAGTTTTGGAAACAAGTGCTTTCATTAATGCATGGCGCGGGCCTCGTTTCACAGGAGCATTGTAAAATAAGCATTCACTCAATCAACCAGCCTTAATGAACTTTGTTTAATTACATATCGAATTTGATTGTGTAACATCAGTTTAATCATTTCTTTATTTTGTGGCCGCCTAGAACAATGAGCCAGAAATTTCACAGAATTTTTAAATGTAAAGTTTCCTGTTTGGCGTTTCCATTCACTCCCAAATATCAAATCAATTTTTATTTGTCACATACACATGGTTAGCAGATGTTAATGCGAGTGTAGCGAAATGCTTGTGCTTCTAGTTCCGACAATGCAGTAATAACCAACAAGTAATCTAACTAACAATTCCAAAACTACTGTCTTATACACAGTGTAAGGGGATAAAGAATATGTACATAAGGATATATGAATGAGTGATGGTACAGAGCAGCATAGGCAGGATACAGTAGATGGTATCGAGTACAGTATATACATGAGGTGAGTATGTAAACAAAGTGGCATAGTTAAAGTGGCTAGTGATACATGTATTACATAAGGATGCAGTCGATGATAGAGTACAGTATATACGTATGCATATGAGATGAATAATGTAGGGTAAGTAACATTATATAAGGTAGCATTGTTTAAAGTGGCTAGTGATATATTTACATCATTTCCCATCAATTCCCATTATTAAAGTGGCTGGAGTTGAGTCAGTGTCAGTGTCAGTGTGTTGGCAGCAGCCACTCAATGTTAGTGTTGGCTGTTTAACAGTCTGATGGCCTTGAGATAGAAGCTGTTTTTCAGTCTCTCGGTCCCAGCTTTGATGCGCCTGTACTGACCTCGCCTTCTGGATGATAGCGGGGTGAACAGGCAGTGGCTCGGGTGGTTGATGTCCTTGATGATCTTTATGGCCTTCCTGTAACATTGGGTGGTGTAGGTGTCCTGGAGGGCAGGTAGTTTGCCCCCGGTGATGCGTTGTGCAGACCTCACTACCCTCTGGAGAGCCTTACGGTTGTGGGCGGAGCAGTTGCCGTACCAGGCGGTGATACAGCCCGCCAGGATGCTCTCGATTGTGCATCTGTAGAAGTTTGTGAGTGCATTTGGTGACAAACCAAATTTCTTCAGCCTCCTGAGGTTGAAGAGGCGCTGCTGCGCCTTCTTCACGATGCTGTCTGTGTGAGTGGACCAATTCAGTTTGTCTGTGATGTGTATGCCGAGGAACTTAAAACTTGCTACCCTCTCCACTACTGTTCCATCGATGTGAATAGGGGGGTGTTCCCTCTGCTGTTTCCTGAAGTCCACAATCATCTCCTTAGTTTTGTTGACGTTGAGTGTGAGGTTATTTTCCTGACACCACACTCCGAGGGCCCTCACCTCCTCCCTGTAGGCCGTCTCGTCGTTGTTGGTAATCAAGCCTACCACTGTTGTGTCATCCGCAAACTTGATGATTGAGTTGGAGACGTGCGTGGCCACGCAGTCGTGGGTGAACAGGGAGTACAGGAGAGGGCTCAGAACGCACCCTTGTGGGGCCCCAGTGTTGAGGATCAGCGGGGTGGAGATGTTGTTGCCTACCCTCACCACCTACCCTCACCATCCAGTACCCAGTTGCACAGGGCGGGGTCGAGACCCAGGGTCTCGAGCTTGATGACGAGCTTGGAGGGTACTATGGTGTTGAATGCCGAGCTGTAGTCGATGAACAGCATTCTCACATAGGTATTCCTCTTGTCCAGATGGGTTAGGGCAGTGTGCAGTGTGGTTGAGATTGCATCGTCTGTGGACCTATTTGGGCGGTAAGCAAATTGGAGTGGGTCTAGGGTGTCGGGTAGGGTGGAGGTGATATGGTCCTTGACTAGTCTCTCAAAGCACTTCATGATGACGGAAGTGAGTGCTACGGGTGCTAGTCGTTTAGCTCAGTTACCTTAGCTTTCTTGGGAACAGGAACAATGGTGGCCCTCTTGAAGCATGTGGGAACAGCAGACTGGTATAGGGATTGATTGAATATGTCCGTAAACACACCGGCCAGCTGGTCTGCGCATGCTCTGAGGGCGCGGCTGGGGATGCCGTCTGGGCCTGCAGCCTTGCGAGGGTTAACACGTTTAAATGTCTTACTCACCTCGGCTGCAGTGAAGGAGAGTCTGCATGTTTTCGTTGCAGGCCGTGTCAGTGGCACTGTATTGTCCTCAAAGCGGGCAAAAAAGTTATTTAATCTGCCTGGGAGCAGGACATCCTGGTCCGTGACTGGGCTGGATTTCTTCTTGTAGTCCGTGATTGACTGTAGACCCTGCCACATGCCTCTTGTGTCTGAGCCGTTGAATTGAGATTCTACTTTGTCTCTGTACTGACGCTTAGCTTGTTTGATAGCCTTGCGGAGGGAATAGCTGCACTGTTTGCATTCGGTCATGTTACCAGTCACCTTGCCCTGATTAAAAGCAGTGGTTCGCGCTTTCAGTTTCACGCGAATGCTGCCATCAATCCACGGTTTCTGGTTAGGGAATGTTTTAATCGTTGCTATGGGAACGACATTTTCAACGCACGTTCTAATGAACTCGCACACCGAATCAGCGTATTGGTCAATATTGTTATCTGACGCAATACGAAACATGTCCCAGTCCACGTGATGGAAGCAGTCTTGGAGTGTGGAGTCAGCTTGGTCGGACCAGCGTTGGACAGACCTCAGCGTGGGAGCCTCTTGTTTTAGTTTCTGTCTGTAGGCAGGGATCAACAAAATGGAGTCGTGGTCAGCTTTTCCGAAAGGAGGGCGGGGCAGGGCCTTATATGCGTCGCGGAAGTTAGAGTAACAATGATCCAAGGTTTTTCCACCCCTGGTTGCGCAATCGATATGCTGATAACATTTAGGGAGTCTTGTTTTCAGATTAGCTTTGTTAAAATCCCCAGCTACAATGAATGCAGCCTCCGGATAAATGGATTCCAGTTTGCAAAGAGTCAAATAAAGTTTTTTCAGAGCCATCGATGTGTCTGCTTGGGGGGAGATATATACGGCTGTGATTATAATCGAAGAGAATTCTCTTGGTAGATAATGCGGTCTACATTTGATTGTGAGGAATTCTAAATCTGGTGAACAGAAGGATTTGAGTTCCTGTATGTTTCTTTCATCACACCATGTCTCGTTAGCCATAAGGCATACGCCCCCGCCCCTCTTCTTACCAGAAAGATGTTTGTTTCTGTCGGCGCGATGCCGACAGAAACAATGTGAGGAAGCTGTTTAATCAGCTTCTTGATATGCCACAACTGTCAGGTGGATGGATTATCTTGGCGAAGGAGAAGTGCTCACAGCGACGTCAACAAATTTGTGCACAAAATGTTAGAGAAATAAGCTTTTTGTGCGTATGGAAAATGTAATTTATTTTAGCTCATGGAACCTACACTTTATATGTTTTATTTTTTCCAGTATATATCCTTACAACCAGTCAAGCTGATGTAATTTGGACATTTTGCACTGAAAATCATTCCTGTTTTCTTTTTTTGTTATCACATTTTTTCTCCGGTCCCTGAACTTCTTTGCTCTGCAATTTCCACATTTTGTTGTGTTACAGCCCGAATTTAAAATGGATTACATTTCTATTTTGTGTCACTGATCTGCACACAATACCTTATAATGTTAATGTGGAATTATGTTTTTAGAAATGTTTCTAATTAATAAATAATGTAAAGCTGAAATGTCTTGAGTCAATAAGTATTCAACCCCTTTGTTATGGCAAGCCTAAATAACTTCCGGAGTAAAAATGTGCTTAACAAGTCAGATAATAAATTGCAGGGACTCACTCTGTGTGCAATAATGGTGTTTAACATGATTGTTGAATGAGTACCTAATCTCTGTACCCCACACATACAATTATCTGTAAGGTCCCTCAGTGAATTTAAAACGCATTCAACAATAAACCAGGGAGGTTTTCCAATGCCTCACAAAGAAGAACACCTGTTGGTAGATGGGTACACATAAAAAAAGCTGACGTTGAATATCCCATCGAGCATGGTGAAGTTATTAATTACACCTTGGATGGTGTATTACACTCAGTCACTACAAAGATTCAGGCGTCCTAACTCCGTTACCAGAGAGGAAGGAAACCGCTCAGGGATTTCAATGAGGCCAATGGTCATTTTAAACAAGTTACAGAGTTAAATGGCTGCGATAGGAGAACTGAGGATAGATAAACAACATTGTAGTTACTCCACAATTCTAACCTAAAGGACAGAGAGAAAAGGAGGAAGACTGTACAGAATAAAATAACCTAAAATTCAAGGTAACTGGAGATGACATTGAATGTCCTGAGTGGCCTAGTTACAGTTTTGACTTAAATTGGCTTGAAAATCTATGGCAAGACATGAAAATGTCTGTCTAGCAATGACCAACAACCAACTTGACGGAGCTTGAAGAATTTTAAAAAGAATAATGGGCAGATATTGTGCAATCCAGGTTTGGAAAGCTCTGGAGAGACTTACACAAAAATACTCACAGCTGTAATCGAAACTTACCTTATCAAAATACATTTGTTTTATTTTCAATTAAGAAAGTTTATTTTACATTTTTTCTTTCACTTTGACAATCAAGAGTACTTTGTGTAGATTGTTGACAAAAAATAACATCTATTTTAATCACACTTTGTAACACAACAAAGTATTGAAAAAGTCCAGGTGCGTGAATACTTTCTGAAGGCACTGCACATCTGTTCATGTCGCTACAGCTCAGCCAAGGTCGGGGTTCACATAAACAAAGGCTCATGTCAACGTTACCACCTCCGTCATCCGACCATACACATTCTGGTGCTGAAACACATCTTTATTATGTTTTAAGTAGCAGACCAATCTACATTCCATCATATGACACCTAGTGACCAATTGTTTTCATCTCATTGTGTTCAGTTTTCCCTTCATTAACATAGGACCTCTGCTCAGTGAATGCTGTGCAGATCTTTGTAGCAGTTCAGAATGTTCTGAAAAGTTGTAGTTGTTGCTTGAGGTGACCATTCCTCTCATGAATACAGTTATAATGTCCACCTTTGTTGCAGTATATAAAGCTAGCTCCGTTCCACAATGATCTCTCTCAAAACCTTCTCATTATCGTCTCCTCAGGAGTAACATGTCCTTGAAGAAGTCGGTACAAATTCTGTTTCTAACATCATCGACAGTGAACAAGATTGGAATGTCTTTGTTCCACCTGAAATACCTGAGAAGGGACAGAACCTTCTCTTTGTGTGTTTTTTCTAAATGCTGTTTTGTTGGTGAATAACAATGTGAGAGCATGTGGAAGACATTAGAGGGATCTCTCCTGCTGGACAGAGGCTGGTTTTGTCTGTTTGTTTTGCACTCCTCCCTTCATCCTCCCTTCATCCTCCCTTCATGCTTCCTTCCTTCCTCATCACAGCTAAAACTGTTTACATGGATGTGTACTGGGTCATTAAACAGTTCTATGCTTCAGGCTCAACCCAGACGTTTAGAATAAGGATATGTCTTCAGCATATTGAACTAACCTGTCAGTGAGGTTAGGCAAGGGAAGGAAGCTGTTGAAGAGCATTGAGACTGCGCCATTGTCTGGGCCATGCAATAAAGCTGAGAGGTTGCTTCCTTTACAAACTGTAAAACAGGATAAGAACAGAGGATAGACTCAGACCTGTGAAGTTGTCTGGATTTGTTCTGGTCCTGGCTAGTGAGTCTCTCCACCAGGCCAGACATGCATCCCTATTCCTGGCTGCAGGCCTTTGATAGATCTCTCTCTCTCTCTCTCTCTCTCTGTCACACTCTGTCACTCTCTCTGTCGCTCTCTCTCTCTGGGTCTCTGTCTCTGTTTGTGTAAGACCATGTTCTGAGGACACCGTGTGTGTGTGTGTGTCGCTGTTTTTTTCCCTTTCAACTTTCAAGACACAGGCAACACATCTGAGCTCTGTTGTTTTGTGGCCTTTTATTGTTTTCATTTGAATGCTTTGATGTTTCCTGCCCTGAATGGGGGGGGGGGTCTAGGGGAAATACTAGGCTACTTAGTGGGCTCGTCCACTCTAGCATCCAATCTCTGAATTATTTTGTACTCTCAGGGGCTGTGCTTGCTTACCATATTGTCTTGTGGCCTAGCTTTCTCCACTTTGGTCTCTATTAGGATTCCATGACTGTGAGCTCATGAGTTGACAATCAGTGGGTCATAGTCCTGTTCTGTGATTGGTAGACAGTATATTCTGCTAATACCAGCCAGCTAAAACCAGGAATGTCAACAAAGTTTTGAGTCATTAACTGCCCCAGTTTACCAGGTCTCCCTCAGAGCGATCTCACTGCCCCTTTTCCCGGAGTCCGAATGGGAATTCTGAGAAGGAGCGTCCACATAATTCCCTGATATCTCCCACAGCTGACTGACAGGGGAGGAGGAGTGAGAGAATTAGGTACTTGTTTTGTGGTAGAGATGTGTTTCTCAGTCGGTCCGACTGCCCTGTGGTATCCTGCATTCTTCTGCCGTTTCGCTCCATTTGGACACCTTTTTTGATGTGATTCTGGTGGACGTGTTTTATCAGCCCCATTGCTAGAGACCGAATATCTGTTTTTGACACACACAGTGTGTGTGCGCGCACACAAGCTACACACACTACAAAGGGCCGCTCTGTCCAGAGCATTGCGCTCTGAGGGAATAGATCAGAGCTCCTCCCTCCATTTTCACTTTCCTTTTTCTTTCTCTCTTGACACCACTTTCTCTTATTTGTTTGTTTGTTTTGGAATGCATGGTGTAAATCATATCCTAGAGAAGTAGAGGGGGTATTAACAGCTATTAGCTTGAGGAGAGCTTGGAGGGAGCGATGGCGGGATGATTGAGAGGGGAGTTGGAGTCCACTCCTCTCTTTCTCTTCCCACTCCCCTGCTCTGGCTAGCCTTATTTGGTCACTTTGCTGCTGCTATGACTGGAGAGAGAGAAAGGGGGGGATGGACAGATTGTTATTTTCTCTTCTTTTCCCTAAGAGAGAGATCTGATCTGAGGTCAGAGAGACAACCCAGGCCTGAGAGAAGGGGGGTTGTGGGTATCCTCTACTTTGCAACACTTATGTAGTCTCCATATAAACTATTCAGTTGCTAGATCAATTTAATGAAGGTGTTTAGGGTTATCATTCTATATACACATATGAAGTGTGATTTTGGAGCTGACCATCTCCAGTATGCAAGGCATTTTAATGGGCTGGTTATGATACCCCTCTCTAGCCAAAATTATTGACATACTAAGTACTTGTGTGTGTTGGTCAGTGGAGCCTTTAGTCACTGCAACAGTACAGTATGTGTGAACAACTTGTACGTTAGATATGCCAGAAGTGAAACTGCTTGGTTGGTTTATCTGAGAACACATGCAAATCTGAGGAGCTGTTTCTCTGTCTGCTTCCTATTGTGGCTATGGAAATGACAGGTACAATCACAATACTTTCAGGACTGGCCAGTTGTTTGGCGTTATGTACAGTGACTGTCATATCTCAACATACTCAGAAAGAAATCAAATGAAAAAAGATGCAATAGGATTGTGAGTTTGCTAAACAACATTCTAACACTAACTTTTTGTGGTGAGTTTGCTGAGGAAACTCACAACTGTTGAAACTGGTTGCCTTACAATTGTATGTTGAATCAACATTTTTTTACAGTGCTGCAGTACTGTACTGTACCCACTGTATACAATCATACCCCAGACGTTTCAGTGGAAATGGTCTCACGGACAGACACTCTGTTACATGCTGAGTTCCCTATCCCCTTTCCCCCTCTCTAATGTTCCCCCAGTGGCCTGTCTCATGTCACGTCCTCCCCAATCTTTCATCTGAGCTCATGAGACTTATCTGGATAGGAACCTGATGCAAGCCATCTGTAAGTGTGTGCGTGCGTGTGCTCATGTGTGTTTTAGCATGTACCCCTGTGAGAAGGATGATGCAAGTATGTGTGTGTGTGTGTGTGTCACTGAGCACTGTGAATTTATTTACTTCTGACCCACTGGAATTGTGATGCAATGAAATAATCTGGCTGTAAACAATTGTTGGAAAAATGACCTGTGTCATGCACAAAGTAGATGTACTAAGCGACTTGCCAAAACTATAGTTTGTTAACAAGAAATTTGTGTAGTGGTTGAAAACAAGTTTTATTGACTCCAACCTAAGTGTATATAAACTTCTGACTTCAACTGTAGCTGCATTGACAACAACTCAATCTTAACCATCCTTCACCTCTGAAACTGTTATTCATCGTCTTAGTGTCTCTCTGTCCAGATTGTCTGTTCAGGTTGTGTCCTATGAACCGGTACTCTGCTCAGAAACAGTTCTGGAAGGCAGCGAAGCCCGGAGGAAACAGCACCACAGACACGGTCCTCCTCAACAAACTACACGTGAGTCACTCCCCCAACCCTCACCCATCTCAACTGTCTTACCATGATATTACTGTATTATATGATTTATTAGATAAATTAATCAGTGGTATAATGACTCCAAATGTCATTCGAGGTATGAGCTCATCCACATCTGAAGAGATACAATAGATGAGCCCTCTTAGATAACTAAACTAATCTAAACTAGCACTACTTCTAAAATCCAATACAACTACATTAGTAAAGCACTTACACTCATGTTATTTTCCTTGACTGTGGTAATCTCTCATTCAAGTGTGAAATACTACATCCTGCAATTCCCTTTAACAAAATGAATGGTTTGAGGAGCTCTCTTAAAGGGTTTAGGTTTTCTGTCCCCACACTGGTGTGATGGTGTTCTTAGGGGGATTATATATTTGCTGAGGTAGAGGTAATGTTCAGATCCTTTTATAGACATTTCTGAAGCTGTAGTTTCATTCCTACCACCGTCCCACCTTTCTTCTCTCTCTCTCTCTCTCTCTCTCAGCTCTTTCTCCCTTCCTCCCTGTTCTGATACAATACCACTTAAAGCCTTCTGGTATCTGACTACGGAGTCATACAATTATAGATTCAGATCTCTCCTGTGTTACCATGGTGATGTGAGGCCAGAGTCTTAGGTTCTAGCCCTTCAGTGGAAGCTTGCAGGAGTGTTGCTGTTAACTGCACTTGCCATTGCTACATTCTTTAGATTTCTGTCATTGAAATGAGTCCTTCTTACTCAAGTCCATGTGGATACATTTGTGCAAAAGCTGTAGCAATGTTACTACTAGCAATAGTAATGGTCTCTAACTCCTTTTTCCATCACTTGTGTAGCATGCAGCAGATTTGGAAAAGAAGCAAAACGATTCAGAAAATAAAAAGTTGCTTGGAACGGTGATTCAGTATGGGAACGTCATTCAGGTGTGTGTGTATACATATTCATTGTCTGGAAGAACAGTGATTGACTTGTATCCACAGCTAAAAGTCATGTCAATGAAGCCAATCTACGCTATAATGAATCTCATACCCCACATATTTCTATTGGGTTTTAGCGTGACACAGTTTACGAGGTTTCCCATCCAAGATGGGGGCGGCAGGGTAGCCTAGTGGTTAGAGCGTTGGACTAGTAACCGGAAGGTTGCGAGTTCAAACCCCCGAGCTGACAAGGTACAAATCTGTCGTTCTGCCCCTGAACAGGCAGTTAACCCACTGTTCCCAGGCCGTCATTGAAAATAAGAATTTGTTCTTAACTGACTTGCCTGGTTAAATAAAGGTAAAATAAAAATAAAAAATAAAAAGATATTTTGCTGGTTCCAAACTTGGAGAACCCTGGAGGCATCCATGCGGTTTCTGTTTGTTTATAAATAGAACAGTGATGTGGGAGGATCTAGATGGTGTTTTTCTAGCTTCAGAATTGAGCATATTCTTTTCTCAGTCAAAACCTTTCAGTTATAGTCTGCTCTGTTTATGTGGAGAGACTAAAATGTACTGCATACCTATAAGGGCAGAGAAAGCTCATACAACGCAGAAATAAACCCTATGAAGAAGATGACGTGCACAAGCAAAACTTGTCAGTATGTTTGTATCACACAATGACAGACTGCTGGGTTATTGTATCGTATCTTATAATATTGTATCGCAACATATTCTATCCCCAATATGTTTGCTGTATTCCCCCAGCTCCTCCATCTGAAGAGTAACAAGTACCTGACAGTGAACAAGCGTCTGCCTGCCCTGCTGGAGAAGAATGCCATGAGAGTGATGCTGGACACAGCCGGGAACGAAGGCTCCTGGTTCTACATTCAACCCTTCTACAAGTTGCGCTCCATAGGAGACAGTGTGAGTTCTATCTATATGGTTCTCCAAGCTTCAGCATAGATGCTGTAAAGAGGTCAATGGAACGCAGAAGTGGGGATAGAAGGTGGATACCGGATTGGGGAACATTCAACAAATCTGATCTAACAAATAGGATATTCGTCAAATGATTGATGTATTGTAACAGGCCCAAAATGTAGTTAATAAAGTCCTTTTTGGATTTATTTCTGTTTTTGCTGCATAACATTTAGAAGTTTCCCCTTTTCAGGTTTAGAAGTGACTGCTAAGTCCCGTTCTTATAAGCTGATAGAATAGCTAGCGTACAGAAATCGGTGGAGGTAGTCAGTCATTTTGAACTGGAATGCAGATGATTGGTGATGATGACATGAACATGTATTGGGGTTGACATCAAAACAAGCATTATACTCGGATTTAGTGTGAAATACACATAAATACTAGATACATTGCCCCCCAGCAATGAGGAGATTCAGGATCTTTCCTCCATGGCATTTCCAATGTTTTGGTCGAGTTCGATTGACTTCTTTACCGCATGTGCTGGAGACCTTGTGAATTCCACTGTGTCTATATCATGGTTCTACATAGGAGAAAGTGTGAGTTCTATCTTTATGATTTTATACATCATTCCTTCTACCAGCTGTGCTTCACAGGAGACAGTGTGAGTTACACCTATGGCAATGATCACACATACTGTATAGGATCGCCTGAATCACAGCTTCTGGAAACATGAACAATCTGTCAGACTGAGTGAATCAAATGTGTAAGGCAATATGGTCACAGATATACCTTCCTAGACTTCAAAAAATAAGTAAAACATATGCTAAAACTCAGAAAAAAAATGGTAGACCTCCACAAGTCTGGTTTATCCTTGAGAGCAATTTCCAAATGCCAGAAGGTACCACATTCATCTGTACAAAAAATAGTATGCAAGTATAAACACCATGGGGCCACGCAGCCGTCATACCGCTCAGGAAGGAGACGCGTTCTGTCTCCTAGAGATCAACGTACTTTGGTGCGAAAAGTGCAAATCAATCCCAGAACAACAGCAAAGGACCTTGCGAAGAAGCTGGAGGGAACCGGTACAAAAGTATCTATATCCACAGTAAAACGAGTCCTATATTGACATAACCTGAACGGCCGCTCAGCAAGGCAGAAGCCACTGCTCCAAAACCGCCATAAAAAAGCCGGACTACAGTTTGCCACTGCACATGGGGACAAAGATTGTACTTTTTGGAAAAATGTCCTCTGGTCTGATGAAACAAAAAGAGAACTGTTTGGCCATAATGACCATCGTTATGTTTGGCATGGCATCATGAGGATGGAAAATTACATTAATATATTGAAGCAACACCTCAAGACATCAGTCAGGAAGTTAAAGCTTGGTCGCAAATGGGTCTTTCAAATGGACTATGACCGCAAGCATACTTCCAAAGTTGTGGCAAAATGGCTTAAGAACAACAAGGTCAAGGTATTGGAGAGGCCATCACAAGCTCTGACCCCCAATCCTATGTGGCAGAACTGAAAAAGTGTGTGTTGCAAGGAGGCCTGCAAACCTGACTCAGTTACACCAGCTCTGTCAGGAAGAATGGGCCAACATTCACCCAATTTATTGTGGGAAGCTTATGGAAGGCTACCCGAAACTTTTCACCGAAGTTAAACAATTTTAAGGCAATGCTACCAAATAGTAATTGAGTGTATGTAAACTTCTGACCCACTGGGAATGTGATGAAAGAAATACAAGCTGAAATAAATAATTCTCTCTACTATTCTGACATTTTCACATTCTTAAAATAAAGCGGTGATCCTAACTGACCTAAGACATGGATTTTTTTTACTGGGATTAAATATCAGGAATTGTGAAAAACTGAGTTTAAATGTATTTGGCTAAGGTGTATGTAAACTTCCGAAATCAACTTTAAGTAGCAGCCAGCTCGCACATCAATCAATCAGGGGTGTTCCTGTCAGTTGTGCTAGCCATGTGTGCAGCATAGTAGTCTCTTTGTGGATTAAAGCAGTAGAGGCCAGGAGTCATTCTACAGCCACAACAACACAAATGGCTGTATCACCTCAGGCCGAGTCAGTGTTTAGGCTGGGACAGGAAAATGGGTCAGGCCCAGGTCAGGTGTTTTGTGCCGGCTTTCCACTCTAATCCTATTTGATGAGGGCCAGATCAGCACTAGCTTTGGACTGACTGGGCGTATAAGTGGCACCATGCTGGAGCCTTGTACTTTAAAGAGCAACTGAAGGCAATAAACAACTTCTCTGGTAGAAAACAGCATGTCTCATTGGTATCAGTCAACAACAAAAAAGGTGTAATCATCAATTCGGCGTGCAGCTTCAGACGACCCGATCCTGATGTCCATGGGACCATCAGTGAATTACACAATGTATATGGGACAATATTTTAAAATGTCAATAGCTCCGAATTTCAATGACTTAAAAACCTTAACAACTGTAAATTATAGAAATTCATGTACAAATATTGAAAGCATTTAATGAGACAAGTAAAACATGTGCAATATCAACATTTTGTCCCATTTACATTCTGTAATTTATTGAAGGTTCCTAACTAGCTCCACTTATGGTCTATCCAAAGTCAAACCAACTTTGCCACTGTCGCACACCCGCCAGCTGAATATAATTGGCAAAACAATTTGGCTAGACCTGGTTAGACTTTTTCAAGTTATCTAAAAGGGGGAGTGACTGTGTACAGTTTTGACAGATAAAGTACAAATGCTTCCCACACACACACACACACACACACACACACACACACACACACACACACACACACACACACACACACACACACACACACACACAAGTGACACCCACATCAAAGCAAGTCTCCAAGACCCAAATCTCGTTCTGTCGCATTTCCTAATATGGATGAGTGATTTGAGTTTGAGATTCAGAGCTTCACATACTGTCCTGTATTTGACTGCAGACAGACACATGCAAATGAGTTTTGTTCATGTTTCATAGCCCCTAGCAGCTGACGTGCACATGTGTAATGCATGCATACTAAATTGTAATGTGTGTTTTCATTCCAGGTGGTGATAGGGGACAAGGTGGTCCTGAACCCTGTGAATGCTGGCCAGCCCCTTCATGCCAGCACCCATCAACTAGTGGACAACCCAGGATGTAACGAGGTTAGACCCTCACGCTGTCTCCAGGTCCTCTCCTATGGGTTTATACAAATACTGTATGTACAGTATTTATAGGAATGTGTAGTGTTACTGGCCCCCTCCTATCATTTCAAACATTACAGCATTGTGCCCTTCTCAAATGGAACAGTAATCTGTGCCGCTCGGTCATGTTGTCGACAGCATGGGGCATCGTCCAGAAACGTACAGCTCTTTCCATAAAATATATGTTTGAATTTTCAGACTAGTTTTCATTGGGAAGGCAGAGCAAAGACTTTTGCATGTGAAAACTAAGAATCCTATTCATTACTCCACATGCTTAATCTAGCCTAGGCTATGTCACTTTTGTTTTGAGCCGACTTCTCCGGGGGCTTTAAACTGGGCACCTGGCACACGCTGGGAGGCAGCCCGGTTCCAAAACTAATGCAATCACTTTTCACCCTGTGCAAACTCCATCCACCGGGGTAATCGGACCAGATAATCAAATTCCCTCAGTGATGATTGTTGCATGTGTTGCTGTTAAGGGATTAAACTGGTAACTCTTTTTGTATGCTTGGTGTTTCAGGTGAACTCGGTCAACTGTAACACCAGCTGGAAGATCGTGCTGTTCATGAAATGGGGTGACAATCAGGAGATCATTCTAAAAGGGGTTGGTTTTATCACAAATTTCAACCAATCAGGCCTGATTTTCACAGTTCACATTGCCTTGAGTATGAATCAGAAAATAATGGGTCGACGAACCCGGTATCCCAGTTGAAGACACAACGCTGTTAAATGTTATAGGTAGCTTAAAAATATATCCCAAGGCAGTGACACCCTAGCAGTCTCTGTGGTAACAACCTTCCTGTCTGTTTGTTGGCAGGGTGACGTGGTGCGCCTGTTCCATGCAGAGCAGGAGAAGTTCCTCACCTGTGACGACCACCGGAAAAAACAATATGTCTTCCTGCGCACCACTGGACGCCAGTCTGCTACCTCGGCAACTAGCAGCAAAGCCTTATGGGAGGTGGAGGTGAGGAGGAAGTGCATAGAAATAGAAATTGTAGAAGCGGAGAAAGCTCCTCAGATCATGGCAATTTTACTTCTCCCTCACAACTGCAAATGTATTCTGACTAAAAGTTCAGTTTTAGTTTGTGTATATGGGCTTACAAGTTGCTAATATGTGCATGTACACAACTTCAGAGTAAGATATGACATGTGACTGATCGCTGTGTTTCTCCTCTTGCCAGGTGGTGCAGCATGATCCATGTCGAGGTGGAGCTGGCTATTGGAACAGTCTGTTTAGGTTCAAACACCTGGCCACTGGACACTACCTGGCTGCAGAGGTCAGTAACACTGCTTTTACCACACGCACACAAAAAATATATATTGTTGCCAGGAAGTCACATTGAGACCTCTGATTGTGAAGAGAGCCCTAGCTTGTTCATTGTATGTGTGTACTGTTGTGTGTTTTCCAGATGAACCCCGACTATGAGGAAGAGCGCCTGGAGTTCCGCTCCTCTGTGAGTCACCTTCTCCAGTTCTGGTAGCAATGGCCTGAACCAGTCTTTCCCAGATTTTTAATATATTTGTTTTATTTAATTTAACCAGGCAAGTCAGTTAATGACTTAATGACTGCCTAGAAACAGTGGGTTAACTGCTTTGTTCAGGGACAGAACAACAGATTGTTACGTTGTCAGCTTAGGGATACGATCTAGCAACTTTTCGTTACTGGTCCGATGCTCTAACCACTAGGCTACCTGCCGTAGAGTTTTCCTGTGAACCATTGAATGAACCAATCACAACCCAGTCTGTTGACACAATGTGAAATTAATCAGTCACATCCCACTGGTGTGTCCCAGGACACAGTGATTATTGTAGCTCTTCTTACTTGTTTATCTCAGCTTGAACCTGTCACAGTAAAGAGCACTTTCCCGATGCCACCATTAGATGGCAGTGTCTGCATAGAGAAGTGTGATGGTACTAATATTGCATGGTCTGCCTTTAGCTAGCTGGTTGCAGTCTACTACTAGGAATGGATCTCATAGTCACACAATTCACTCTACAAGACCCTGACTTTTGTAGCACTGACACATACTACTCTCAGTAGTCAACACATAACTAACAGAGCAGGACTCTGAGAATGAACATGTTCCCTTTTCACATGAAGTCAAACCGAGCCAAGTTGTAATGAGCTGGCTGTTCTGGTTATGCATCCACCATATTGTAGTTGCTGGTCAGCACCATAGAGTGAAAAGGGTTATACAGTATTAAACAATCATTCACTATAGTGACCATGTGAACACAGCAGAAGACCCAAACTATAATGACAGCTGCAGTTTAAAACTTCTTATGGCTAGGTGTTCCGCTAGCAGCACCCCTCGACAACATTCCGCTGAAAAGGCAGCACGCGAAATTCAAAAATATATTTTTTAAATACAGTGCCTTGCGAAAGTATTCGGCCCCCTTGAACTTTGCGACCTTTTGCCACATTTCAGGCTTCAAACATAAAGATATAAAACTGTATTTTTTTTTGTAAAGAATCAACAACAAGTGGGACACAATCATGAAGTGAAACGACATTTATTGGATATTTCAAACTTTTTTAACAAATCAAAAACTGAAAAATTGGGCGTGCAAAATTATTCAGCCCCCTTAAGTTAATACTTTGTAGCGCCACCTTTTGCTGCGATTACAGCTGTAAGTCGCTTGGGGTATGTCTCTATCAGTTTTGCACATCGAGAGACTGAATTTTTTTCCCATTCCTCCTTGCAAAACAGCTCGAGCTCAGTGAGGTTGGATGGAGAGCATTTGTGAACAGCAGTTTTCAGTTCTTTCCACAGATTCTCGATTGGATTCAGGTCTGGACTTTGACTTGGCCATTCTAACACCTGGATATGTTTATTTTTGAACCATTCCATTGTAGATTTTGCTTTATGTTTTGGATCATTGTCTTGTTGGAAGACAAATCTCCGTCCCAGTCTCAGGTCTTTTGCAGACTCCATCAGGTTTTCTTCCAGAATGGTCCTGTATTTGGCTCCATCCATCTTCCCATCAATTTTAACCATCTTCCCTGTCCCTGACGAAGAAAAGCAGGCCCAAACCATGATGCTGCCACCACCATGTTTGACAGTGGGGATGGTGTGTTCAGGGTGATGAGCTGTGTTGCTTTTACGCCAAACATAACATTTTGCATTGTTGCCAAAAAGTTCAATTTTGGTTTCATCTGACCAGAGCACCTTCTTCCACATGTTTGGTGTGTCTCCCAGGTAGCTTGTGGCAAACTTGAAACGACACTTTTTTATGGATATCTTTAAGAAATGGCTTTCTTCTTGCCACTCTTCCATAAAGGCCAGATTTGTGCAATATACGACTGATTGTTGTCCTATGGACAGAGTCTCCCACCTCAGCTGTAGATCTCTGCAGTTCATCCAGAGTGATCATGGGCCTCTTGGCTGCATCTCTGATCAGTCTTCTCCTTGTATGAGCTGAAAGTTTAGAGGGACGGCCAGGTCTTGGTAGATTTGCAGTGGTCTGATACTCCTTCCATTTCAATATTATCGCTTGCACAGTGCTCCTTGGGATGTTTAAAGCTTGGGAAATCTTTTTGTATCCAAATCCGGCTTTAAACTTCTTCACAACAGTATCTCGGACCTGCCTGGTGTGTTCCTTGTTCTTCATGATGCTCTCTGCGCTTTTAACGGACCTCTGAGACTATCACAGTGCAGGTGCATTTATACGGAGACTTGATTACACACAGGTGGATTGTATTTATCATCATTAGTCATTTAGGTCAACATTGGATCATTCAGAGATCCTCACTGAACTTCTGGAGAGAGTTTGCTGCACTGAAAGTAAAGGGGCTGAATAATTTTGCACGCCCAATTTTTCAGTTTTTGATTTGTAAAAAAACTTTGAAATATCCAATAAATGTCGTTCCACTTCATGATTGTGTCCCACTTGTTGTTGATTCTTCACAAAAAATACAGTTTTATATCTTTATGTTTGAATCCTGAAATGTGGCAAAAGGTCGCAAAGTTCAAGGGGGCCAAATGCTTTCGCAAGGCACTGTATGTAACTTTTACATGTTAACAAGTGCAATACACCAAATGAAAGATAAACTTCTTGTTAATCTACCCATCGTGACTGATTTCAAAAAGGCTTTACAGCAAAAGCACAACATATGATTGTTAGGTCAGAGCCAAGTCACAAAAACACACACAGCCATTTTTCCAGCAAAAGAGTCACAAAAAGCAGAAATATAGATAAAATTAATCACTATCCTTTGATGATCTTCATCAGATGACACTCATAGGACATCATGTTACACAATACATGTATGTTTTGTTCGATTAAGTGCATATTTATATAACAATCTCAGTTTACATTGGCGCGTTACGTTCGGTAATGTTTTGCTTCCAAAATATCCAGTGATTTTGCAGAGAGCCCCATGAATTTACAGAAATACTCATTGATAAAAGATGCAAGTGTTATTCACAGAATTAAAGAGACTTCTCCTTAATGCAACCGCTGTGTCAGATTTAAAAAACACTTTACGGAAAAAGCAAACCATGCAATAATCTGAGTACGGCGCTCAGAGACCAAACCAGCCAAAGAAATATCCGCCATGTTTTGGAGTCAACAGAAGTCAGAAATAGCATTATAAATATTCACTTACCTTTGATGATCTTCATCAGAATGCACTCCCAGGAATCCCAGTTCCACAATAAATGTTTGATTTGTTCGATAAAGTTCATAATTTATGTCCAAATTCTTCCTTGTTGTTAGCGCGTTCAGCCCAGTAAACCATCTTCATGAGGCGCGAGCACTAGGTCCAGACGAAAAGTCCAAAAGTTCCATTACAGTTGACATCTAGTGAAAGCCTTAGGAAGTGCAATTTGACCCCATAGACACTGTTTTCGATAGGCCAAGCTTTGAAAAACTACAAACCTCAGATTCCTCACTTCCTGGTTGGATTTTTCTCAGGTTTTTGCCTGCAATATGAGTTCTGTTATACTCACAGATATCATTCAAACAGTTTTAGAAACTTCAGAGTGTTCTCTATCGAAATCTAGCAGGCAGTTTACTCTGGGCACGCTTTTCATCCAAATGTGAAAATGCTGCCCCCTATCCCAAACAGGTTAACTCTGTACTTACTCTAACTAATTACCCTAAACACTGAAATATTAACATGTATACATATTTGATTCTATTTATGTATAATAACGCTGTGATTGATACTTCACAATACACTGTGATAACAGAGGAAACGTCTCATTTAGCATTTAGAACTTCATACCATTAGTAGGTCATGAGGTCTAGTGTAGTATATAATTAAGCCTACATTTTTTATTTATTTATCAAATTGATGCTCTCATTGTGGTGAAAGAAGAGATATTTTTGAGTTGTGAGTCTATCTTCTTCAGTATGCACACGATATGCTCTTTGGGTCATTGTCCAGGAATTTTACAGGAAACTGCCGTGAGTTTTTATCAATCATTTTCCTCTTTATAATCATTGATCCTGGTCTCCTGTGCCCCATGTCCATGTGGTTGTGCAATGATCTGATGAGACTGTTTTGTTGTCATGTTGTCTCTAGTGATCTGATGAGACTCTTTTGATGTTTCTGTAGTGATCTGATGAAACTGTTTTGTTGTCATGTTGTGTCTCCAGCTGGACTCTGAGCAGGTGGACCTCCGCGCCCGCCTCAGGAACCCCCAGGAGAAGGTCATGTACACCCTGGTGTCTGTCCCTGATGGCAATGACATCTCCTCCATTTTTGAGCTGGACCCAACCACTCTGAGAGGGGGTGACTCCCTAGTACCCAGGTAGGACTTTGAGCTGGACCTTACCACTGTGAGAGGGGGGGGACTCACTGGTGCCCAGATAGGACTAGGGCCACTGCATTGTGCAAAAAGACTCCATTACTCATAATACTTCTATAGGAATTTGCAATTTTTCTAGAAAGTAACTTTTTATTACATCCATGAGAATGTGTCAATTTAAAATGCATCTTTAGATGTCATCCTGTATTGTTGTGTGATGGAACTGGTCATGTGCAGGGTGAGTGGTGAGTGACCAGAATATGTCAGGGTTGGGGTCAATTTGAATTGAAGTCAGTCAATTCAGAAAGTAAACTAAAATTCAATAATTGAAAAAATAAAAAGCTTTTATTTTCAATGACTTCTCAATAAACTGCAAAGAAGAAACTATTATTTCCAACGTTTTTCAATTAGTTTTTATTTTAAATTTAAATCACTTCCTGAATTGTCTGACTTAAATCGTAATTGACCCCCACCCTGGTATACGTGGTTGTCTATTGAGATAGAGTAGCTATAAAGTCTGGATGTCTGTAAAGATGACTGTATCTCTGGAAAGTCCCCCAGAAGACGTAGTGACTACAGTAGGTATCCCACTGTTGACGCAGATCAGATTCTAAGGAACATGTTGCAATATGAAATGTAACCGGTCATGTTCCTCCCACTGGAAATGGAGAGACACACATACACACACTAATAATCTTTAGATTACTTATGTGTGGTATTTGTTTGTCATCAGCCACATTTAGTTGAATTCAAGTGAAATTTCACCTATTAACTCTAGTGACACTCCATCCCGTGAAGGGGACCGTTGTCATCATCTGACACTAATTAGCATAACGTAACGGACATAAATCTTCCTAGAAAATCTTCCTATTCATGAAAATCACAAGTGAAATATATTGGAACACAACTTAGCCTTTTGTTAAGACACCTGTAATTTCAGTGTAAAGGGTAAGTGGACAGGGTTATGGTCACGCTGGCTTCAGTATAAATTGACATAGGACATGTGTGAGCAATAGTGTGTACGTGTGAGTCGGTCTGTCATTTTTTTTCTCCATGGCTGAATGTACAGTAGGGAAGCTTTGACTTCCAGTAACCAGAGTAACTGGCATGCTGGTTTTGAGGGTGGAAGGATATAATCTGTTGACTGTGATGGAGGACAAAATGAAAATTCCCACAGACTAGACTGACTCTAGACTAGTGTTGCAAAGGGTCAGAAAATGTCTGGAATTTTTCCAGAAATGTTCCGTGGAAAGTTGAGCCTGGGAATTTAGGGAATTTTGCTTAAATTCATCAAAAACGTTAGCTTATAACAGTGAACCTTTTTTGTGGGATACACAGAAGGCAATCCTAGGTCTTGTGGCATATTTTGGTTAAACTATCCCCAATTCAATGGAATTGCAACCCTCTGCATGCACAGTGCACTCTTCCATCACATGTTCAGCTGACTGGTCCTACTTCCGGCGCCGACAGAGATGGCCGCCTCGCTTCGCGTTCCTAGGAAACTATGCAGTGTTTTGTTTTTTTACGTGTTATTTCTTACATTAGTACCCCAGGTCATCTTAGGTTTCATTACATACAGTCGAGAAGAACTACTGAATATAAGATCAGCATCAACTCACCATCAGTACGACCAAGAATATGTTTTTCGCGACGCGGATCCTGTGTTCTGCCTTTCACCCGACCCAAAAAAACGACTCCGAAAAAGAGGGAAACGAGGCGGTCTTCTGGTCAGACTACGGAGACGGGCACATCGTGCACATCGTGCACCACTCCCTAGCATTCTTCTCGCCAATGTCCAGTCTCTTGACAACAAGGTTGATGAAATCCGAGCAAGGGTAGCATTCCAGAGGGACATCAGAGACTGTAACGTTCTTTGCTTCACGGAAACATGGCTCACTGGAGAGACGCTATCCGAGGCGGTGTAGCCAGCGGGTTTCTCCACGCATCGCGCCGACAGAAACAAACATCTTTCTGGTAAGAAGAGGGGCGGGGGCGTATGCCTTATGGCTAACAAGACATGGTGTGATGAAAGAAACATACAGGAACTCAAATCCTTCTGTTCACCTGATTTAGAATTCCTCACAATCAAATGTAGACCGCATTATCTACCAAGAGAATTCTCTTCGATTATAATCACAGCCGTATATATCCCCCCCCAAGCAGACACATCGATGGCTCTGAACAAACTTTATTTGACTCTTGGCAAACTGGAATCCATTTATCCGGAGGCTGCATTCATTGTAGCTGGGGATTTTAACAAGGCTAATCTGAAAACAAGACTCCCTAAATTTTATCAGCATATCGATTGCGCAACCAGGGGTGGAAAACCTTGGATCATTGTTACTCTAACTTCCGCGACGCATATAAGGCCCTGCCCCGCCCTCCTTTCGGAAAAGCTGACCACGACTCCATTTTGTTGATCCCTGCCTACAGACAGAAACTAAAACAAGAGGCTCCCACACTGAGGTCTGTCCAACGCTGGTCCGACCAAGCTGACTCCACACTCCAAGACTGCTTCCATCACGTGGACTGGGACATGTTTCGTATTGCGTCAGATAACAATATTGACCAATACGCTGATTCGGTGTGCGAGTTCATTAGAACGTGCGTTGAAGATGTCGTTCCCATAGCAACGATTAAAACATTCCCTAACCAGAAACCGTGGATTGATGGCAGCATTCGCGTGAAACTTTAAGCGCGAACCACTGCTTTTAATCAGGGCAAGGTGACTGGTAACATGACCGAATACAAACAGTGCAGCTATTCCCTCCGCAAGTCTATCAAACAAGCTAAGCGTCAGTACAGAGACAAAGTAGAATCTCAATTCAACGGCTCAGACACAAGAGGCATGTGGCAGGGTCTACAGTTAATCACGGACTACAAGAAGAAATCCAGCCCAGTCACGGACCAGGATGTCCTGCTCCCAGGCAGACTAAATAACTTTTTGCCTGCTTTGAGGACAATACAGTGCCACTGACACGGCCTGCAACGAAAACATGCGGACTCTCCTTCACTGCAGCCGAGGTGAGTAAGACATTTAAACGTGTTAACCCTCGCAATGCCCAGACGGCATCCCCAGCCGCGCCCTCAAAGCATGCGCAGACCAGCTGGCCGGTGTGTTTACGGACATATTCAATCAATCCCTATACCAGTCTGCTGTTCCCACATGCTTCAAGAGGGCCACCATTGTTCCTGTTCCCAAGAAAGCTAAGGTAACTGAGCTAAACGACTACCGCCCCGTAGCACTCACTTCCGTCATCATGAAGTGCTTTGAGAGACTAGTCAAGGACCATATCACCTCCACCCTACCCAACACCCTAGACCCACTCCAATTTGCTTACCGCCCAAATAGGTCCACAGACGATGCAATCTCAACCACACTGCACACTGCCCTAACCCATCTGGACAAGAGGAATACCTATGTGAGAATGCTGTTCATCGACTACAGCTCGGCATTCAACACCATAGTACCCTCCAAGCTCGTCATCAAGCTCGAGACCCTGGGTCTCGACCCCGCCCTGTGCAACTGGGTACTGGACTTCCTGACGGGCCGCCCCCAGGTGGTGAGGGTAGGCAACAACATCTCCACCCCGTTGATCCTCAACACTGGGGCCCCACAAGGGTGCGTTCTGAGCCCTCTCCTGTACTCCCTGTTCACCCACGACTGCCTGGCCACGCACGCCTCCAACTCAATCATCAAGTTTGCGGATGACACAACAGTGGTAGGCTTGATTACCAACAACGACGAGACGGCCTACAGGGAGGAGGTGAGGGCCCTCGGAGTGTGGTGTCAGGAAAATAACCTCACACTCAACGTCAACAAAACTAAGGAGATGATTGTGGACTTCAGGAAACAGCAGAGGGAACACCCCCCTATTCACATCGATGGAACAGTAGTGGAGAGGGTAGCAAGTTTTAAGTTCCTCGGCATACACATCACAGACATGTATGAATTGGTCCACTCACACAGACAGCCTCGTGAAGAAGGCGCAGCAGCGCCTCTTCAACCTCAGGAGGCTGAAGAAATTCGGTTTGTCACCAAAAGCACTCACAAACTTCTACAGATGCACAATCGAGAGCATCCTGGCGGGCTGTATCACCGCCTGGTACGGCAACTGCTCCGCCCACAACCGTAAGGCTCTCCAGAGGGTAGTGAGGTCTGCACAACGCATCACCGGGGGCAAACTACCTGCCCTCCAGGACATCTACACCACCCGATGGTACAGGAAGGCCATAAAGATCATCAAGGACATCAACCACCCGAGCCACTGCCTGTTCACCCCGCTATCATCCAGAAGGCGAGGTCAGTACAGGTGCATCAAAGCTGGGACCGAGAGACTGAAAAACAGCTTCTATTTCAAGGCCATCAGACTGTTAAACAGCCATCACTAACATTGAGTGGCTTCTGCCAACACACTGACACTGACACTGACTCAACTCCAGCCACTTTAATAATGGGAATTGATGGGAAATGATGTAAATATATCACTAGCCACTTTAAACAATGCTACCTTATATAATGTTACTTACCCTACATTATTCATCTCATATGCATACGTATATACTGTACTCTATATCATCGACTGCATCCTTATGTAATACATGTATCACTAGCCACTTTAATTATGCCACTTTGTTTACATACTCACCTCATGTATATACTGTACTCGATACCATCTACTGTATCCTGCCTATGCTGCTCTGTACCATCACTCATTCATATATCCTTATGTACATATTCTTTATCCCCTTACACTGTGTATAAGACAGTAGTTTTGGTATTTTTTAGTTAGATTACTTGTTGGTTATTACTGCATTGTCGGAACTAGAAGCACAAGCATTTCGCTACACTCGCATTAACATCTGCTAACCATGTGTATGTGACAAATAAAATTTGATTTGATTTGATTTTGATTTGATTCTCAAGATCTTGCACACTAATGAGATGCTATTGAGCCCACACTACTACACTGTCTGAGCCAAGGACTACATGCGTTCTGGTAAGTTTTGATTACAATACTGGGTGGGGTGAACATATTTTATATGACATACATGCTTTTTTGTTAACTAGTAAATAGTAGCCTACAGCAAAATGTGTTTAAATCCTTTCTAACTTAACAATTTCTGCTAGTTAGATTTAGCTACCATGTGGGTTTTAGCTTGCTGCTAACTGAGGAGTGTTAATTCACCTGTTTCCATACATGTTTCATTTTAAAACATTTATCTTACAAAGGAGTTGTTTAATCTAACTGCTTAACTATTTATCTGTACATGGAATTGTATTGTTTGTTTTTTTTAACTCATTTTTTTTCTAATCTTTACAGGAAAATGCCACAGGCACTATCTGATGGGTGGAGACATTTCACTGCAGCTAATGTAGAAGGAAAAGCTGCGTACATTTGAAAATACTGTGCCAAATCATGAAGAATGTGAAGAATGCAACAAAGATGCAGAATCAAGTTCCCTCATCGCTCACAACAAGCAACCTCTGACAAAGTCCCTCTACTTCTTTTCGAGGTGAAAATGATGAATCAGAGACCTTATCGATGGCAACAGCTCATCCAAGTTTGTTTGACACAAAGGAGGAACGTAGTCAGAGAAATGCTGATGATGTCTTGCTCCAGCTGTGTAAGCAACTGGTTCACCTCAGACGCTCACAGGCAATGTGTATTGGAAGAGATTTCTGAATGTTCTTCACCCAGCATACACCCCTTCAACCAGACATCCTTTATCTACTCATTTGCTGGATGCAGAGTTCAACAGAGTTCAAGTGAAGGTCAAGCAAATCATAGAGAAAAAAGACTGTATTGCAATCATCTCTGAAGGGTGGTCGAATGTTCATGGGCAAGGAATAATTAACTACATCATCTCCACCACTCAACCAGTATTCTACAAGAGCCAAGACACAAGGGACAACAGACATACAAGTCTCTACATTGCAGATGAGCTGAAGGCAGTCATCAATGACCTTGGACCACAGAAGATATTTGCACTAGTGACAGACAATGCTGCGAACATGAAGGTTGCTTGGTCTCAAGTGGAGGAGTTATACCCTCACATCACACCCATTGGCTGTGCTGCTCATGCATTGAATCTGCTCCTCAAGGGCATCATGGCACGGAAAACAATAGATACACTCTACAAGAGAGCCAAGGAAATAGTTAGGTATGTGAAGGGTCTTCAAGTTATACCAGCAATCTACCTCACAAAGCAAAGTGAGAAGAGTAAGGGCACCACATTGAAGCTGCCCAGCAACACCCGATGGGGTTGTGTTGTCATCATGTTTGACAGTCTCCTGGAGGGAAAGGAGTCTTTCCAAGAAATGGCCATATCGCAGTCTGTCAATATGGACAGCCCCATCAAGAGGATCCTCCTGGATGAAGTATTTTGGGAGAGAGTGGTAAGCAGCCTGAAACTCCTGAAACCTATAGCAGTAGCCATTGCATGGATTGAGGGAGACGATGCCATCCTGTCTGATTTTCAGACTCTGCTTGCAGATGGAAGAGAAGGAATCTGTACTGCCCTGCCCACTTCACTATTGCTCCAAGCAGAGGAAACTGCAGTACTAAAATACATAAAAAAGCGTGAAGACTTCTGCCAGAAGCCAGATGCTGGACCCCAAGTATGCTGGCAAGAGCATCCTGTCTGGTGCAGAGATCAACAAGGCCTATGGTGTCATCACTACTGTGTCTTGCCATCTTGGCCTGGATGATGGCAAGGTTCTTGGCAGTCTGGTGAAATACACTTCCAAGCAAGGGTTTTGGGATGGAGATGCAATATGGCAGTCGTGACAACCTATCTCATTAGCCACTTGGTGGAGGAGACTTTGTGGATCTGAGGCTCTTTCCCCTGTTGCCTCCATCCTCCTCCAAATCCCACCAACATCAGCCGTCTCAGAACACAACTGGTCTTTGTTTGGGAACACACACCAAAGCATGCAACAGGCTGACTGATACAAGGGTTGAAAGGTTGGTTGCCATCCGGGTAAATGTGAGTCTTTTTGAGCCTGACAACAAGTCACCCTCAACAGGGTTGGAAAGTGACAGTGAAGATGAGGCCTCAGTCTGATGTTCAAGAGATTGGAGGTCCAGGGAGAAGACATGGAAGCCTGAGAGGAAGACAACCAACGTTTTCGTTTCTGGACTATCATGTTACAGTATTTTGAAAAGGTTTTTGGGAGATGCGATGGATGAGTGGGGATCATTCAATATTCCCTTTCTTTTGTTGTTCAGTGAAATCATCCCATGTGAAGAGTCAACTCATTTAATTAAAGTTATATTCGTAACTAAATCTTTTTTTTTTCTATTGGAAGGATTTAATCATTTTCAATTATGTCTACTTATGATAATGTAAAAGGTTTATGTTTCTGTCTCCATATGATATGGTAAATATATCCAGTGCAAAAAACATCTACATTTAAATGGTATTAATATTAATTTGCGTATATTCCCGTTAATTCCCATATATTCCCGTTAATTTCCACCTCTAAATATTCCCCAGAATGTGCAACCCCACTCTAGACTGACGTACTGCAGGCCCTAGGCCTGTTCCTTACTTACTATATAGGCTACAGTACCTACTCAAGTGTGTGGTTGAGTTTTATACATGTGAGATACTATAAGATGTTGTTTTCGGATTACAGTAATCACTATTATTATGATCTCCCTCCCTGTACTGGAATGCATCAGATGAGATGTATTTCATTATTTAATCTGAGGCACACTTCCATTCTACTGTTTGGTATGGCACTGCTTGGTGTGTTCTAGTGTGGGCCTTGCCCAATAAATACTTTATTATTCATTCTGGATTCACAATATTGTGTGTGTGTGTGTGTGTGTGTGTGTGTGTGTGTGTGTGTGTGTGTGTGTGTGTGTGTGTGTGTGTGTGTGTGTGTGTGTGTGTGTGTGTGTGTGTGTGTGTGTGTGTGTGTGTGTGTGTGCGTGCGCGCGCTCAGGAACTCGTACGTGAGGCTCAGACACCTATGCACCAACACATGGGTCCACAGCACCAACCACCCCATCGACAAGGAGGAGGAGAAACCTGTCATGCTACGCGTGAGTGACCGCTCAGCCAGCCATTAAGACTAGTCAGTTTGTGAGACCTTATCAATAGTCTGTCTATCCCAATCTTTAACTCCTGTACGTTATGATTGGTCTGTCCCAGATAATCAGTCCAACCCAGATAGACAATTTATCTGATGACCAGGTGCACTATTGAATACTATTCTATTTGTGAGTTTACTTATGAGAAATAATTAAATTTTACCATCCAAATTCACGCGTCACTGTTGTTATTTTAAGATTGGCACGTCTGCACTGAAAGAAGACAAAGAGGCTTTTGCCATCGTACCTGTTTCGCCCGCCGAAGTCAGAGACCTGGACTTTGCCAACGATGCCAGTAAAGTGTTGGCCTCCATCGCAGGCAAACTGGAGAAGGGCACCATCACTCAGAACGAGAGAAGGTACATAGCAGTAATTTTGGTGCTCTCTGCATTCTTTACCTCTTCAATGTTGGCACCAAACCCTTACCAGAATGTAATGTCCTTGGAACTCTTGGCATCAACATTAAGGTTTCTAAATCTCAAATAAAATTAGCTGTACTCTGGATATTTATGGTTGTGCCTCTTCCTGTGTATGACTTGCTGTTCCTGTGTGTCGTCCAGGGCGGTGACCAAGCTTCTGGAGGACCTGGTGTTCTTTGTGGTGGACATCCCCAACAATGGCCAGGATGTTCTGGAGATCATGGTCAACAAGCCCAACAGAGAGAGACAGAAACTCATGAGGGAACAGAACATCCTCAAACAGGTAGAGGACCATGTCATTCATAAGGGACAACCAGAACTTCCACAGACTGAAGGGGTGAATAAAGGCTCAGGACGGTTACTTGATTCCTTTTTAATGTGGATACATTTTGGAGCAAGCCCCTTTGTCTACTATTAACCTAGATAACGAACTTTGTCATCCTTCAACAAACATTTTTTCAACAAATACATTTTGTTAACCTGATGGAACATCATCCAACTGATGGAATTTTGTGTTCAGATCTTCAAGTTACTGCAGGCTCCATTCACAGACAGCGGGGATGGGCCCATGCTGCGATTGGAGGAGCTGGCTGACCAGCGCCACACACCCTTCAGACACATCTGTCGCCTGTGTTACCGCGTGTTACGCCACTCTCAACAGGACTACCGCAAGAACCAGGTATAGCAACGTGGTAACGGTCAAGGCCTACTGGTCTGATCCTTCCAAAGCCAGACAAGGCACATGACTGGTCTGGTCACAAATCAACCACTACCCCAACCTTATCCCTAGCCCCTTAACCAAACCCCAACCCTTTCAATGTTTGCTGATCTGAAGATACTAGATAAGGTTAAGGAATATGATTGAAGTTCCCCTTAGTTCATTGGAGGTCTAGGTGGAGTCATCACCATTTGGCTTCTATACACCTACAGTATCTGGTTCCTTTAGGCCTGCAGACCCTAACAGGCTCCAGTAAAGGAATGGAATAGGGGTTGTTTTCTCATGCTGTTCTGGACAGTGTACCAGCAGACCAAGTCTTAACCCATAGCCTATAGATCAAGTCACAGCACTTATGCAATTAGCCTAAATACTGTCTGATGGCACTTAAAGGAATACTTTGGGAGTTTGGCAAAAGAGTAAGATCAACTCATGGATAACAGTTTTATGTCTCTGCATCCAGTATGAAAGAAGTTAGAGGTAGTTTCATGAGCCGATGCAAACTAGCATTAGCACAATGACTGGAATTCTATGCTACACTACATTACCAAAAGTATGTGGACACCTCATTCCAACATCTCATTCCAAAATCATGGGAATTAATATGGAGGTGGTCCCCCTTTGCTGCTATAACAGCCTCCACTCTTCTGGTTAGGCTAGATGTTGAAACATTGCTGCGGGGACTTGCTTCCATTCAGCCACGAGCATTAGTGAGGTTGGGCACTGATGTTTGGCAATTAGGCCTGGCTTGCAGTCGGCGTTCCAATTCATCCCAAAGGTGTTCGATGGGGTTGATGTCAGGGCTCTCTGCAGGCCAGCCAAGTTCTTCCACACCAATCTCGACAAACCATTTCTGTATGGGCATTGTCATGCTTAAACAGGAAAGTGACGTCCCCCAAACTGTTGCCGCAAAGTTGGAAGCACAGAATGGACTACAATGTCACTGTACGCTGTAGCATTAAGATTTCCCTTCACTGGAACTAAGGGGCCTAGGCAAAATCATGAAAACAGCCCCAGACCATTATTCCTCCTCCACCAAACTTTTACAGTTGGCACTATGCATTGGGGAAGGTAGCGTTGTCCTCCCATTCGCCAAACTCAGATTCGTCCGTCGGACTGCCCAATGGTTAAGTGTGATTCATCAATCCAGAGAATGTGTTTCCACTGCTTCAGAGGCCAATGTTGGCAAGCTTTACACCATTCCAGACAATGCTTGGCATTGCACATGGTGATCTTAGGCTTGTGTGCGGTTTCACAATAGCAGCACTTACATTTGCCCGGGGCAGCTCTAGTAGGGCAGAAATTTGACAAACTGACTTGTTGGAATGGGGGCATCCTATGACAGGGCGACGTTGAAAGTCACTGAGCTCTTCAGTAAGACTAATCTACTGGCAATGTTTGTCTAAGGAGATTGCATGGCTGTGTACTCTATTTTATACACCTGTCAGCAACGGGTGTGGCTGAAATAGCCGAATCCACTCATTTGAAGGGGTGTCCTGCAAGCAGTCACCATAGACTTCCAGTCGATGTGCAAACCCTAGTTTTACAATTACACTAACACTAGTTAGCAACTTCCTTCAAACTGCACGCAGAGACATAAAGACTGTGTCCACAAGTTAATCGGACTCTGGGAAGTACAGTTGAAGTCGGAAGTTTACATACACCTTAGCCAAATACATTTAAACTCAGTTTTTCACAATTCCTGACATTTAATCCTAGTAACAATTCCGGGTCAAACGTTTCGGGTAAACTTCCACAAGCTTTTCACAATAAGTTGGGTGAATTTTGGCTCATTTCTTCTGACAGAGCTGGTGTAACTGAGTTATGTTTGTAGGCCTTTTTGCTCCCACACGCTTTATCAGTTATGCCCAAAAATGTTCTATTGGATTGAGGTCAGGGCTTTGTGATGGCTACTCCAATACCTTGACTTTGTTGTCCTTAAGCCATTTTGCCACAGCTTTTGAAGTATACTTTGGGTCATTGTCCATTTGGAAGACGCATTTGCGACCAAGCTTTAACTTCCTGACTGATGTCTTGAGATGTTGCTTCAATATATCCGCATTATTTTCCTACCTCATGATGCCATCTATTTTGTGAAGTGCACCAGTCCCTCCTGCAGCAAAGCACGCCCACAACATGATGCTGCCAACCCTGTGCTTTACAGTTGGGATGGTGTTCTTTGGCTTGCAAGCCTTTTTCCTCCTAACATAACTATGGTCATTATGGCCAAACAGTTATATTTTTGTTTCATCAGACCAGAGGACATTTCTCCAAAAAGTACAATATTTGTCCACATGTGCAGTTGCAAAGCATAGTCTGGCTTTTTTTATGGTGGTTTTGGAGCAGTGGCTTATTCCTTGCTGAGCGGCCGTTCAGGTTATATCGATACAGGACTCGTTTTACTGTGGATATAGATAATTTTGTACCTGTTTCCTCCAGCATCTTCACAAGGTCCTTTGCTGTTGTTCTGGGATTGATTGACTTTTCGCACCAAAGTATGTTAATCTCTAGGAGACAGAACGCGTCTCCTTCCTGAGCGGTATGATGGCTGCGTGGTCCCATGGTGTTTATACTTGTGTACTATTGTTTGTACAGATGAACGTGGTACCTTCAGGCGTTTGGAAATTGATCCCAAAGATGAACCAGACTTGTGTAGATCTACCATTTTTTTCCTGAGGTCTTGGCTGATTTCTTTTGATTTTCCCATGATGTCAAGCAAAGAGGCACTGAGTTTAAAGGTAGGCCTTGAAATACATCCACGGGTACACCTCCAATTGACTCAACTGATGTCAATTAGCCTATCAGAAGCTTCTAAAGTCATGACATTATTTTCTGGAATTTTCCAAGCTGTTTAAAGGCACAGTCAACTTAGTGTATGTACAGTGGGGCAAAAAGGTATTTAGTCAGCCACCAATTGTGCAAGTTCTCCCACTTAAAAAGATGAGAGGCCTGTAATTTTCATCATAGGTACACTTCAACTATGACAGACAAAATGAGGGAAAAAAATCCAGAAAATCACATTGTAGGATTTTTTATGAATTTATTTGCAAATTATGGTGGAAAATAAGTATTTGGTCACCTACAAACAAGCAAGATTTCTGGCTCTCACAGACCTGTAACTTCTTTTTTAAGAGGCTCCTCTGTCCTCCACTCGTTACCTGTATTAATGGCACCTCTTTGAACTTGTTATCAGTATAAAAGACACCTGTCCACAACCTCAAACAGTCACACCTCAAACTCCACTATGGCCAAGACCAAAGAGCTGTCAAAGGACACCAGAAACAAAATTGTAGACCTGTACCAGGCTGGGAAGACTGAATCTGCAATAGGTAAGCAGCTTGGTTTGAAGAAATCAACTGTGGGAGCAATTATTAGGAAATGGAAGACATACAAGACCACTGATAATCTCCCTCGATCTGGGGCTCCACGTGGGGTCAAAATGATCACAAGAACGGTGAGCAAAAATCCCAGAACCCCACGGGGGGACCTAGTGAATGACCTGCAGAGAGCTGGGAGAAGTTACAAAGCCTATCATCAGTAACACACTATGCCGCCAGGGACTCAAATCCTGCAGTGCCAGACGTGTCCCCCTGCTTAAGCCAGTACATGTCCAGGCCCGTCTGAAGTTTGCTAGAGAGCATTTGGATGATCCAGAAGAAGATTGGGAGAATGTCATATGGTCAGATGAAACCAAAATATAACTTTTTGGTAAAAAGTCAACTCGTTGTGTTTGGAGGACAAAGAATGCTGAGTTGCATCCAAAGAACACCATACCTACTGTGAAGCATGGGGGTGGAAACATCATGCTTTGGGGCTGTTTTTCTGCAAAGGGACCAGGACGACTGATCCGTGTAAAGGGAAGAATGAATGGGGCCATGTATCGTGAGATTTTGAGTGAAAACCTCCTTCCATCAGCAAGGGCATTGAAGATGAAACATGGCTGGGACTTTCAGTATGACAATGATCCCAAACACAACGAAGGAGTGGCTTCGTAAGAAGCATTTCAAGGTCCTGGAGTGGCCTAGCCAATCTCCAAATCTCAACCCCATAGAAAATCTTTGGAGGGAGTTGAAAGTCCGTGTTGCCCAGCAAAAGCCCCAAAACATCACTGCTCTAGAGGAGATCTGCATGGAGCAACAGTGTGTGAAAACCTTGTGAAGACTTACAGAAAACGTTTGACCTCTGTCATTGCCAACAAAGGGTATATAACAAAGTATTGAGATAGACTTTTGTTATTGACCAAATACTCATTTTCCACCATAATTTGCAAATAAATTCATTAAAAATCCTACAATGTGATTTTCTGGAATTGTTTTCCTCATTTTGTCTGTCATAGTTGAAGTGTACCTATGATGAAAATTACCGGCCTCTCATCTTTTTAAGTGGGAGAACTTGCACAATTGGTGGCTGACTAAATACTTTTTTGCCCAAATGTATACTTCTGAACCACTGGAATTGTGATATAGTGAATTATAAGTGAAATAATCTGTCTGCAAACAATTGTTGGAAAAATGATTTGTTTCATGCACAAAGTCGATGTCCTAACCGACTTGCCAAAACTATAGAATTGTTAACAAGAAATTTGTGGAGTGGTTGAAAAACGAGTTGTAATGACTCCCAACCTAAGTGTATGTAAACTTCTGACTTCAACTCTCCCTTTAATGTAAAGACCATGCCATTCAAAGAGAGCTGTAATTGAATGTGGTGTTCAGTCAGTGTGTCAACTATACTCACATTCTGCCTTCATCAAACTTTCAACTACCCCAGCCCTCCCTCCCAGGGTGCAAGACACACACCCCCGCTCTCAGACACACACACACGATCACACTCCTAGAGAAATAACTGTCCATATACACTCAGACAGACACAGAAGGATGTCTCGCTGCTCCCACTTTCACATACTGTGTAATTTTTTGGAATGGTGGCTGAATTCAGCTGGAGGAAGGCTGCCTGATGTATGTGGAAAGGCTCTGTTCTCTGTCTCAGATGAATGCTGGAGGCCTTTGATACTGCCGCACTCATACTGTCTCCATTAGCAGGGACCGTCATTCTCTCTGTAGTCTAATGACGTTACACTGGTCAGTCCAGTTGAACAATTCCAGGAAAATTGGGAAATTACCCATGGGAGAATTGTAAGGTAATCTGTGGAATTTACGTGGGGATTCTTAGATTTGATCTTACAATGAATACTAAGAAATGACTTTTCTTTCTACATTAAATTAATTGTTGAAGTAATGAGTGGGAAAGTTAGGTCAGGAATACTGAGACAACAATGTGAAAAGGGGATATCGTGTCAGTTGTACAACTGAATGCATTCAACTGACATGTGTCTTCCACATTTAACCCAACCCCTCATTTAACCCAACCCCTCTGAATCAACATCCACGTCTTCGGCACCCGGGGAACAGTGCCTTGCTCAGGGGAAGAACGACAGATTTTTACCTTGTCAGCTCGGGGATCCGATCCTGGCCCAACGCTCTAATCACTAGGCTACCTGCCGCATAGTCGTAGTGAACTAGTAGCAAGCTGGATCACACTATGAACACATTGTCATTAAAACTATAAATCAAAGTGGCTAACCATTCAACAGAGTTTACATTATTTGATTGACCTGATTCACAATTTTTTATCTGACCTCATTCAATAGCATGGCATCAATGTAACATTTGCTATTTAGTAGACACTTTTATCCAATGAGTGCATAGATTTTCGTATGTTTGGACCCAGCAGAAATCTGACCCTCAACCCCTAGCGGTGCTTGTGCCATGCGCTTACTAACTGAACCACACAGGACCACAATCCCAATGTTGGGATAATGTTTTACTAAGATCAGGGGCTGTGTTTGTCCAATAGGAGTACATAGCCAAGCAGTTTCGCTTCATGCAGAAGCAGATCGGTTATGATGTTCTAGCTGAAGACACTATCACAGCCCTGCTCCACAACAACCGCAAGCTGCTGGAGAAGCACATCACTGCTGCAGAGATAGACACCTTCGTCAGCCTCGTCAGGAAGAACCGGGAGCCCAGGTGTGTGTGTGTGTGTATGTGTATGTATGTACAGTACCGGTCAATAGTTTGGACACACCTATTCATTCAAGGGTTTTTCTTTATTTTTACTATTTTCTACATTGTAGAATAATAGTGAAGACATGAAGACAACACTATGAAATAACACATATGGAATCATGTAGTAAACAACACAAGCATTCTCTCAACCAGCTTCATGAGGTAGTCACCTGGAATGCATTCAATTAACAGGTGTGCCTTGTTAAAAGTTATTTTGTGGAATTTATTTATTTCTTATTGCATTTGAGCCAATCAGTTGTGTTGTGACAAGGTAGTGGTAGTCTACAGAAGATAGCCGTATTTGGTAAAATACCAAGACCCATATCAAAGCAAGAACAGCTCAAATAAGCAAAGAGAAACGGCAGTTCATCATTACTTTAAGACATGAAGGTCAGTCAATGAGGAAAGTTTCAAGAACTTTGAAAGTTTCTTCAAGTGCAGTCACAAAAACCATCAAGTGCTTTAGTGTGATGAGACCAAATTTGAGATTCTTGGTTCCAATCGCCGTGTCTTTGTGAATTCAAGGCACACTTAAGCAACATGGCTACCACAGCATTCTGCAGCGTAACACCATCACATCTGGTTTGCCCATAGTGGGACTATCGTTCGTTTTTCAACAGGAAAATGACCTAACACACCTCCAGGCTGTGTAAGGGCTAACATCCGGCGCCGACAGAGATGGCCACCTCGCTTCGCGTTCCTAGGAAACTATGCAGTATTTTTTTACATTATTTCTTACATTGGTACCACAGGAAATCTTAGGTTTTATTACATACAGTCGGGAGGAACTATTGGATATAAGAGCAACATCAACTCACCAACATTACAACCAGGAATACGACTTTCCCGAAGCGGATCCTCTGTTTGGCCCACCACACAGGACAATGGATCGGATCCCAGCCGCCGACCCAAAACAACGGTGCCATAGACGGAGCGGTCTTCTGGTCAGGCTCTGTAGATGGGCACATCGCGCACCGCTCCCGAGTATACTACTCGCCAATGTCCAGTCTCTTGACAACAAGGTACAGTAGATGAAATCCGAGCAAGGGTTGCCTTCCAGAGAGACGTCAGAGACTGTAACATTCTCTGTTTCACGGAAACATGGCTCACTCAAGACACGCTATCAGAGTCGGTACAGCCAGCTGGTTTCTTCACGCATCACGCCGACAGAAACAACCATCTCTCTGGTAAGAAGAAGGGCGGGGGTGTATGCCTTATGATTAACGAGACGTGGTGTGATCATAGCAACATACAGGAACTCAAGTCCTTTTGTTCACCTTAGAATTCCTCACAATCAAATTCCGACTGTTTTATCTACCAAGAGAATTCTCTTCGATCATAATCACAGTCGTGTACATCCCCCCCAAGCAGACACATGGACGGCCCTGAACGAACTATGGGATATGTTCCTCATAGCGTCGAACAACAACAACAATGATGAATACGCTGATTCGGTGAGCGAGTTATTAGCAAGTGCATCGGTGATGTTGTACCCACAGCGTCTTTTAAAATATTCCCCAACCAGCAACCGTGGATTGATGGCAGCATTCGCGCAAAACTGAAAGCGTGAACCACTGCTTTTAATCAGGGCAAGGTGACCGGAAGCATGACCGAATACAAACAGTGTAGCTATTCCCTCCGCAAGGCAATCAAACAAGCTAAGCGTCAGTATAGAGACAAAGTGGAGTCGCAATTCAATGGCTCAGACACGTGAGATGTGGCAGGGTCTACAGTCAATCACGGACTACAAAAGAAAAACCAGCCTCGTCGCGGACCACGATGTCTTGCTCCCAGACAAACTAAACAACTTCTTTGCTCTCTTTGAAGACAATACAGTGCCACTGACACGGCCCGCTACCAAAACCTGCGGTCTCTCCTTCACTGCAGCCAACGTGAGTAAAACATTGAAACATGTTAACCCTCGCAAGGCTGCAGGACCAGACGGCATCCCCAGCCGCATCCTCAGAGCATGCGCAGACCAGCTGGCTGGTGTGTTTACGGACATATTCAATCAATCCTTATCCCTGTCTGCTGTTCCCACATGCTTCAAGAGGGCCACCATTGTTCCTGTTCCCAAGAAAGCTAAGGTAACTGAGCTAAATGACTCACTTCCGTCATCATGAAGTGCTTTGAGAGACTAGTCAAGGACCATATCACCTCCACCCTACCTGACACCCTAGACCCACTCCAATTTGCTTACCGCCCCAATAGGTCCACAGACGACGCAATCGTCATCACACTGCACACTGCCTTAACCCATCTGGACAAGAGGAATACCTATGTGAGAATGCTGTTCATCGACTACAGCTCAGCATTTACCACCATAGTACCCTCAACTCGTCATTAAGCTCTGGACCCTGGGACACGACCCCGCCCTGTGCAACTGGGTCCTGGACTTCCTGACGGGCAGCCCCCAGGTGGTGAGGGTAGGTAACAACATCTCTACTCCGCTGATCCTCAACGCTGGGGCCCCACAATGGTGCGTTCTCAGCCCTCTCCTGTACTCCCTGTTCACCAATGACTGCGTGGCCATGCACGTCTCCAACTCAATCATCAAGTTTGCAGACGACACTACAGTTGTAGGAAGGCTTGATTACCAACAACAATGAGACGGCCTACATGGAGGAGGTGAGGGCCCTCGGAGTGTGGTGTCAGGAAAATAACCTCACACTCAATGTCGGCTTGTCATCAAAATCACTCACAAACTTTTACAGATGCACAATCGAGAGCATCCTGTCTGGCTGTATCACCGCCTGGTACGGCAACTGCTCCGCCCACAACCGTAAGGCTCTCTAGAGGGTAGTGAGGTCTGCACACCGCATCACCGGGTGCAAACTACCTGCCCTCCAGGACACCTACACCAACCGATGTCACAGGAAGGCCAAAAAGATCATCAAGGACAACAACCACCCAAGCCACTGCCTGTTCATTACACTATCATCCAGAAGGCAAGTTCAGTACAGGTGCATCAAAGCTGGGACAAAAGCTGTTTTTCAGTCTCTATCTCAATGCCATCAGACTGTTGAACAGCCATCACTAATATTGAGTGGCTGCTGCCAACATACTGACTCAACTCTAGCCATTTTCATAATGGAAAAATGTATGTAATAAATGTATCACTAGCCACTTTAAACAAAGCCACTTTATGTAATGTTTACATACCCTACATTTCTCGTCTCATATGTATATACTGTACTCTATACAATCTACTATATCTTGCCATCTTGATGTAATAAATGTATCACTAGCCACTTTAAACAATGCCACTTTATATAATGTTTACATACCGTACATTACTCATCTCATATGTGTATATACTGTACTCTATACCATCTACTGCATCTTGCCTATGCCGTTCAGCCATCACTCATTCATATATTTTTATGTACATATTATTGTTCATTCCTTTACACTTGTGTGTGTATAAGGTAGTTGTGAAATTGTTAGGTTAGATTACTTGTTAGATATTACTGCATGGTCGGAACTACAAGCATTTCGCTACACTCGCATTAACATCTGCTAACCATGTGTATGTGACAAATAAAATTTGATTTGAAGGAGAGTGTTACATCAGATGACCTGGCCTTCACAATCACCCGACCTCAACCCAATTGTGGTGGTTTGGGATGAGTTGGACTCTTGCAGAGTGAATGAAAAGCAGCCAACAAGTGCTCAGCATATGTGGGAACTCCTTCAAGACTGTCAGAAAAACATTACAGGTGAAGCTGGTTGAAAGAATGCCAAGAGTGTCCTAAGCTGTCATCAAGGCAGAATCTCAAATATCAAATATTTACCTCTTATTTTTTTGCTTACTACATGATTCCATATGTGTTATTTCATAGTTTTGATGTCTTCACTGTTATTCTACAATGTAGAAATAAAGAAACCCATTTGACCGGTATTATATGTGATCACTGTGCATGCTCACATGTTTGTGTGTGCAGTACATGTTTTTGGTACAGATTTTAAGGTGTTAATTTGCATGTCTTGATATCGGTCTGTATGCTCTTTATAGCCAGATATATTCATGTGTTCTATGTAATTGAATCGAAGACATCAAGGTAGTAAAACACTGGAGTGTATTTTAAGCTGCTTAAGGTCAGATGGTATGTTTTCCTGTGTCATCTAATTGTGGTCAAGTTAAGCTTTTGAGGAATTTTTTATTTGAGACTAATCATAGGTCTATAGAAACGTGTTTTTGTGTACATGTGACTGTCTTTGTCCATTGAATGATCTGTGTGTGTCTTCCAGGTTCCTGGACTACCTGTCTGACTTGTGTGTGTCTATGAACAAGTCTATCCCTGTAACCCAGGAGCTCATCTGTAACGCAGTCCTGGACCCCACCAACGGAGACATCCTCATAGAGACTAAGTACGCCTCCTCGCCTCTCCATTCCTCTCCTCTTTTCCTTTGAGGAATCAATCAATACCTTATAGAAACATATTTTCTAAACATTTAACAATATCCAGTGGTTGTTGTTCTCTAGTCAATCACAGGTTGTTCTAGTATGGCAGATAAAGAGCTCGACATTCAGTGTAGTACTACTCTCTTTAGTGAAGTGTGTTCAGTTGGATCTCTTTCAGTTGTACAGATCAAGTTGCTCAACGTGACAATATGATGGAGTGTTTGCTCCTGGAGCACCCACACGGTGACCTTGAGCTCTACAGAACAATGAGTCCTCATGGTTGTCCTAATGGACCTGCCTAACTACAGTGCCTTCAGAAAGTATTCACACCCCTTGACTTTTTCCACATTACCATGACACATGCAGCACAGGGTGGTCCAGCCTGCACACACAACCAGGTTTATGGTTAATAATATATGGTATGGTCATTTAGCAATATACAGTGCCTTCAGAAAAGGCACATTTTGATGTGTTACGGCCTGAATTTAAAATGAATTAAATTTAGATTTTTTTTTGTCGCTGGCCTACACACAATACCCCATAATGTCAAAGTGGAATGTTTTTCAAAATGTTTACAAATTCATTAAAACAGCTGAAATGTCTTGAGTCAATAAGTATTCAACCCCTTTGTTATGGCAAGCCTAAATAAGTTCAAGAGTAAAAATATGCTTAACAAGTCACATAACAAATTAAATTGACTCACATGATTTTTGAATGACTACCTCAGCTCTGTATCCCACACACAATTATCTGTAATATCCCACACACAATTATCTGTAATGTCCCTCAGTCGAGCAGTGAAATTCAACCACAAAGACCAGGGAGGGTTTCCAATGCCTAACAAAGAAGGTCACCTATTGGTAGATGGGTAAAAATAAAAAAGCAGACATTGAATATCCCTTTGAGCATGGTGAAGTTATTAAATACACCTTGGATTGTTTATCAATAGACCCAGTCACTACAAAGATCAATACACCCAGTCCTTCCTAACTCAGTTGCCGGAGAGGAAGGAAACAACTCAGGGATTTCACCATGAGGCCAGTGGTGACTTTAAAATAATTATAGAGTTTATTGGCTGTGATAGGAGAAAAGTGAGGATGGATCAACGTTATAGTTACTCCACATTACTATCCTAATTGACAGAGTGAAAATAAGGAAGCCTGTATAGAATAAAACATATTCTAAAACATGATTCCTGTTTACAACAAGGCACTAAGGTAATATTGCAAAAAAAATTGGTAAAAATTGGTAAAGCAATCTCCTGAATACAAAGTGTTATGTTTGGGGCAAATCATATACAGCACATTACTGAGTACCACTCCATATTTTCAGTCATAGTGGTGGCTACATCATCCTGTGGGTATGCTTGTAATAGTTAAGGACTGTGGAGATTTTCAGGATAAAAAATGAACAGAATGGAGCTAAGCACAGACAAAATCCTAGAGGAAAACCTGTATCAGTCTGCTTTACACCAGACGCTGTGAGAGGAATTCACCTTTCAGCGGGACAATAACCTACAACACAAGGCCAAATCTACACGGGAGTTGCTTACCAAGAAGACGGTGAATGTTCCTGACTGGCAGAGTTAAAGTTTTGACTTAAATCTGCTTGAAAATCTATGTCAAGTCCTGAAAATGGTTGTCTAGCAATGATCAACAACCAATTTGATAGAGCTTGAAGAATTTTGAGAAGAATAATGGGAAACTGTTGCACAATCCAGGTATGGAAAGTTTTTAGACTTGCTCAGAAAGATGCCAAATGTGGCTCTACGAAGTATTGACTCAGGTGTGTGAACTTTTATTAATTAGATATCTCTATTTCATTTTCAATAGATTTTCAATCATTTCTAAAATCATGTTTTCACTGTGTCATTATAGGGTATTGTGTGTAGATACTTTGAATTTGAGCTGTAACTCAACACAATGTGGAATAAGTCAAGGGGCATGAATACTTTCTGAAGGCACTGTAGTAGAGAACAACATGTAACCATTCAGTAAACGTCTGTTCTTTCAGACAAAATGCTTGACGATTGCAAAGCACTTAATATCTCCATGTGTGCCATGGCTGCATTCATTTGTACCTATGTGTTCTGTTCTCAGTGCTACACAAATGAAGAGGCAGGTTTACCCCTCTCAGAACTCCATGTGAAGCTTTTTGGTTCAACCAAAGTGTATTCCTGAGCTATAAGAGGCCGATGACGGGGATTAAGGCAGCCCCCCGCACCTCTCTGATTCAGAGTGGTTGAGTTGAATGAGGAAGACACATTTCAATTGAATGTATTCAGTTGTGCAACTGACTAGCTAGGTGTCCCCCCTTTCCCCTAAATGTGTTAGTAGTGTGTATCGTCACGCCAGCATGTTTGTATGTACCTCAAGGATGGTCAACTGGCTGTGTGTGCAGGCTTTTGTTCTAGCCCAGCTCCAACACACCTGATTCAGCTAATCCGCGTTTGGTCTTCAATTTAGACCACATTTACTTTACCAGTGTTTCTGAGCAGGGCTGGTACAAGACTGGTGCTGTCCAGGTTTGAGATCAAATACTGTTTCCACTCCCTGAATAGTCATGGTTGTGATTGGTGATTGGGTAATCTGAACCTAGATCTGTGGCTAGACGGCTTAGCACTATTCCTCTCCTGGTGCTGTCTAAGTTTTGAAATCAGGGCTGCGATTCAAACTCATAAAAGACCCCCTCGCCTTACGCCTTTGGGGGAATCCCCGTCACCATCTTTGAGGGTGGTCCAAATGATTAGCCAAGCAAGGGAAGTTTGTAACGTAAGCCCCTCAGTCCTCGTTTTTAGTTGAGTTTGCGAGTGTACAATTATGTTCACTCCGGGGCCTGAAACTCCCCATAATTCAATTCGCGACGATTGTACATCCGCTAAGAAAAGTCTGCCAAACTTAAAAACAACATCAATGGAGTCAAGTCAACATACAAGTGTAAGTAAAAAGGTTAGAAATTGTGCTACTAATGCACACAATGGCACAAACACGTATCGTTAAAGTAATTATGTTTTTGTTTGGTTAGCTTTTGGAAATTGTAGAAATAAAAAAATGTCCTTCTTCAGAAGTTCCAGCTAGGCAGGCTAATGCTAGTTAGCTAATTCATTTGCTAGCTATCATACAGTAGGCATATATTAATAATTATATAGTTAATATAAGTGGACATGCAATCATAATTGACTGTAGCGCATATAAAGCACCCACAAGCTACCTGTGGCTGAAAACGCAATCACCGTGGGATGAACGAGTGCCGAATTTCCGGGTAAGGGTGGTCCATTTAAAAATCATTCCTTCCTCCCTCGCCCCTTGCCCTGCAAGTGTATACTCGCCACACTTCATGATACGTCATCAGAAGTGTCCACTTAATTTTAGGGCTGAGGGGATAGGGTGCGTCTTTTAAGTGTTTGGACTGCTGGCCAAATGTTGTTTCCCCCCTGATAATTATTGCTGATATGGTAATCTGATCCTAGATCTGTTCTTATAGGGATTACTTCTTCTCCCCTCCCCAGATTGGTGCTGTCAAGGTTTGAGATTGAGGAAGCGTCCATCGGAGAGAACTCAGTGGAGTCTGAGGAGGACGAGGAGGAGGTGTGGCTATTCTGGAAGGACAGCAGTAAGGAGATCAGAAGTAAGAGCATCAGAGAACTTGCCCAGGATGCCAAGGAGGGCGCCAAGGAGGACCAAGAGGTGGTCAGCTACTACAGGTTAGAAACAACACCGGGCCTTTTCTCCTCTTTACTGTCTGTGACTGTAGACGATGAATAACTTCTGTGTTGGTCGAGATGCTAGTATGTGTGTATATGTGGGTTTCATCCTTGCTTTTGTAAATGGGGTCCTGTACATTGGGAGTGGATGAGGTAAGTACCCACCCCCTCAAGTTCCTATGAGTACTTGGAAAAGGTCCAATATAAATGAAATCATTCATAATCCACTTTTATTCTGAAACTAATGACATTAATTGATTATTAAAGTACCAGGAAGTAGAGAACCAGCATGCACCATTAACCTTTCTGTTTGTTGTCTCCCTCCTTGCCTCTGTGTCTCTAAATGTCTAAGCAGTGATGCCCCTGTCCCTACTCCTCTTTCTCCCAGGTACCAGCTGAACCTGTTTGCGCGGATGTGTCTGGATCGTCAGTATTTGGCCATCAATAAGATCTCTGGCCAGCTGGACGTGGACTTGATCCTGCGCTGCATGTCTGATGAGGACCTGCCTTACGACCTGCGCGCTTCCTTCTGCCGAATGATGCTGCACATGCATGTGGACCGCGACCCCCAGGAACAGGTCACGCCTGTAAAGTATGCCCGCCTCTGGTCTGAGATCCCCTCTGAAATCGCCATTGACGAGTGAGTGGCAGGGCCGACAGCCTATCAGGGTTGGGGAAAGGATTTAGTAGCTGGGACAATGGCCTATCAGGGTTGAGGAAAGGAATGACTAGCATGTCCATTGGCCATCAGGAATGGAGTAAGTGGAGTGAAGGAGTGAATACAATGTCATAGTCTTATCAGTCTTGTGTAGTGTGAGAGTAGCATTAACATTGTAAGAGTTACAGAGTCATAAGTTGTCACCTGTCCCCTACCTGTATCCCTTGGTCCCAGCTATGACAACGACGGTACATCCAAGGATGAGATCAAGGAGCGTTTTGCCCTGACCATGGAGTTTGTCGAGAACTACCTAAGAGACGTGGTGTGTCAGAGCTTCCCATTCTCCGACAAGGAGAAGAACAAACTCACCTTCGAGGTAATTGGTCATAGCAGAATGAGTCTCAGTAGGACATGGATTTGCACTAGCTTTGTTCTCGCTTCCCATCTCTTTTGGTCTGTTCCCAGGTAGTGAATCTATCCAGGAACCTCATCTACTTTGGCTTCTACAACTTCAGTGACCTGCTGAGGCTAACCAAGATCCTACTGGCCATCCTGGACTGTGTCCACGTCAGCACCATCTTCCCCATCAACAAGCTGGAGAAGGGAGACGAGACTAAAGGTAGGACACAGTAACACACTGCCCCCTAGAGGGGTGAAATATCAAACATCAGTGGGGCTTGAATAGATTTGCAAATTTCCAGAAACATTCCTAAAGTTCCCAGGTTTTTCTCAGAGATTCTGGGATTTTGCTACCCTGCGCTTGAGCATTATTCACCCCATGGCCAACAAAGGACCGAACAATTGTGCTCTCTAATGGAAAGACTACTGTATTTATTGATTTATTTTATTTTACTAAGAAAAGGCTGTATGCTTTTTTTATTTAAGTAGTATGTGTTCAGGAAGTGGAAATGTGTCTAATAAGCTATAAGACGTTTGTTAATGAATATTTATATTTTGTGTTTTAAGTTATCATTTCAGTTTTACTTGGTGTTATCACTGTTACACACAATGGTTGGCCCAATCATGTGTGCCTGCGTGCATTTCCAGGCAGTAACGTGATGCGCTCCATCCATGGAGTGGGGGAGCTGATGACCCAGGTGGTCCTGAGAGGAGGGGGTTTCCTGCCCACCAACCCCATCAACCCCCCCAACGGGGACCAGGTCAAGACACAAACAGAGCCGGAGAAACAGGACATCCTTGTCATGGACACCAAGCTCAAGATCATAGAGATACTACAGGTAGAAAGGCACACACACACTATCACTATCACTATCGATGCATACATGCAGTGGACATACTGTATACACTCCTTTGCAAATGTCCCTCCCCCAAACTTGGTTCCCCTCCTTAACCCCAACCACTCATTCATAACCCCCATTGCTTATCCTAATATAATCCCTCTACTATACAATAGTCTTACTAATTTAGTATGTGTCATGTTCCTCCCGTCTCAATGCAGTTCATTCTGAATGTGCGACTGGACTACCGGATCTCCTGTCTGCTGTGTATCTTTAAGAGGGAGTTTGATGAGAGCAACTCCCAATCTGATCTGTCTATAGCAGGAACCCACGAGGGACCAAACAACATGCCAGGTGGGAGAAGAAATCATCTTATGGCAGCCATCACTTGGCGTGACACCTCTTTGTGTGTTACTAAGGTCACTGAATTGTTTTCTCAGGAGCTCTGGACTTTGAGAACATAGAGGAGCAGGCAGAGGGGATATTTGGTGGAAGGTAACTGTTGTGATACGCTAAACCTGCAACAATTAGTCTGGCTCATTTCAGTTAATTTTTCATACTTGGCATGGCCAATTCAGTTTGTCGTTTGTGAATGTGTTCAAATATGTGTGCTTGTGTGCCCACACCCAGTGAGGAGAACACCCCGTTGGACCTAGATGACGATGGTGGTAGGACCTTCCTGAGGGTCCTGCTCCACCTGACCATGCATGACTACCCTCCCCTGGTGTCTCGAGCCCTCCACCTGCTCTTTAGACACTTCAGCCAGAGACAGGAGGTTCTACAGGCCTTCAAACAGGTACTATACTGCTATCCACCCACCATACAACTAGTATACTGTATATACTAATGATGCATGGGCCAGGGATCTTTTGGATACGCATCTGACCTGCAGTAAAAAAAATTACTGACCTTCAGCCGCCTAATGCAATATAATAGAAACGATGACCCACATCCCATTTAAAGTAGCCAATTCTAAATGCATGAGTAGATTGTATAAACAGAAAGACCAGGGTTTTGAGCTGATTCATGAATCACAAAAGCATACCCATTAGCTATACTAATTTGCAGAGGTGGGACACAGTCATTGTTTTACAAGTCATAAGTAAGTCACAAGTAAGTCTCAAGTCTTAGCACTCAAGTCTCAAGTCAAGACCGACAAGCGGTCCTAAACAAGTCATAATGTGCTCTTCACCAAATGTAATACCATTTCATAAGAGTAATAGTTTGTATAATAAATGTACGCAAATCATGAATGCTTTTAAAAATGTATATATTTATTACTTTCCAAATAAACTTTATATTTCCATGGAAATACATGGGTAGCCATGAGAAAGACCCGCGACAACCGAGGATCGGGGCGCAATCGGGGGCACAATCGTGCAATGTAGGCTTGTACACAATCACCCAACCTTAACACACACACACACACACACACACACACACACACTCTCTGTGTGTGGTTACAGTAGGCTAACGTATGTTAATGGTTTCAGGAACAGCAGTAACATCAGGCAGGATTTAGGCTACCAACTGCCTAGCTAGTTGTAGCTCAATCTTGGGTGCAATGATCACGTTCCCGCACTGACTGACTGTGTGGAAGCTCATTGATTTAACGTTACGTTAGCCTACATGCTACACTAGCAAAGTTATATAAAGCTGTCGGCTATATTAGCCACAACTTACTGTTCTTTGTGCAGCTTCAAATGTCGAACAAAGTTGGAAGTTGTTGCACCTTCGTCTGTCATTTTCTTCCTGCATGTTTTGAAAGTTGCAATCAATTTTTTGTTTTTCTTTATTTCCGAAAATAATAATTTTGGGTATCATCTTTCCAAGGGCTCCATCTGAATTCACCTGCCGATGTTCCTCTGCACTTCCATGTGAAACTTTTTCTCAGCTGGCACAATTTAATTGGTTGCTGTCCGATTCAAACTGTAATCCCTTAAATGAAGAGTTGATGCGCTGCATCAATTTTAATAGCATCATTTTTAATATTTGGGCTTGGGGAAGGTATCAAGTCAGTTCGAGTCAAAAGGCTCAAGTCCAAGTTAAGTCATGAGTCATTGGTGTTAAAGTCGAGTTGCAAGTCATCATATTTGGGACTCGAGTCCAAGTCATGTGACTCAAGTCCACACCTCTGCTTATTTGGACATATTGTTATGCACTTATTGTGTGTTTTTCTGAATATGAATGTCTGCTAAATGACTAAAATGTTAAATGTAGTCCTATTAGTCATACTGTCATACATACAGAATAGTCATACCATTACACTGTAGCCTACCAATGACCCCATTACTCACCTAATATTCTTAGAGTAATTCCAATTATCCTAACAGACCATAAGTACCCGGTAGGGCTTTAGCCATGCTTGACCAGTAAATTACTTCATGACCTGACCAGGGAAAACCTGTAGATTTACACTCCAACTAGGGCCCAGAGTTGATCCTAGTCCAGTCACATGACCAGGTAAAACTCTTGTTCGTCTCTAATCATAAACACCATGCAACCATCCAAAATCTGGTGTCCTCCATACTGGTGTCCTACCGGTGGGTTGCCCATGCCTCCAGGTCCAGTTGCTGGTGACCAGTCAGGATGTGGAGAACTACAAACAGATCAAGTCAGACCTGGACCAGCTACGCTCCATTGTGGAGAAGTCTGAGCTGTGGGTCTACAAGAGACTGGGGCCAGACGAGGGCATGGACACTGGGGAACACTCTGCCGATTCTCAACACAAGAAGGTACGGTAGTAGTCCGAGAAGGTACAGTAGTCGATTCAGATTCAGAGTGTTTGATAGGCACATGTACAGTGTTGTAGGTGTGATTGCAGGGTACAGTGAAAATCTTTGGCTTTGAGCAACATGCAGGACTCTAATAGTTCAATAAGGTACGGTAGTAGTCCAAGAAGGTACGGTAGTAGTCCAAGAAGGTACGGTAGCTGTCCAAGACGGTACGGTAGCTGTCCAAGACGGTACGGTAGTAGTCCAAGACGGTACAGTAGTAGTCCAAGAAGGTACGGTTGCAGTCCAAGAAGGTACGGTAGCTGTCCAAGACGGTACGGTAGTAGTCCAAGACGGTACAGTAGTAGTCCAAGAAGGTACGGTAGTAGTCCAAGAAGGTACGGTAGTAGTCCAAGAAGGTACGGTAGTAGTCCAAGACGGTACGGTAGTAGTCCAAGACGGTACAGTAGTAGTCCAAGACGGTACGGTTGCAGTCCAAGAAGGTACGGTAGTAGTCCAAGAAGGCACGGTAGTAGTCCAAGAAGGTACGGTTGCAGTCCAAGAAGGTACGGTTGCAGTCCAAGAAGGTATGGTTGCAGTCCAAGAAGGTACGGTTGCAGTCCAAGAAGGTACGGTTGCAGTCCAAGAAGGTACGGTTGCAGTCCAAGAAGGTACGGTAGTAGTCCAAGACGGTACAGTAGTAGTCCAAGACGGTACGGTTGCAGTCCAAGAAGGTACGGTAGTAGTCCAAGAAGGCACGGTAGTAGTCCAAGAAGGTACGGTTGCAGTCCAAGAAGGTACGGTTGCAGTCCAAGAAGGTATGGTTGCAGTCCAAGAAGGTACGGTTGCAGTCCAAGAAGGTACGGTTGCAGTCCAAGAAGGTACGGTTGCAGTCCAAGAAGGTACGGTTGCAGTCCAAGAAGGTACGGTTGCAGTCCAAGAAGGTACGGTTGCAGTCCAAGAAGGTACGGTTGCAGTCCAAGAAGGTACGGTAGTATGCATCCACAGAACAGGAGTTAGCCACCTAGTGCTTAGCTCTGTGTGTTAAACTATGGCAATAGAGCGTTGGTGTTAGCGTTGGTCTTGTTCTTTAGGGTGAATCCAACTCAAGTGGCTCAGACAAACCAAAGAAACCAGAGAGCACCAGCAGCTACAACTACAGAGTGGTGAAGGAGGTGAAGTCTAAACAGTCTTTTTAACTTTTCATTATACTGTATTATCATATAGGTATCTGGGACAGATAGAGCTATGGGCAACATAGTGAACCCCTTTGTCTACACGTGTTGTGTGTGTGTGTAGATTCTGCTGCGTCTCAGCAGGTTGTGTGTTCAGGAGAGTCTGTCCGGCAGGAAGAGTAAGAAGCAGCAGCAGAGACTCCTCAGGAACATGGGGGCCCACACCGTGGTGCTGGAGTTACTGCAGATCCCCTATGAGAAGGTACTGTGTTTGTGTGGGCGTGTTTGTAGAGGTGTGTTTTTGTGCTCTCCATCCTTTCATCGTCGGTGTTGTCTCCAGGGGGAGGATGTGCGTATGCAGGAGATCATGAAACTGGCCCACCAGTTCCTGCAGAACTTCTGTGCAGGGAACCAGCAGAACCAGGCCCTGCTTCACAAACACATCAACCTGTTCCTCAACCCTGGGGTGAGACAGACTACACTGACCCACCATGACCTCACCACTGTTCTTACTCTTACCATGACATTAACACTGTCTTACTCTAACCATCTCTTCTACTCTTTCTCTCTCTTTCTCTGTCTCTTCTGTCTCCATCCCTCTTTCGCTCTCTCTCCCTCCCCCTCTTCTCTCTCTTTCCCTCTTCTCTCTCTTCCAACCTTTAGATCCTCGAGGCAGTCACCATGCAGCATATCTTCATGAATAACTTCCAGCTGTGCAGTGAGATCAATGAGCGAGTGGTGCAGCACTTTGTCCACTGCATCGAGACGCATGGCCGCAACGTCCAGTACCTCAAGTTCCTGCAGACCATCGTCAAGGCCGAGAGCAAGTTCATTAAGAAGTGTCAAGACATCGTCATGGCTGAGGTCTTTTTTCAGTAATAACCTCAGCATGTGTATTTGTCAACGTTTCAGTCTAGTTGACTCTTTTCAAGACAGTTAATTTGTCATTCTAAAAGAGTTGTCTATTTCTACAACTTGATACCTTAATACCAAATTATATGCAACTCAAGTCCATCCCCAACAAATCCTTTTCGGACATATTTGACCATCCCTTTCCAACCTACCCTGTACCTTTATTTTCTGTCCCTCTCTTCTCCATAGCTGGTGAATGCTGGTGAGGATGTGCTGGTGTTCTACAACGACCGTGCATCCTTCCAGACCCTGGTGACGATGATGCGGTCAGAGCGGGACCGGATGGATCAGAACAGTCCTCTGATGTACCACATTCACCTGGTAGAGCTGCTGGCTGTCTGCACTGAGGGAAAGAACGTCTACACTGAGATCAAATGTAACTCTCTGCTGCCTCTGGATGACATAGTGAGGGTAGTCACCCACGAGGACTGTATTCCTGAGGTGAGTTGAGGAGATACAGGTTGGAAGATGCAGAGAGAGAAGGGTGGGGATTAGGGTTATACTTGAAGGTTTAGAGCAGGGGGCTATGGGTCTCCAAGACATCACAAGCCAACAGTACCAATTATCAACTAACCGTCCCCACAAAGGCCTGTATGCCCTCGTCCCCGTTTCACTCTTGTGGACAACTAATTGTCCACTAGCTGTCATCTTCTCTGTGTTAGACAGTTTTGAGCCTCACTCTATGGGAACAAACCCAGTATAACCATGTCAACTAACATCATGCTACTGTACTCCAGCCCAGGCCAAAGCTACAATCAAGATGCATTCATCATCATTGTAAAACAACTCCTAGGGGCATAGACAGGGTGTAATGATGGTATTTAATCCTGTCCTTTCCAGGTGAAGATAGCCTACATCAACTTCCTGAACCACTGCTATGTGGACACAGAGGTGGAGATGAAGGAGATCTACACCAGCAACCACATGTGGAAGCTCTTTGAGAACTTCCTGGTGGACATCTGCAGGGTGAGGGACAACACTTGCACAATAGTTCTATGTCTGAATGACTGATGAGTGTGGGTCAGGGTTTCAATTAAACTCATTTACAAGGCATCATTGGAGCACAATAGTATAATTATTAGCACAACACAGTTTATCCTCCTATACTGTACGTATCCCTGCATTCATTTCCGTATTCAGACTATATAAATGTTATAAGGGCAGTACAACTACAGGTGAAACAGGAATGAGTTGTGGTCACCTTCTTGACCTTGTGTCTTCTGCAGGTGTGCAACAACACGAGTGACCGCAAACACGCCGACACAGTCCTGGAGAGCTACGTGACCGAGATAGTCATGGGAATCGTGACCACCTTCTTCAGCTCACCCTTCTCCGACCAGTCCACCAGCCTGCAGGTAACCACTGGCAACCAACAACTAACCACTGTTATCCATTTTACATGATTGTGTCGACCGAAACCAAACTGTGTTGGATCAGATATTTTCTTTTCACATTGTTGAAACCGTCTTGAAACGGACAGTGGTGGATGTGTAACCAGGCCGGCTCAGTAAAGCTTGGTTTGGCTCGCCTCGGAGTAAGACAGTGCTAATGTCATGGTTGAAGGTTTAATAATTACCAAAAATGTCTCTGTAGATAGATAGCTCCCAGCTCCCAAGAGGCACCTGTCTCTCTCCTAACATAGCCCCTCCCACAACTAGCTATTGTTACCTTTAACCCCCAGCCCCCTCCCTCTCTTTCATCACTTTATTGTATAGTGTAGGTGACCAGGACCATGTTTGTAAATATGGATAGATATACTAATAGTCACCAAATCTACATTTTAACCACATATGCATACAGTATGTCCCCTCCCTCCATTGACATAACCTAATGGTTTCATCCCACTCCCTTCTCCACCTACCAACCTATATGGTGAATCCATTTCAATTCAATCACTTTTTGACAGCACCTCCTTTGATTTGAACATAACCATCCATACATATTTGACCATTGTAGAAGTGCTCAGAAAGTGTATTTTTTAACCTTAATGCCAAAACATTCAATAGATAAAGGTGCTCAAAGTTGACACATTTTGCATACCCCACCATACCATGAGACAAGCATGTGTTCTTCACTGGAAAAGATCAACAGTTGGGATGGATATTTCTTGAAAAACATGTTTTTTAATAGATAATTGACTTTTTAACCTTTAACATCAATTATCTAAAAGCGTTAACTCTGATTTTTATTTTATTTTTATATACACATATGTTGTTGAGACACAACATGCTCTTGAATACAGGGTGGGTGTCATGTTTTGGCTGATAAATGTACTAACATGGGAATAACACACCAGAGAATGTTGACTTGAAAAATGGCGATAAAAATGGCGATGATAATGGCAATAATAATGGCGCTGAAGGAGATGGCTGCCGTTTTACGATCCTGTATCCAATTGTGCTATTGTGCATGCTTTTCGCGTTATTTTGTACATAATGTTTCTGCCACCGTGTCTTATGACCGAAAAGAGCTTCTTGACATCAGAGCAGCGATTACTCACCCCATACTGGAAGAATTGTTCAATGAGTCGGACAGGAAGGATTTACTTCGGGAAGCCCAACAGGGCCCTCATCCCCGTCATTCGCAGGAGGAAAAGCCGTAGATATCGTGGACGACAGTCCGGGTGCCTTGTAAGGATCCGTCGCCAAGAGGGTAATCTACCTTTACCATCGGTCCTATTAGTCAACGTACAATCAATCGATAATAAAATAGACGAACTACGAGCATGTATATCCTACCAACAGGACATTAAAACTGTAATATCTTATGTTTCACCGAGTCATGGCTGAACATGATTAAAATACACCTGGCGGGTTTTAAGCTTTTTCGGCAGGATAGAACAGCAGCTTCTGGTAAGACAAGGGTCGGCGGTCTATGTATATTTGTAAACAACAGCTGGTGCACGAAATCTAAGGAAGTCTGTTTTGCTCGCCCTGAAGTAGAGCATCTCATGATAAGCTGTAGACCACACTATTTACCAAGAGAGTTTACATCTATATTTTTTGTAGCCGTCTATATACCACCACAGACTGATGCTGGCACTAAGACCGCACTCAATGAGCTGTATACGGCCATAAGCAAACAGGAAAACGTTCATCCAGAGGTGGCTCTCCTATTGGGTGGGGACTTTAATGCAGGGAAACTCATATCCATACTACCTAATCTTTACCAGCATGCTAAATGTGCAACCCGAGGGGGGGAAAAAACTCTAGACCACCTTTACTCCACACACAGAGCCCTGTCGATGTTAATGGAGGCCTGTTCAGCCCTCCCTTTCCTGTAGTCCACGATCCGCTCCTTTGTCTTGCTCACATTGAGGGAGAGGTTGTTGTCCTGGCACCACACTGCCAGTTTCCTGACCTCTCATCATTGTCGGTGATCAGTCCTACCACTGTTGTGTCGTCAGCAAACTTAATGATAGTGTTGGAATCATGTTTGGCCATGCAGTCGTGGGTAAACAAGGAGTATAGGAGGGGACTAAGTACACACCACTGAGGGCCCCCAGTGTTAAGGATCAGCATGGCAGACGTGTTGTTGCCTACTCTTACCACCTGGGGGCGGCCCGTCAGGAAGTCCTGGATCCAGTTCCAGAGGGAGGTGTTTAGTCCCCAAGTCCTTAGCTTAGTGATGAGCTCCGTGGGCACTATGGTGTTGAACACTGAGCTCTAGTCAATGAACAGCATTTTCACATAGGTGTTCCTTTTGTCCAGGTGGGAAAGTGCAGTGAGGAGTGCGATTGAGTCATCTGTGGATCTGTTGGGGCGTTATGCGAATTAGAATGGGTCTAAGGTGTCCGGGGGGAGGCTGTTGATGTGAGCCATGACCTGCCTTTCAAAACACTTCATGGCTACCGACGTGAGTGCTACGGGGCGGTAATCATTTAGGCAGGTTACCTTCGCTTCCTTGGTCACAGGGACTATGGTGGTCTGCTTGAAACGTAGATATTACAGACACGGTCAGGGAGAGGTTGAAAATGTCATTGAGACACTTGACAGTTGGGTCCACCCATGCTTTAAATACACGTCCTGGTAATCTGTCTGGCCCAGTGGCTTTGTGAATGTTGACCTGTTTAAAGGTTTTGTTCACATCGGCTACCGAGAGCGTTATTTGCTTGTAAGCAGGAATCAGGAGGGATGAATTATGGTCAGATTTGCCAAATGGAGGGCGGGGGAGAGCTTTGTATGCATCTCTTTGTGTGGACTTAAGGTGGTCTAGAATTTTTCTTTCCTCTTGTTGCACGTGACATGCTGGTAAAAATTTGGTAAAATTGATTTAAGTTTGCCTGCATTAAAGTCCCTGGCCACTAAGAGCGACGCTTCTGGGTGAGCATTTGTTTCTTTGCTTATGGCTTTTGGTTGAGAGCGGTCTTATTGACAGCTTCGTTCTGTGGAGGTAAATAGACGGCTACGAATAATGTCGATGATCTCTTGGTAGATAGTGTGGTCTACAGCTTATCATAAGGTACTCTACTTCAGGTGAGCAATACCTCGAGATTTCTTTAATATTAGACATTGCGCACCAGCTGTTATTGACAAATAGACACACACCCCCACCCCTCGTCTTACCAGATATAGCTTCTCTGTTCTGCCGGTGCATGGAAAATCCCGCCACCAGCCACGTTTCGGTGAAACATAAGATATTGCGATTTTTTATGTCCCGTTGGTAGGATAATCTTAATTTTAGGTTATCAATTTTATTTTCCAATGATTGCACGTTAGCAAGAAGAACGGATGGCGGTTGGAGTTTACTCGCTCGCCTACGGATTCTCAGAAGGCAGCCCGATCTGCGGCCCCTTTTCCTGCCTCTTTTCTTCTTGCAAATTACGGGGATCTTGGCCTGTTTTTTTCGTAACTTCTTAAAATATTGTTAGTTAAGGGCTTGTAAGTAAGCATTTCACTCTAAGGTCTACTACACATGTGACAAATTAGATTTGATTTGATTGAATGAGATTATCGGTTTTAAATTATACTGTTAATCCTCTATAGAAAACCTATTGAAATATAGATCATAGAATAGACATGACCATTCAAGTTGACATTTGATGGTGGATGGACCGGTGGTCATCTTTATGGAGGTAAAACTGTAAATTAAATTTAGTGTAAAAAAAATAATTAAAATATTAATTTTAGCAAAACAAATTACTTAAATATCACATTTACATAAGTATTCAGACCCTTTACTCAGTACTTTGTTGAAGCACATTTAGCAGTGATTACAGCCTCGAGTCTTCTTGGGTATGACTCTACAAGCTTGGCACACCTGTATTTTGGGAGTTTCTCTCATTCTTCTCTGCAGATCCTCTCAAGCTATGTCAGGTTGGATGGGGAGCATCGCTTCACAGCTATTCTCAGATCTCTCCAGAGATGTTCGGTCGGGTTCATGTCTGGGCTCTGGCTGGGCCACTCAAGAACATTCAGAGACTTGTCCCTAAGCCACTCCTGCGTTGTCTTCGCTGTGTCCTTAGGGTAGTTATCCTGTTGGAAGGTGAACCTTTGCCCCAGTCTGAGGTCCTGAGCAGGTTTTCATCAAGGATCTCTGTACTTTGCTACGTTCATCTTTCCCTCGATCCTGACCAGTCTCCCAGTCCCTGCTGCTGAAAAACATCCCTGCAGCATGATACTGCCACCACCATGCCTCGCCATAGGGATGGTGCCAGGTTTTCTCCAGACGTGACGCTTGGCATTCAGGCCAAAGAGTTCAGTCTTGGTTTCATTAGACCATAAGAATGTTATTTCTTATGGTCCCAGAGACCTTTAGGTGACTTTTGGCAAACTCCAAGTGGGATGTCATGTACCTTTTACAGAGTAGTGTCTTCTCTCTGGCCACTCTACCATAAAGGCCTGATTGGTAGAGTGCTGCAGAGATGGTTGTCCTTCTAGAAGGTTCTCCCATCTCCACAGAGGAACTCTGGAGCTCTGTCAGCGTGACCATCAGGTTCTTGGTCACCTCCCTGAACAATGCCCTTCTCCCCCGATTACTTAGTTTGGTCGGGCGGCCAGCTCTTGGAAGAGTCTTGGTGGTTCCAGACTTCCATTTAAGAATGATAGAGGCCACTGTGTTCTAGGGGACCTTCAATATTGCAGAAATGCTTTGGTACCCTTCCCCAGATCTGTGCCTCTACACAATCCTGTTTTGTAGCTCTACGGACAGTTCTTTTGACCTCATGGCTTGGTTTTTGCTCTGACACGCACTGTCAACTGTGGGACCTTATATAGACAGGTGTGTTCCTTTCCAAATCTAGTCCAGTCAATTGAATTTACCACAGGTGGACTCCAATCAAGTTGTAGAAACATCTCAAGAATGATCAATGGAAACCAGATACACCGGAGTTCAATTCCAAGTCTCATAGCAAAGGGTCTGAATACGTATGTAAATGTATTTCTGTTTTTTATTTTTAATACATTTGCAAAAATGTCTAAAAACTTGTTTTCAATTTGTGATTATGGGCTATTGTGTATATATTGATGAGAAATAAGTCAGTGGGTCTGAATACTTTCTGAATTTACTGTACATATCAATGGTGTACCAGCTAAATTGCAGGAGTATGAAGGGATAGGTCCATTCTATGAATTCTATTTCTATGATAGAAATGACACCCACCCTGTATTTAAGAGCATGTTGTATCTCAAGTGTTGGCGGGCACAACACAAAAACCTCAGATGTAGTGAAATAGGGTCTAAGCTTCAATATATGCAAATATGATTTTAAAAAAAATGACATCTGAGTTTATGCATTTTTAGATAATTGACATTAAAGGTTTAAAAATAAATACATATTACAAAATATTATTTTCAAGTACAACACTGTAAGCTTTTAAATGATATCACACTCAATGGTGTATCTTTTCCAGTGATGAAGACATGAATGTCTCGTGGTATGCATAATGGGTCAACTTTGATCACTTTTATTTTTATATATATTAATATTTTTTGAATATATATTTTTTTGTGTATATAGATAGAGATAGAGAGATATAGATAGATATAGATATAGATAGATAGATAGAGATATAATATATAATATATATATATATATATATATATATATATATTATATCAGCTTTTTATATATATATATATATATATATATATATATATATATATATATATATATATATATATATATATATATATATATATATCACTAGGCAAGTCAGTTAAGAACAAATTCTTATTTACAATGACGGCCTACCCCGGCCAAACCCGGACTACTATCACGGCTGGATGTGATGCAGGGGACTCCCAATCACGGCCGGATGCATCCTGAATTCAGGTCTAAAAATAAACATTTTCTGTGGGCAAACATGTATAGAAAGTTTTGTGTAAATCAAAAAAGGGATGCTGTCAAAAAGTGATTGAATTCAAATGTTTAAGCTATAGGCTCTTAAGTGATTCCTACCAATTTCTGAAAATGTAGATGGTGAATCACAGAACACTCACAAGGTGTGTGTGTGTGTGTGTGTGTGTGTGTGTGTGTGTGTGTGTGTGTGTGTCTCCGAGCAATACGGTTTTAAAATGCACCCCTTCTCTGAACATAGAGTGACGTACTGTCAGAGAACGCCAGTTCACGCCTCCTTCCCTCAGTTCCTTCAACCTCATTTGCCATTTCTGTCTTTCATCCTGGAACATGGAGTTAGTCATCATCCTAGCCTTAGAGAGCTGTAGCCTCTTGCTGTGACCGTCTGTAATGATTATCATGCCGTTTTCCTGTTGTACAGTCATATCCTTGGTAGACAACATGCAGTAATTGTTGATCATTGTGTTCAATGTCCATTCTTGTACTTCTTGGTAAACGGCTCGCTCTTCAATTCCTAGAATAGAAGACATTAGACCTTCTAGACCCCTCAAACTGAACTCTGGGCCATGAAGGCAGTTCCATTGCATTTTTTTCCATTGTTCCCTTCCAATCATGCACTGATTTAGACCTGTGACACCAGGTGGGTGCAATTAATTGTCATGTAGCAGCAGGCTCCGGACCCCGTAGGGTATGAGTTGATTATAATGGGCATCTGCACCAGTGTGTAGAGCAAGGTTCCCCAACTGGTTGCCTCCTGGCCAAATTTGGCCCACGGGTGATTTTATTTGGCCCCCCAAGTTTTCTGAACAATTATTTAATTAAATGTATTATTGTTGGACAGAATACTGTAAAGACACCAGCAAAATCAGCTGCAAGTGATTTTGATCATCTGTTCCAAAGTATTCCCACGCACAATGTGATCATATACAAATGTCATGTGATTATGTTTTAGTCTAATATTATATCTGTTTGGGGTTTTTACGGTCAATTTGCAGTCAACAAAATATTTATGTGATTATGTTCCGGCCCCTTGACCATCCGTTCAAGAAAAAAATCATCCCGCGTCTTAATCTACTTGATAATCCCTGGCGTAGAGACTGTAAGAGAGGTGAGATACCAGGTTATCAAGTGGCTTATCCTGAATATTGTCACTGACAATTATTTTATTTTCTGACTGCTTTCATCCTCTGCTGCAGGCCTCACTTTTGGGGAAAAGGATAGAGGTATTTTATTTACATTTATTGGAATGGGGACCACACACATCTGGGTGCTAATGTTTCGTGCGTGAGTGTGCATGTGCTTTTCCATCCCATTACCTCAGCTGGTGTTGGTAGGGTTAGACAACCTTAGCACAAATGCAATGTTTCCTCTCCAATTTTTGTCTGAATACAAACTATTTTTGTTTAGTCATGTTCAGTTGGTCTGACAGGGTGTTGTCACTGTGGTGTCACACAGGGGTTTGGGTGGGCTGGGCCAATATGACGGTGTGATGTTGGTGCTTGGTGTTTCACATGGGAAAGCTAACTGCCGCTAAACCCAGCAGTTTGATTCTTCACCTCCACCCTGCTGGCCTGGTTACAGGTGTTATCACCCCTCCCTCCTCTACCCTAACACAGTCAGAAGGGGGAGGGGTTTGTGGTGTAAGGTAACAGGTTGTGATTATGCAGCAGAATCTGAGGCAGATTTCCCATTGTGCCATCATGTTGTTTCAGAGGGTTAGGTGTAGAGGTCGACCGATTATGATTTTTCAACACCGATACCGATTATTGGAGGACCAAAAAAAGCCGATACCGATTAATCGGCCGATATTAAAAATAAATAAATATGTATTTGTAATAATGACAATTACAACAATACTGATTTAACACTTATTTTAACTTAATATAATACATCAATAAAATCTATTTAGCCTCAAGTAGATAATGAAACATGTTCAATTTGGTTTAAATAATGCAAAAACAAAGTGTTGGAGAAGAACGTAAAAGTGCAATATGTGCTATGTAAGAAAGCTAACGTTTCAGTTCCTTGCTCAGAACATGAGAACATATGAAAGCTGGTGGTTCCTTTTAACATGAGTCTTCAATATTCCCAGGTAAGAAGTTTTAGGTTGTAGTTATTATAGGACTATTATACCATTTGTATTACCATTTGTATTTCATTAACCTTTGAATATTGGATGTTCTTATAGGCACTTTAGTATTGCCCGTGTAACAGTATAGCTTCCGTCCCTCTCCTCACTCCTCCCTGGGCTCGAACCAGCAACACAACGACAACAGCCACCACATCGAAGCAGTGTTACCCATGCAGAGCAAGGGAAACAACCACCCCAAGGCTCAGAGTGAGTGAAGTTTGAAACGCTATTAGCGCGCGCTAACTAGCCAGCCATTTCACTTCGGTCACACCAGCCTCATTTCGGGAGTTGATAGGTTTGAAGTCATAAATAGCGCAATGCTTGACGCACAACGAAGACCTCCCGGCAAAACGCACTAAAGTGCTGTTTGAATGAATGTTTACTCGCCTGCTTCTGCCTACCACCGCTCAGTCAGATACTTAGATACTTGTATGCTCAGTCAGATTATATGCAACACAGGACACGCTAGATAATATCTAGTAATATCATCAACCATGTGTAGTTAACTAGTGATTATGATTGATTGTTTTTTATAAGATAAGTTTAATGCTAGATAGCAACTTACCTTGGCTTACTGCATTTGCGTAACAGGCAGTCTCCTTGTGGAGTGGAGTGCAACAAGAGAGAGGCAGGTCGTTATTGCGTTGAACTATTTAACTGTAAGATTGCAAGATTGGATCCCCCGAGCTGACAAGGTGAAAATCTGTCTTTGCCCCTGAAAGAGTCAGTTAACCCACCGTTCCTAGGCCGTCATTGAAAATAAGAATGTGTACTTAACTGACTTAGTTAAATAAAGATTAAATAAATGTGTGAAAAAATAATTTAAAAATTAATACAAATTTAAAATCAGCAAATCGTCACCCAAAAATACAGATTTCCGATTGTTATGAAAACTTGAAATCGGCCCTAATTAATCGGCCATTCCGATTAATCGGTCGACCTCTAGTTAGGTGTACATTTGATTTGTAATGGTGGAGACTTGATATTAAGTGTGAGTTGGAAACATTCCTGTTAGGTATACAATAGCATAGTTCTATAGACCTTATAGTATTATCTACACTGAACAAAAATGTAAATGCAACATGTAACAATTTCAAATATTTTACTGAGTTACTGTTGATATAAGGAAATAAGTCAATTGAAATAAATCAATTTGGCCCAAATCTATGGATTTCACATTACTGGGAATACAGATATGCATCTGTTGGTCACAGATTAAAACATTTAAAAAATGTAAAGGTAGGAGCGTGGATCAGAAAACCAGTACAGTATCTGGTGTGACCTCCATTTGCCTCATGCAGCGTGACATCACCTTTTGCATAGAGTTGATCAGGCTTTTGATTGTGGCCTGTGGAATATTGTCCCACTCCACTTCAATGGCTGTGCGAAGTTGCTGGATATTGGCGGGAACTGGAACACCCTGTCGTACACATTGATCCTGAGCATCCTGAACATGCTCAATGGGTGATCTGTCTGAGTATGCAGGCCATGGAAGAACTGGGACATTTTCAGCTTCCAGGAATTGTGTATAGATCTTGCGACATGATGGTATGCATTATCATGCTAAAACATGAGGTGATGGCGGCAAATTAATGGCACAGCAATGGGCCTCAGGATCATGGTATCTCTGTGCATTCAAATTGCCATTGATTAAAATTCTATTTTGTTAATTGTCTGTAGCATATGCTTGCCCATACCATAACTCTACCACCACGATGGGGCACTCTGTTCACAACGTTGACATCAGCATATCGCCCACACGTCACCATACACGCTGTCTGCCATCTGCCCGGTACATTTGAATCCGGTATTCATCCATGAAGAGCACACTTCTCCAGTGTGCCAGTGGCCATCGAAGGTGAGCATTTTCCCACTGCAGTCAGTTACAACGTCAGACCCTGGTGAGGACGACGAGCAAGCAGATGACCTTCCCTGGGATGGTTTCTAACAGTTTGCAGAAATTCTTTGGTTGTGCAAACCCACAGGTTCATCAGCTATACGGGTGGCTGGTCTTAGACGATCCCGCAGGTGAAGAAGCCCGGATGTGGAGGTCCTGGGCGTGGTCACAGATGGTCTGCGGTTGTGAGACCGGTTGGAAGTACTGACAAATTCTCTAAAACGACTTTAGAGGCGGCTTATGGTAGAAGAATTTACATTCAGTTCTCTGGCAACAGCTCTGGTGGACATTCCTGCAGTCAGCATGCCAATTGCACGCTCCCTCAACTTGAGACATCTGTGGCATGGATTTGTGTGACAAAACTGCACATTTTAGTGGCCTTTTATTGTCTCCAGCACATGTGTAATGATCATGCTGTTTAATCATCTTCTTGATATGCCACCCCTGTCAGGTGGATGGATTATCTTGGCTAAGGAGAAATGCTCATTAACAGGGATGTAAACAAATTTGTGCATAAAACTTGAGAAAAGTAAGCTTTTTTTGCTTATCGAAAATTTCAGTGATGTTTTACTTCAGCTCATGATACATGGGACCAACACTTTACACTTGCGTTTTATATTTTTGTTCAGTGTAGTTGATCTGTGTTATAACTTAATATTATTATTATTCTCCCTCTACCTTCTCCCTGTCCTCAGACCAGACAGCCTGTGTTTGTTCAGCAGTTACAGGCAGTGTTCAGAGTGTATCACTGTAACTGGCTGGTCCCAGTTCAGAAGGGATCAGTGGAGAGCTGTATCAAGGTGCTGTCTGACGTGGGTAAGGAGGACAACACATTCCTAACACTAACCCCCAACACTGATTTTATCATCAACTAACAAAGACAACTCAAAATAATAAGTAGTTCTATGAACTACTCTGGTGTACAGTATGTATAGATTTAACATGTGTATATATATATATATATATATATATATATATATATAACACTTTATGTATGTTTTCAAAGAAATCCAACTTGATGTTAGTAATTTGTTGTTCTTTTGTTAGTCAAATCCCCTGATGAGGCAGTGGTATTATGATTGGGATGTACTCTAAAGATGAGTGTTGTATCATACTGCCTGTAAGACCTCTACACACACATTATTTGTCTTTCTTGGTGTGTGACAGCTAAAGGGCGAGCCATCGCCATCCCAGTGGATCTGGACAGCCAGGTGAACAACCTGTTTGTGAAGTCCAACAACATCGTCCAGAAGACAGCAATGTCCTGGAGAATGTCTGCCCGCAATGCTGCCCGCAGAGACTCTGTACTGACCGCTTCACGAGACTACAGGAACATCATTGAGAGACTGCAGGTGGGTACACTGTGTTTGTGAGTCCGTCTGTCCTTTTAAACGTGTCTCTGTCTTAACCCTCCCCCTCCCTATCTCCCTCCGTTCCTCACTCCCCCTCCGTAGGACATAGTGTCAGCTCTAGAGGACCGTCTGCGTCCGTTGGTCCAGGCTGAGCTGTCTGTTCTAGTGGATGTGCTGCATCGGCCAGAGCTGCTCTTTCCGGAGAACACAGACTCCCGCAGGAAGTGTGAGAGTGGCGGATTCATCTGCAAGTACGTGTGTTTACGCTAACAATCCCACCCCAACCCTATACAAAGTGTACAGTGTCTGGGATATTATATGGACATATGGTTAAAAAAAATAATAATAATATTGAAAACCAAATTGGCACATTGCCAATTCTTGATGAATGTATTTATTGGTTGGAGGAATTCATCCAAGCACTTCCTTCAGCTCTGTTCAACATGATAACATAACTTGCATGGTGAAGAGCAGGAAGCCATTGAAGGTGTTATGACCATATGAATAGATAGATCTGGTAGATTGATGGAAGCGGGATGTATACCTATATCTCCTTACTCTAACTCCAGGAGGATTGCTGCATTACATTCTGACTCTCCATCAGTATTAACTTCAGCAGTGTGCAGTCATTGCCAAAAGTTTTGAATGACACAAATATTAACTTTCACAGTGTGCTGCCTCAGTTTGTATGATGGCAATTTGCATATACTCCAGAATGTTATGAAGAGTGATCAGATGAATTGCAATTAATTGCAAAGTCCCTCTTTGCCATGCAAATGAACTGAATCCCCCAAAAACATTTCCACTGCATTTCAGCCCTGCCACGAAAGGACCAGCTGACATCATGTCAATGATTCTCTCGTTAACACAGGTGTTAGTGTTGACGAGGACGAGGCTGGAGATCACTCTGTCATGCTGATTGAGTTCGAATAACAGACTGGAAGCTTCAAAAGGAGTGTGGTGCTTGGAATCATTGTTCTTCCTCTGTCAACCATGGTTACCTGCAAGGAAACACGTGCCGTCATCATTGCTTTGCAAAAAAAGGGCTTCACAGGCAAGGATATTGCTGCCAGTAAGATTGCACCTAAATCAACCATTTATCGGATCATCAAGAACTTCAAGGAGAGCGGTTCAATTGTTGTGAAGAAGGCTTCAGGGCGCCCAAGAAAGTCCAGCAAGCGCCAGGACCGTCTCCTAAAGTTGATTCAGCTGCGGGATCGGGGCACCACCAGTACAGAGCTTTCTCAGGAATGGCAGCAGGCAGGTGTGAGTGCATCTGCACGCACAGTGAGGTGAAGACTTTTGGAGAGTGGCCTGGTGTCAAGAAGCGCAGCAAAGAAGCTACTTCTCTCCAGGAAAAACATCAGGGACAGACTGATATTCTGCAAAAGGTACAGGGATTGGACTGCTGAGGACTGGGGTAAAGTCATTTTCTCTGATGAATCCCCTTTCCGATTGTTTGGGGCATCCAGAAAAAAGCTTGTCCGGAGAAGACGAGGTGAGCGCTACCATCAGTCCTGTGTCATGCCAACAGTAAAGCATCCTGAGACCATTCATGTGTGAGGTCGCTTCTCAGCCAAGGGAGTGGGCTCACTCCCAATTTTGCCTAAGAACACAGCCATGAATAAAGAATGGTACCAACACATCTTTCCCGAGAGCAACTTCTCCCACCCATCCAGGAACAGTATGGTGACGAACAATGCCTTTTCCAGCATGATGGAGCACCTTGCCATAAGGCAAAAGTGATAACTAAGTGGCTCGGGGAACAAAACATCGATATTTTGGGTCCATGGCCAGGAAACTCCCCAGACCTTAATCCCATTGAGAATTTGTGGTCAACCCTCAAGAGGTGGGTAGACAAACAAAACCCCACAAATTCTAACAAACTCCAACTCCAACTCCACTGCCATCAGTCAGGATGGGGCCCAGAAGTTAATTGACAGCATGCCAGGGCGGATTGCAGAGGTATTGAAAAAGAAGGGTCAACACTGCAAATATTGACTCTTTGCATCAACTTCATGTAATTATCAATAAAAGCCTTTGACACTTATGAAATGCTTGGAATTATACTTCAGTATTCCATAGTAACATCTGACAAAAATATCCAAAGACACTGAAGCAGCAAACTTTTTGGAAATTAATATTTGTGTCATTCTCAAAACTTTTGGCCACGACTAAATACAGCTCACTGGCCATTCTTAAACAAGCCTACACCCAAACCTGTGGAATTCAGTTGACCACAGACCATGTATCTGAAGTAGTAGACGCCTCTCACTAGTGCTGTAAAGAGACCTCTATCAGGAAAAAACATACAGTATGTTACGTGTAATTTTTTTTACATTTATTTGTCATCCAATGGTTGAAATACATGCATAGTACATTGTACCTGTAACTTGGTTCTAAGCCTTGCTGACGTTTGTGATGACTTTGGGGTAGATCAATGTAGTGTCACACCACCTATGGTCTGTCTGCGAATGCATCATCGAAGAAGAGAGATTGCATTCATTCCGTTTGGTCATTATTGTTTAATCACTGTCAGCAGCAACACCAGTAGAACTATAGAAGCCCTCATTCTGATAACACTGTCTGGGGGTCATTTTTATACAGTACCTCAGTCATTACGTACGATCAGGTATTGCCTATATTTGGTGACACAGTTGTGTGAGGCTAAGGCCTTCACAAAGAGAACATTTGTGGATAAGATTATTGGTCGTGGGAAGAGTGAACCTGTTATCATGTGTCTGCCTGAATAATTTTTTTCACCTGACATCACCTGAATAGAAAGGTCCAATCAAAAGTGAATATTAACCAAATTAATAAGCTTCTACTTGCAATGACTGTGATATGTGATTGTTTTTTCCTATACAACTTTTTATTTTAAATTTGTTTTTGGCCCATTCAACTCTTGGGCGGACAAAAATAAGTTTTATATTTTTACATGTACATTCTACACACATTTTTCATGCATGGTAACATTGTTCTTGATCAGATAGCCCTTATACATCCTGGTGCTGTGTTGGGTCATTGTCCCGTTGAAAAACAAATGGTAGTTACACAAAGTGCAAACCAGATGGTTTGCTGTGGCAGCCATGCTAGTTAAGTGTGCCTTGAATTCTAAATAAATCACAGACAGTGTCATCAGTAAATGACACTTCATGCTTCACGGTGAGAACCACACCTGCGGAGATCATCCATTCACCTACTCTGCGTTTCACAAAGAGACGGCGGTTGGAACAAACATCTCCAAATTGGACTCATCAGACCAAAGGACAGATTCCACCAGTCTAATGTCCATTGCTCATGTTTCTTGGCCCAAGCAAGTCTCTTCTTATTATTGGTGTCCTTTAATAGTGGTTTCTTTGCAGCAATTGGACAATGAAGGCCTGATTCACACAGTCTCCTCTGAACAGTTGATGTTGATGTGTCTTTTACTTGAACTCTGAAGCATTTATTTGGGCTGCAATTTCTGAGGCTGGTAACTCTAATGAACTTATCCTCTGTAGCAGAGGTAACTCTGGTTCTTCCTTTCCTGTGGCGGTCCTCATGAGAGCCAGTTTCATCATATCGCTTGATGGTTTTTGCGACTGCACTTGAAGAAACATTCAAAGTTTTTGAACTTTTCCGCATTGAAGTAAAGTAATGATGGACTCTCATTTCTCTTTGCTTATTTGAGCTGTTCTAAGAAATTCCACAAATACATTTTTAACAAGGCACACCTGTTAATTGAAATGCATTCCAGGTGACTACCTCATGGAGCTGGTTGAGAGAATGCCAAGAGTTTGCAAAGCTGTCATCAAGGCAAAGGGTGGCTACTTTGAAGAACTCAATATATAAAATATATTTTGATTTAACACTTTGTTGGTTACTACATGATTCCATATGTGTTATTTCACAGTTTTGATGTCTTCACTATTATTCTACAATTTAGAAAACAGTACAATAATGAAAAACCCTCGAATATACAGTACCATTCAAAAGTTTGGGGTCACTTAGAAATGTCCTTGTTTTTGAAAGAAAATCATAGTTTTTTGTTCATTTAAAGTAACATCAAATTGATCAGAAGTACAGTGTAGACATTGTTAATGTTGAAAATGCCTATTGTTGCTGGAAACGGCAGATTTATTTTCATGAAATATCGACATAGGCGTACAGAGGCCCATTATCAGCAATGTGTTCCAATGGCACGTTGTGTTAGCTAATCCAAATGGATAATTTTAAAAGGCTAATTGATCATTAGAAAACGCTTTTGCAATTGTTAGCACAGCTGAAAACTGTTGTTCTGATTAAAGAAGCAATAAAAGTGGCCTTCTTTAGACTAGTTAAGGATCTGGAGCATCAGCATTTGTGGGTTCGATTACAGGCTCAAAATGGCCAGAAACAACGACCTTTCTTCTGAAACTCATTAGTCTATTATTGTTCTGGGAAATGAAGGCTATTCCATGTCAGAAATTGCTAAGAAACTGAAGATCTCATACAATGCTGTGTACTACTCCCTTCACAGAACAGCACAAACTGGCCCTAACCAGAATAGAAAAATGAGTGAGAGGCCCCGGTGCACAACTGAGCAAGAGGACAAGTACATTAGTTGTCTAGAGAAACAGATGACTCAAGTCCTCAACTGGCAGATTCATTAAATAGTACCCGCAAAACACCAGTCTCAACATCAACAGTGAAGAGGTGACTCCGGGACTCCTCTGTCCAGTGTCTGTGTTCTTTTGCCCATCTTATAATCTTTTATTTTTATTGGCCAGTCTGAGATATGGCTTTTTCTTTGCAACTCTGCCTAGAAGGCCAGCATCCCCGAGTCGACCACTTCACTGTTGACGTTGAGACGGGAGTTTCGCAGGTAGTTTTTAATTAAGCTGTCAATTTTCATACTAAACTTATTTGAATGACTGTTAAGTCACTCTGGTTAGGAGTGTCTGCTAAATAACAAAAATATGAATGTGAATGTCTGTACAACACCACCACTCCAGCATGGTGTCCCCCAAACCCACCCATCCAGTCAATCCTCTTGTGACCTCAACCCCATGATGCCCCCATGATTAGTGACCCCATGGTGACCTTTGACCCTGTCTCTCCCCAGGCTGATCAAACACACCAAGCAGCTGCTGGAGGAGAATGAGGAAAGGCTGTGTATCAAAGTCCTGCAGACCCTCCGAGAGATGATGACCAAAGACCGAGGATACGGAGAGAAGGTAAACCACGAGCCACATCACACCTTACATCCAGCTGCAGCCCTGAACATCTAAGAACATCTCTTTCTTTCAATCACAGTTGGATCGATGAACAGTTCTGTCTAGTGTCTAACCTCTTTTTAGGATTGCTTACATTGTAATACTCATCAACCGATGTCTGGGTGTGTTATATTTATTCTGATGTGATATGGAATTATATGTGTCGATGTAATGAATACACACACACACAGCTTGGCCAAGCTAGACTGACCTCATGCATACGCCCAATCAACAGCCTAGATTGAAATTTGTATTACTTCTAAACAAAATAACTTTTTTGGTTTCTCATACGCTTACAATTATGTTTGTTTTGATTCTTGCTTGAATAGTCGCTAAGATTATATTGCGTTATGTAAAATAAATATTTTGGATGCAGCAGTGGCTGTTGGCTAGAATGCTATCACTAATTGATATATAGTGCCTTGCGAAAGTATTCGCCCCCCTTGAACTTTGCGACCTTTTGCCACATTTCAGGCTTCAAACATAAAGATATAAAACTGTATTTTTTTGTGAAGAATCAACAACAAGTGGGACACAATCATGAAGTGGAACGACATTTATTGGATATTTCAAACTTTTTTAACAAATCAAAAACTGAAACATTGGGAGACACCTGGGAGACACACCAAACGTGGAAGAAGGTGCTCTGGTCAGATTAAACCAAAATTGAACTTTTTGGCAACAATGCAAAACGTTATGTTTGGCGTAAAAGCAACACAGCTGAACACACCATCCCCACTGTCAAACATGGTGTTGGCAGCATCATGGTTTGGGCCTGCTTTTCTTCAGCAGGGACAGGGAAGATGGTTAAAATTGATGGGAAGATGGATGGAGCCAAATACAGGACCATTCTGGAAGAAAACCTGATGGAGTCTGCAAAAGACCTGAGACTGGGACGGAGATTTGTCTTCCAACAAGACAATGATCCAAAACATAAAGCAAAATCTACAATGGAATGGTTCAAAAATAAACATATCCAGGTGTAAGAATGGCCAAGTCAAAGTCCAGACCTGAATCCAATCGAGAATCTGTGGAAAGAACTGAAAACTGCTGTTCACAAATGCTCTCCATCCAACCTCACTGAGCTCGAGCTGTTTTGCAAGGAGGAATGGGAAAAAAATTCAGTCTCTCGATGTGCAAAACTGATAGAGACATACTCCAAGCGACTTACAGCTGTAATCGCAGCAAAAGGTGGCGCTACAAAGTATTAACTCAAAGGGGCTGAATAATTTTGCACGCCCAATTTTTCAGTTTTTGATTTGTTAAAAAAGTTTGAAATATCCAATAAATATCGTTCCACTTCATGATTGTGTCCCACTTGTTGTTGATTCTTCACAAAAAAATACAGTTTTATATCTTTATGTTTGAAGCCTGAAATGTGGCAAAAGGTCGCAAAGTTCAAGGGGGCCGAATACTTTCGCAAGGCACTGTAGGCTGTGCAAGCCAAGCGCCACCACTATGATCAGTAGCACTGTCAAAGCTGCTGTAAAAAATGTGTTTACAATACTGCTTTGGTATTAAGGCATTATTTCTTTGACCGAATGGAAAACGTCTGTGTGAGGATCAAATGAGCAGGATCAAAAATGTTAGATGCAGATGTTATTAGCAACTTCTGGGGTAGCTAGCTAACTTAAGCTGGATTACCTAGTTAGCACCAATGCCTGAAAAAGCTTGAAAACAATGACCAGCAGAAACTGCAGTTATTTTCAATAATAGCTAGGCAGCCACTTGTGTTCCTATTGAAATCAAATTTCAGTTCATGAAAATAACTAGCTCGCTAGCTATTTGTACATCCCTTTCAATCTCCCTAGAGTCGTTAGACACACCGATGTGTAAGTCTAAGTTGCATAACAAAATAATTTTAAAATAACATCCGCCGGTGTGGCACTTCCGCATCTGCAGTGAAAGGTGGCAGAGCTAGAGCGGTGTTTGTCAGACCATTAGACATCCCGAAAATAGGTTTTCGGTCTGTAGCGTCCGAACGGTTTGACTGAACACGATGGTGTTGTCCGTTTTTCTCTTTGACCCATACAAGTGTCAGGAGACTCGTCTGAAGTCAGCACAGTCGATGTGCCAATTTCTGTTTAGTTGTGTCCGAACCGTTTGGGCTACAAACTAATGGGACCCCGCTGTGGAAACGGGAGTTTCTCATGATGGTGTTCTCCATTTTGCTATACGACCCCCACAAGTGTCACGGGATTCGTCTGAAGGTACCCGGTACTGGTATAAAAATAAATTGAAGTAATGAAGGTAGTTTTGTGCCTACCCCAAAAAAGGGGTTAAATATGTATAAAAAAAATATATACTGAACCAGTCAAAAGTTTGGACACCTAATCATTCAAGGGTTTTATCTTTACTGTTTTTTACGTTGTAGAATAATAGTGAAGACATCAACACTATGAAATAACACATATAGAATCATGTAGTAACCCAAAAAGTGTTAAGCAAATCAAAATATATTTTATATTTCAGATTCTTCACTGTAGCCACCCTTTGCCTTGATGACAGCTTTGCACACTCTTGGCATTCTCTCAACCAGCTTCATGAGGTAGCCACCTGGAATGCATTTCAATTAACAGGTGTGGCTTGTTAAAAGTTAAATAGTGAAATTTCTTTCCTTAACCTTTCTAGGACTGGGGTTCCCACTAGCGGAAAGATACACCTGTTATACATGGAACTTTAGATAAACTTCTCCTTAATGCAACCGCTGTGTCAGATTTTTAAAAAACTTTATGAAGAAAGCAAACCATGCAATAATCTGAGTACAGCCTTTAGACAACAAAGCAGCCAAAAAGATACCCACCATATTGGGTAGTCAACATTACTCAGAAATAGCATTTAAAAAATTAATTTACCTTTGATGATCTTCATCAGAATGCACTCCCAGGAATCCCAGTTCCACCATAAATGTTTGATTTGTTCGATAATGTCCATCAGTTATGTCCAACTATCTTCTTTTGTTAGGGCGTTTGGTAAACAAATCCATAAGCGCGTTCAGGTCGCGCCGAACTTTGGACGAAAAGTTCAAAAAGTTCCGTTACAGCCCGTAGAAACATGCCAAACTAAGTATGGAGTAAGTCTTTAGGATGTTTTTAACATAAAACTTCATTAATGTTCCAACCGGACAATTCCTTTGTCTGTACAAATGAAGTGGAGCGTAGCTACCTTTCACGTGAGTGCGCCAGACCGAGGCTGTGGCACTCTGCCAGACCACTCACTCAAAGAGCCATTATGAGCCCCTCCTTTAGAGTAGAATCCTCAAAACAGGTTCTAAATACTGTTGACATCTAGTGGAAGCCTTGGAAAATGAAACATAACTAATATCACCCTGTATCTTCAATGGGGGCTGAGTTGAAAAACTACAAACCTCAGATTTCCTACTTCCTAGTTGGATTTTTTCTCAGGTTTTTGCCTGCCATATGAGTTCTGTTAATCTCACAGACATCATTCAAATAGATGTATAAACTTCAGTGTTTTCTATTCAATACTATAAATAATATGCATATATTAGCATCTGGAACAGACTAGGAGGCAGTTCACTCTGGGCACGCTATTCATCCAAAAGTGAAAATGCTGCCCCCTATCCCAAAAAGGTTAATGCGTTTGAGCCAATCAGTTGTGTTGTAACAAAGTAGGGGTGTTATACAGAAGATGGCCCTATTTGGTTAAAGACCAAGTCCATATTATGTCAAGAACAGCTCAAATAAACAGAGAATCATTACTTTAAGACATGAAGGTTAGTCAATCCGGAAAATTTCAAGAACTTTGAAAGTTTCTTCAAGTGCAGTTGCAAAAATCATCAAGCGCTATGATGAAACTGGCTCTCATGAGGACCGCCACAAGAAAGGAAGACCCAGAGTTACCTCTGCTGCAGAGAATAAGTTCATTAGAGTTAACTGCACCTCCGATTGCAGCCCAAATAAAAAGTAACAGACACATCTCAACATCAACTGTTCACAGGAGATTGCGTGAATAAGGCCTTCATGTTCGAATTGCTACAAATAAACCACTACTAAAGGACACCAATAAGAAGAGGAGACTTGCTTGGGCCAAGAAATACGAGCAATGGACATTAGACCGGTTGAAATCTGTGAGACGCAGATTAGGTGAACGTATTATCTCCACATGTGTGGTTCCCACCGTGAAGCATGGAGGAGGAGGTGTGATGGTGTGGGGGTGCCTTGCTGGTGATAATGTCAGTGATTTATTTAGAATTCAAGGCACACTTAACCAGCATGGCTACCACAGCATTCTGCAGTGATATCCCATCTGGTTTGCGCTTAGTCCCACTATCATTTGTTTTTCAACAGGACAATGACCCAACACACCTCCAGACTGTGTAAAGGCTATTTGACCAAGGAGAGTGATGGAGTGCTGCGTCAGATGACCTGGCCTCCACAATCACCCGACCTCAACCCAATTGAGATGGTTTGGGATGAGTTGGACCACAGAGTGAAGACAAAGCTGCCAACAAGTGCTCAGCATATGTAGGAACTGTTGGAAAAGCATTCCAGATGAAGCTGGTTGAGGGAATGCCAAGAGTGTGCAGAGCTGTCATCAAGGCAAAGGGTGGCTACTTTGAAGAATCTAAAATATATTTTGATTTGTTAAACACTTTTTTGGTTACTACATGATTCCATGTGTATTATTTCATAGTTGTGATGTCTTCACTATTATTCTACAATGTAGAAAATAGTGAAAATAAAGATAAACCCTTGAATGAGTAGGTGTGTCCAAACTTTTGACTGGTACTGTCTATATATATATATATATATATATATATATATATATATATATATATATATATATATATATATATATATATATATATATATATATATATATATATATGTATATATAATTTATTTATTTATTTATTTTTTTCCTGAGTATAATTCCTAGATTTAGGACACTTTAAAACGTTTTTTGTGATACATTTTTTGACTCTCCTTTTTGCCTTTTATGACTGTTATTCAATGCTACACGCTATGGGCTTTAGTAGTAACGGACAAAATCAAAATCAATATTTTATCAAAACATTTATTTTATACCTAAAGAGGTCCAAAAAATCATCCATAGTATGACCATCTTGAAACAATTCCATATGTCCGCTTATCCTCCCTATGCTAACCAATCTAACCCTCCTCTCTTCTCTTTCAGCTCAGATCCTTTAATGATGAGATGGATATGCCAGAGGTTGTTCCTCTTTTTCTTCTACTTCTTGCTCCCTCTTTCACTTGTTCTGTCAATGTTCCTGTGGTCTGTGGTTGTGTCTGTATGTGGTGGTGATACGTGTCTGTAGGTAGTACGTCTGGGCTTGTAGTGGTAGTTCTGGTTTGCTTTCCCTCTCACCCTCCCATTCAGTAAGTAAAGCTAAGTGTGTGTGTGTGCATTACCCAATAGTGTTATGCTGTTCCAGTGTCCCATGCTGGTAGGGCAGGCTGTCAGTGTGTTTGGACATACCCAGTCTCTCTAAGGCCCCTTTGATGGCGGTGGAGGCCACAAGAAATCTGAACTTATCATGAGGGTCCTCAGTTGTTCACAAGTTTGTGTACCCACATGCAATTTGTGCAATTATACACATTTTAGAGAACACGTTGCAGTTTTAAAGCAAGTTTGCGGCAATTCTACACATTTTTCCATGGGGCAGAGAGAATATTTTGCAATATTATAATACATTTTATGCATTTATACTAATTTCCTGCAATTCTACACATTTTGCCATAGGGTAGAGAGAAATGTTTGCAGTTTTTAATGTGATATCTGAGTGAGACTGACTAACAAAACCAACGGAGGGGCCCTTTTAATTCCCCCCCCCCCCGCCCTTTTAATTCAACCATGAATACTAATTTTAGGTAAATGTTTTGCTGACATGGGCTGATATAATAGAAAAACTGTTGGTGCACCTTGTGTGTTCTACTATTCTAACTCACCACAGTAGGTTGAGTTGTTTTAATGTATTTTTTTATAGGGCCTTCAAAAGGGCTGTGGAATGTGTGTACATGGTTCATTTAGGAACGTCCCTCCCTATTTCCCCAGAAGGATGAAGGGAGCTTTCAGGAGGAGCTTTAGTCAATGATACTGCAGCAGGACCAGGAGTATTTCCTAGGGAAGAACTGCAGGGAAATGTTGTTTTACAGGATCAGCATAGTAGTACGGCTCTCCTGGAGCAAATTAGAGTTAAGTGCCTTGTTCAAGGACACAAATCAACAGATCTTTCACCTTGACTACTCGGGTATTTGAACCAGCAACCTTTCAGGTACTGGCCCAACGCTCTAACCGCTAGGCTACCTGCTGTCATAAGAGGAGAGTTTAGTATAACTTCTGATACTGTCTGTTTGACCTATAACAGGAATTTTGGACCAGTAATGTTGGCTTCTCATGTGTGTGCCATTTATTTACCTTCTCTTCTTTTCGCAATTTCCTGATTTTAAGTTTTCCTTAATCTCCATTATCTACCTTTTCAGTGTCTTCCTCATTCTACGTGAGGTCTGGGCTTTCTGCAGGATGTCAGTAGGGGGCACTGTGACGGTATATCTAGGACTAGGAAGGTGTGCGGCTGTGTCCTAGTTTTCCCTGCCTGCAAGTTGCACGATTCCTGGGCCGCTGCCAGCTCTGGGGCGATGGTTACATAACGACCGGGCTGGCTTTTTTTATTTTTCCTGGAACTCAGCCTGCCTCTCTCTCCCTCTACCTGGAACCCAGCCTGCATCTCTCTCTATATCTCTCCCTGCCTCTCTAAACCTCTCGCCCTGCCGCTCTCTCCCTCTCCCTGGAACCCAGCCTGCATCTCTCTCCCTGCCTCTCTCTCCCTGGAACCCAGCCTGCATCTCTCTCTCTCTACCTCTCTCCCCTCCACTGATGTGTGACCTTCAGAAGTAATAGCCAATAAAAGTGCGGAGGAGCTGTTGTCCCAGAGACACTGGCTTTGCCTTTGCAGGAGGGGGCTATAGGGGGTACAGGGTCGGATGGTACAGGGCCTGGGGCTATAGGGTGCACAGGTTCTGAGCTATAGGGCGTACAGGGTCGGGGATACAGGGTCGGGATATAGGGCGTACAGGGTCGGGGATATAGGGCGTACAGGGTCGGGGATATAGGGCGTACATGGTCGGATATATAGGGCGTACAGGGTCGGGGGCTATAGGGTGTACAGGTTCTGGGCTATAGGGCGTACAGGGTCAGGGGTACAGGGTCGGGGATATAGGGCGTACAGGGTTGGTGTATATAGGGCGTACAGGGTCGGGGATATAGGGCGTACATGGTCGGGGATATAGGGCGTACAGGGTCGGGGATATAGGGCGTACATGGTCGGGGATATAGGGCGTACATGGTCGGGGATATAGGGCGTACAGGTTCTGAGCTATAGGGCGTACAGGGTCTGTGGTACAGGGTCGGGGATATAGGGCGTACATGGTCGGGGATATAGGGCGTACATGGTCAGGGATATAGGGCGTACAGGGTCGGGGATATAGGGCGTACAGGGTCGGGGATATAGGGCGTACAGGGTCGGGGGCTATAGGGGGTACAGGGTCGGGGCTATAGGGGGTACAGGGTCGGGGGCTATAGGGCGTACAGGGTCGGGGCTATAGGGGGTACAGGGTCGGGGCTATAGGGGGTACAGGGTCGGGGGCTATAGGGCGTACAGGGTCGGGGGCTATAGGGCGTACAGGGTCGGAGGCTATAGGGCGTACAGGGTCGGGGGCTATAGGGCGTACAGGGTCGGAGGCTATAGGAGGTGCAGGGTCGGAGGCTAAGCGGTTACAAGGTCAGAGGGTATAGGGGGGTACAGGGTCGGGGGCTATAGGGAGTACAGGGTCGGGGGCTATAGGGCGTACAGGGTCGGGGGCTATAGGGCGTACAGGGTCGGAGGCTATAGGGCGTACAGGGTCGGGGGCTATAGGGCGTACAGGGTCGGAGGCTATAGGAGGTGCAGGGTCGGAAGCTAAGCGGTTACAAGGTCAGAGGGTATGGGGGGTACAGGGTCGGGGTGGGGTGTATACAGTACAGCTATCTACAGCCTTCCCTATCCACACCTGTTAAGTGCCCCTCCCTCCCTTCTTGCCGCCAGCTCTGATGTAATAACAAGGCAGTATTGAGGAAAGCAAGCCAGACAACCTCGCACACTCTACCTTCTCTAGCCAACGTTTCTCCCTCTTTCTCCCTGATTCCTCCTCTCTCTCCTTCCTTTTCCCCTTCCATCTCTTAGCTTCTTTCAAATGTCATTCACAACATCCCACCTTTCTCTCTTTCCATTTTCTCTTTCCCCTTTTCTCCTTTCCTCTTTTCTCCTTTCCTCTTTTCTCCTTTCCTCTCTCAAACATAAAGTCCTGCACACTCACACTGTGTCTGTAGCCTACGTGGAGTTAGAGTTTTTTTCTGTGGCGTTGTAGTGTGTTGGAGGTGATCCTCACACCGGCTGGGATTCTTTAAAATGTATTTTATTTCACCTTTATTTAACCAGGTAAGCTAGCTGAGAACAAGTTCTCATTTACAACTGCGACCTGGCCAAGATAAAGCAAAGCAGTGCGACACAAACGACACAGAGTTACACATGGAATAAACAAGCGTACAGTCAATTACAATAGAAAAAAGTGCTTGTGGCTCCTCTCCTTTCACCCTCTACTCCTGTGAAAGTGGATCTCCTCGGCACCACTGAGGCAGAGCAGGAGAATGTGAAACATGTACTGTTTGTTACTTTATGCGCTGCGCTCAAATATGTTTGTAGTACTCCTCAATTCTGTTCCAACTAACAGGGGTGATCAGTTTTGTTTCAGCCCAGCACTAACTACAGACAACTGATAAAATAATGAAAACACTTGAGTAAATGAGGGATAAAAGTATATTGAAGCAGGTGCTTCCACACAGGTGTGTTTCCTGAGTACCTGAGCAATTACCATCCTATCATGCTTATTGTCATGTCTAAAGATGCCCAGTTGCCCATTATTTTGGCTACCATGGCTAGAAGAAGAGATCTCAGTGAATTTGAAAGAGGGTTAAAAGGGTGTCTGTGTGTCTGTTACCAGATCTCAACCCAATGGAATGCTAATGGGAGATTCTGGAGCGGTGCCTGAGACAGTGTTTTCTACCACCATCAAAAAAACACCAATTTATGGGATTTCTTGTGGAAGAATGGTGTTGTATCCCTCCAATAGAGTTCCAGACACTTGTAGAATCTATGTCAAGGTGCATTGAAGCTCTGCTGGCGTCTCATGGTGCCCAACGCCCTATTAAGACACTTTATGTTGGGGTTTCCTTTATTTTGGCAGTTACCTGTATCTCGATTCAACACATCAAGGGCTTCAATATTGATTGATGTTGGTTAGGTGAAGACGAATGTTTGTCAGTGTTAGGCTAGAACCCTGTGGGTTGACTGGGTTCCCCTGAACCAGGATAGGAAACCACGCGTGTACACTTCAGTGATTGACGGTTGAATGAGGTATTTCATAATGTACCGTATGGACCAACCTTAGCTTGGCAACTGATAGGTGAGGTCGTGACTGCAGAGTACACGCACATTCACATCGTCCTCCGCCTGAGCTGGGGCCTGGGTTGCCTCACTCAGCTTGTTATGTAAGGTAGTGGAGTTGGCTCCACTGCAGATTGCCAGGTTTTAAAGTCTTCCCTTAACACCTGGGCCCAGGATTTAAAGAGGAAGGCAAATCAGTTAGAGAGACCTGAAGAGTCTAACATCACAGGGCAGTCCGATACAAATGTTGTACAGCAGATCTGATACTCATGTAGAATAGAGAATTGTATCAGCTCTATACATCACATATCCATCTGCCACGTTCTGAATTATTATTTTACCTTACTAAATAGGTCCCCATATGGTTAACCAAGTACGAAGGTAGTTCCAGACCAGCCAATTGTTACCAAAAGTTGACACTCACTAGGCTGGAACTCACCTTGGCTCTAGATCTTGGGTGGTACATGTTTGAGGAAAGCAGGTCAGTTGCAGTGAAAATGACAGAGCAACATACTATTTTAATTAGGTTCCCTTGATGTCCTTATGGTGTTTGGACACAGTGAGCAGCCAAGTGGTAAACCCCAGGATCCATTTCGGTCACAACGAAACTAAACATGACTCCGTCTCCCTCCGCCTGCTAAAGCACAAACACATGGACGTGTACACCCCCCCCCCCCCCCCCCCCCACCGTTCATAAGCTTGCGCGCGTGTGTGTGTGTACACGTAAAACTGTACGTGTGTGTTTCCTCTAATGGGGAAGCTGGAGATTTCAGAGACCGACAGCAGAGGCTTGCCGCGGGGAGATTCCAACTCGGTGGAACGGTTTTTGAAGAGGATGTGGTGAGCATGAGGAGTTGCTGTGCGGTCACTGTGGTCGGCCCGTGGGCGGTGTGGAGAGGGAGCAGATCTGCGTGTCGGTGGCTGTCTGGCTTTGATGTGGTCACGGTGGGGGAGGATGGTGTAGCCACTTCTGACTGTCTGACTGAGCTGCAGTAGGACAACCCTGCCTCTGCTTCTCTACTGGGACACTAACAGAAACCCTAACCCGAATTGTAACCATAAACCTAACCCCTACGCTTAAAATAGCCTTTTTCCTCATGGGGATGTGAGAAATGTCCCCACGAGGGATACTTTTTTCTTGATTTACTATCCTTGTGGAGACTTTGGGGGATTTTCATTACCCCCAAGGATAGAACAACCCCTCCTACACCTACAGCCCTCTGGTTATGGCAGAGCCCCTGTGTTGTCCTGTCTGACCTTGTTTCAGGGGGACCCATGGTTGTGCTGGCAGAGCTGTCTGACCTTGTTTCAGGGGGACCCATGGTTGTGCTGGCAGAGCTGTCTGACCTTGTTTCAGGGGGACCCATGGTTGTGCTGGCAGAGCTGTCTGACCTTGTTTCAGGGGGACCCATGGTTGTGCTGGCAGAGCTGTCTGATTATGTTTCAGGGGGACCCATGGTTGTGCTGGCAGAGCTGTCTGACCTTGTTTCAGGGGGACCCATGGTTGTGCTGGCAGAGCTGTCTGATTATGTTTCAGGGGGACCCATGGTTGTGCTGGCAGTGGCCCAGTGTTGTGTTTTGTTGTTTTATTCTCTGTGTTGTTTTGGTGACATATGGGCTCTCTAAGCTCCCGTGTGTCACTAGTTCAGTGTCCTGGTTCCCTCCTGAGCAACATTATGTTATCCGTGGGAATTAACGGGAATATATGGGAATTAATGGATATAATGCAAATTAATATTAATGACAATTAAATCTAGATGTTTGTTACATTGGATATATTTACCATGTCATATGGAGACTGAAACATAAACCTTTTACCTTATCATAAGTAGGCATAATTGCAAATTATTAAATCCTTCCAATAGAAGAAAAAAACACGATTTAGTTACGAATTGAATTTTAATTAAATGAGTTGACTCTTCACATGGGATGATTTCACTGAACAACAAAAGAAAGGCAACATTGAATGATCCCCAATGATCCCAAAACCTTTCTCAAAATACATCTGTAAAATTATAGTCTAGAAACTAAAGCTTTGGTTGTCTTCCACTCAGGCTTCCATGTCTTCTCCCTGGACCTCCTCAATGTCCACCTCTTGATCATCAGACTCTGAGAACTCATTGGCACTGTCACTTTCCAACCTTGTTGAGGAAGGCTCATTGTCAGGCTCAAAAAGCCTCAGATTTGCCCGGATGGCCACCAATTTTTTAACACTTGTATTGGTCAGCCTGTTGCATGCTTTGGTGTGTGTGTTCCCAAACAAGGACCAGTTGCACTCTGAGGTGGGTGGTGGGATGTTGGTGGGATTTGGAGGATGATGGAAGCAACAGGGGAAAGAGCCTCAGATCCACAAAGTCCCTTCCACCAGATGGCTGATGAGATATTTGGCATGACTGCCATATTGCATCTCCATCCCAAAGCCCTTGCTTGGAAGTGTACATCGCCAGACTGCCAAGAGCTGCTACTTGATGACCCGTCACATACCTAACCATTTCCTTGGCTCTTTTGTAGTGTATCTATTGTTTTCAGTGCCATGATGTCCTCAAGGTGCAGATTCAATGCATGAGCAGCACAGCCAATGGGTGTGATGTGAGGGTAGGACTCCTCCACTTGAGACCAAGCAGCCTTCATGTTCGCAGCATTGTCTGTCACCAGTGCAAGTACCTTCTGTGGTCCAAGGTCATTGATGACTGCCTTCATCTCATCTGCAATGTAGAGACCGGTGTGTCTGTTGTCCCTTGTAGAATACTGGTTGAGGGGTGGAGGTGATGTAGTTAATTATTGCCCACGAACATTCAACCACCCTTCAGAGATGATTGCAATATAGTCTGCTTTCTCTATGATTTGCTTGACCTTCACTTGAACTCTGTTGAACTCTGCACCCAGCAAATAAGTAGATAAAGGATGTCTGGTTGAAGGGGTGTATGCTGGGCGCATTTCTCTGACTACGTTCCTCCATTGAGTCAAAAAAACTTCTGATTCCAGGAGGACCATAAGTTGTTGCTATCGATAAGGTGTCTGATTCATCATTTTCACCTCGAAAAGAAGTAGAGGGACTTTTGTCAAAGGTTGCTTGTTGTGGGCGGTGAGGGAACTTCATGCACTTGGCCAGATTATTCTGCATTCTTCACATATGATTTGGCACAGTATTTGCAAATGTACACCGCTTTTCCTTTTACATTAGCTACAGTGAAATGTCTCCACACATCAGATAGTGCCCGTGGCATTTTCCTGTAAAGATTAGAAAAAAATTAGAAAAAACCCCGAATACAATTCCATGTACAGCTAAATAGTTAAGCAGTTCCTTTGTAAGATAACTCATTTGTAAGATAATTTTTTTTTTAAATGAAACATGTATGGAAACAGGTGAATTAACACTCCTCAGTTAGCAGGCTCAAGCAAGCTAAAACCCACATGGTAGCAATAACTAACTTGCAGAAATTGTTTTAAAGGTAGAAAGGATTTAAACACACTTTGCTGTAGGCTACTATTTATTATTTAACAAAAAATCATGTATGTCATATAAAATATTTTCACCCCACCCAGTATTGTAATCAAAACTTACCAGAAAGCATGTAGTCCTTGGCTCAGACAGTGTAGTAGTGTGGGCTCAATAGCATCTCATTAGTGTGCAAGATCTTGAGAATCAGCTGAACATGTGATGGAAGAATGCACTGTGCATGCAGAGGGTTGCAATTCCATTGAATTGGGGATAGTTTAACCAAAATATGCCACAAGACCTAGAATTGCCTTGTGGATCCCACAAAAAAAGGTTCACAGTTATAAGCTAACTTTTTGATGAATTTAATCAAAATTCCCCAAATTCCAGGGCTTAACTTCCCATGGAAAATTTCTGGGAAAATTCTGGAAATTTACAAGAAAGTTTCCAACTCTTTGCAACCCTATGTGAAGCACATAGCAGAAGTGACCTGGGATCCTATCAAAGCAAAACCTCAAGTGTAGCCCAGTGTTTGTTTGCTCATCTCTCCAAAAGGGCAAGGGTCCATTTAAGAGCGATGAGAACCATAGATCACTTTTATTTGTGCATATCTATATTGGACAGTAGTACTATGGCATACTTTGCAGATTGAAATTGGGTAAGTTGTTAAGTATAGTGAACTGTTGATTTTCTCCTTCACTTTTCACTTCCTGATTAATAGTCATCCTCACCGCTGCTGACCCCTCCCTTTGCTTTGACCCCTCACTAACTTTCACACCACCCTGCTCTAACCCACTGTTAATGGCATGGCACAGCACAACCCTACACCTTAACGTCCATAATGAATGAAATTATTAATAAGTTGTTAACTATGTGTCTCTGTATGTTGGCCATACAAATGCTGCATGAGGACTAACCCTGCATTTGTTTCTGTTGGCCCGCTGTGCTGTACTAACCCACCTCACTGCACCAGCAGCTGGATCTCAACCAGCCACAGAAAATACTGGACGACCAGAGGAGGGTAGGTACTAACCCTGACCGTAACATGAACACAACCATAAACCATAAACCATAAATCCTGAACCCCAACTAAAACCTAAACAACTGGAGGACCCTAACATGAACATAACCATAAGCCTAAACATAGTTTCAGAGGAGGACAGGTAATTCTGAACCTAACCCTAACAGAAACCCCAACACTCATTCTATGATGAAGACTGACCCCTGAGATTGTTAGGCTTTCACCCTAGCCTGAACCCTCAACCTGTCACTGAACTCTACAGATTGTTTTTACTAACCCCACTGCAGCCCTTTCCCTACAGTTGTGGTTAGCTGACTTGGTGCACATCATACAGTATAATCATTGTTGACTTAATGTGTCGAATAGATCAGCTTGTATTTCAGTGACTTTATCATAACAGTCTACAATACTGACTGGGTAATGCTACCTAGCACAGCCAAACCAACCTAAACAACATATGTTACCTTCCCACCTCCACACACTTGTCTCCAAGGAACCTAGGAGTGGAGGTAAAGGATGTGAGCTCATGTTTGTGGAATGTGATTGGATGATTGGCTCTCAGCGTATGATTGTGTAGCTCATTTCACACAATGCCCATTCGTCTGCCTCCTGCAAGTGACAGTAAGGTTCTATTCTCTATGGTGCTGATGCCGACAGGTTTCTGGATTAGTCATGGCGATGGTGTGGGAGGGATGGCCCCCCTGCTGGCCTGTCTGAAAACAGCTAGGACCCAAATTCCCGTCGTACTTCTACCAGATATAACAAGCTTGATGACTGATCTTTACCTGTGTTATTGGTTGTTTATTCAATACGTGAATGAGAATGTCGGGAGAGTAATAACACTATAGACATTTAACAGATGCTTTATCCACAGAAACATAGGTGGCCCATGCAGGTATCAAACCCATAACCCTGGTGTTTTCAGAACCCTACGCCAACCAAACCAAACTAGGCATCGGAACTCAACTCTAGTCTTCATCTTTGCGAAACTATACTACTTAAGTGCAGTTCATGCACACAATGTTTATTTGGATTGGCCCTGGCAGTCTACCTCACATCCCTTCTCTCTTCAAACTCCTTTAATCAGTTCAAGTGGGCCTCATTGACATGATGATGGAGATATGGTGCACATAATGTACACTGTATGATACACTCCCTCTCAAGTCTCTTACATCATCACACTAATACTCCACCATTTCCCTCTCTCTGAAGGGTGAGGCGCTGAGGCAGATTCTGGTCAACCGTTACTATGGTAACTTCCATAGTAGGAGTGCTGGGCGGAGGGACAGCCTAACGGCCTTCAGCAACGCAACCCTGGTTCCAGTAGGACCCGGCAAGAGCCAATCAGGTGAGAGCACCTCTCTGTCGCTTGGTATGGTATCTATATATAGTATTTATTGATCTGTCATCTCCTTTGTTTTGTCTGCTCTCTTTGTCTCTCTGTCATCTTCTCTGTGTCTGTCTGTCTCCTCTTGTCTCTGTCTGTTCTCTTCTCCATCTCTCTCCCTGTCTGTCCATGGTTTTGGATGAAAAGGTTAACTCAGGTAATTCTGATCCCGCGTACAATCGAATCTGTTTGTTTTGTACCTTTTATGTAAGTTGTCACAAACTGTTGTAGAAGTAATTTGCCAGATACAGATGAACAAAATGAGTGAAACTAAACTGTCAAAAAAGCATGAGTTTCTTTCTAGTGCACACAGGAACCAAACATGACAACGTTGCATATTCTTCTGACCTCATTCTGAACTCTGGACTTCTGCCACCTGCCAAAGAAAAGACTCCTCTATATTGACACACACACATAAACATTCCCACACACCCACATACCATCATGTGATAATGCAACTTTGAGAGGTGAAAGTCTGTGTGTGATGGATGGTGGTGGATAGGGATATTGATATTGTTTCCCAAACAGGTCTTCTCATTATCTCTCTATTATATAACCAATAGGCCTATCTACACACACACACACAGAGGTCTAGGTCTCGTCCGGCCCTGTGACTGTGAGCACACCAAGCACAACACTGTAATCTCCTCATAATAAGCACTGCGTTATGATCTGACCTCACTATTTCAAGTCAAAATATTGAGTTTTCTATGTAGTGTTGTCAACATATAGGCCTATGAGTCAGTCACCAGGATGGAGATTAAGTGTTGTCATGTATTTCTATATAGCTGTGAATGTAGATGTAGTATTATTACATTTAACATGGTGTCAGCTGTACTGTTTATTGATATAGCGTGACATCATATTACCCAGTTATAGCATATCTAATTGCCCAGCCATGTTCATGTCAAACAAAGTACTAGTACTGTTAGACCCCCTGTGCCTCTTATGGGAATGGGTTGAGAAATAAGCCTAGTTCCTGGTTCACCATGTCTCCCATGTGAACCAAGACACTGCCTGGCAACCCTCCAGACCATAGCAAGTCAACCCACCCCTCCCTTATTTGATCCAGTTTTGGCTGTTGGTAGGCGACAGACTACTACTTCCTGTGAAAACGGCCTCCTGGTTGCACCTGTTGCAGAAACGAGAGTCCGGACTTCTTAGCACTGTGTGTACGTGTGTGTGTATGTGCGTGCCTGCCTGCGTGCCTGCCGCTGGTAAAGGCTGCCAAGGGCGTTATCAATAATACTTGTTTTAACGTGTGAAATAAGCAGAATAGGCCCTATTTTACATTCTCACAGGAAAGCCCCTCTTGATGTTTTCTTATCAAATAAAAGTATATATTTGAAATGTGGCAAACGTGCATTCACTTTCTAATTCTATATGCAAGTACATTGTAAATTAATATGTAATGGTTCGACAATGAAATACACATGTAGACAACTGCCTGGAAGATGGCACTTTCCTATTTCGCCAGAGGTTCCATGTGATTGAGTAGTTTGGAAGTAAGATTTTAGATATAAAGATTTGAAACCTCTCCTTATCACTATGAGTCAGGAGAACAGGGAGAATCCCACTACTGACCCTTCACCACTGACCCCTGTCCCTCCCTCCAGGTCTCGGTGGTATGGGGGCCCTGAGTCGAGGCGAGATGAGCCTGTCAGAGGTACAGTGTCACCTGGACAAGGAGGGAGCCTCCGACCTCGTCATAGACCTCATCATGAACACCACCAGTGACCGCGTCTTCCAGGAAAGCATCCTATTGGCCATCGCCCTGCTGGAGGGCGGGAACACCACCATCCAAGTGAGTCTCAGAGCCACTTGTCAATCAAAAGGATGTGGGTGTGTCAGGAGATTCTGAAGCCCAATACATACCTGAATGATAAATCCAAACAAACATTTTTTAAAGTGCATTTCACTAGCATAAAGATGCATCATTGGTCCAAACACACTTCACAGATGAGAAAAAAGTAAAGAGAAAGATACAGTACCTTCAGAAAGTATTCACACCCCTTGACTTGGCAAGACCTGCAAATGGTTGCCTAGCAATGATCAACAACTAATTTGACAGAGCTTGAATAATTATTTTTTTTAATTGGTAAATGTTGCACAATCTAGGTGTGGAAAGCTGTTAGACTCACCCAGAAATACTTCCAGCTGTAATCGCTGCCAAATGTGATTCTAACATGTATTGACTCAGAGGGTTGAATACTGTTTCTTTTTTATACATTTTTTACAAATGTTTGAATTGTTCTTCCCCTTTGACATTATAGAATATATTGTGTTGATCCTTAACAAAAAAATGACAAATCCATTTTATCCCGCTTTGTAACACAACAAAATGTCAAGGGGTATGAATACTTTCTTGAGGCACTGTAAGTCCTTGGATAGGAACAGTACCAGGCCTATTGTAGACCTTCCACTGCATTGGTCTATCATGTACTGGCATGCTCTGATCCTGTATAAGGCAGCCATTTTACGTTAGTCCACACCCCTCCCTCCCTCCCTGCTCCCTTAGAGGATGGCTCACCATGCCACACAACACTTCTATACTTTTCCTGATAGAACTGAGCCACTGTAGAGTTTACTGGCAACGTCAAACAATCCTATGAGGCCATGGGGAATGATTGAACTGAAACTGAGGCACATGACCGCTGCTCTGGATTATTTACAAGGGAGACATTTTAGAGACGCATATGTTTGTACTGTATATGTAACTAAACTCAGCAAAAAAAGAAACGTCCTCTCACTGTCAACTGCATTTATTTTCAGCAAACTTAACATGTGTAAATATTTGTATGATCATAACAATATTCACCAACTGAGACATAAACTGAACAAGTTCCACAGACATGTGACTAACAGAAATGGAATAGGGGGGGATCAAAATAAAAAGTAACAGTCAGTATCTGGTGTGGCCACCATCTGCATTAAGTACAGCAGTGCATCTCCTCCTCATGGACTGCACCAGATTTGCCAGTTCTTGCTGTGAGATGTTACCCCACTCTTCCACCAAGGCACCTGCAAGTTCCCAGACATTTCTGGGGGGAATGGCCCTGGCCCTCACTCTCTGATCCAACAGGTCCCAGACGTGCTCAATGGGATTGAGATCCGGGCTCTTCGCTGGCCATGGCTGAACACTAACATTTCTGTCTTGCAGGAAATCAACTTTAACATGTAGTGTCGTTTTTTTTGTTAGATAAAATCATTCTTTATATCCCGAAAAGTCAGTTTAGTTGGCACCATCGATTTGAGTAATCCACTCGTTCAACATGCCAAGATAGGAATCTGAAAATCTACCCCTACACTTTGTTTCAACAAGTCAAAATACATTTCTATTTAATCCTCAGATACCCTAAAATGTAATCAAACTATAATATTTCATACAGAAAGAAGTATGTTCAATAGGAAACCAATATTAGCAGGTGCGCGTTGTCTTCATGGTGCACGCACACGCATTTCCAAGACTGTGTCCCTGTACTAAAACTCATTATTCTTACTCGTTTTGGAAGAAACAAGCCTGAAACCTTGAACATTGAGTGCTGACATCCAGTGGAAGCCATATGAATTGCATACTGGGAGCTAGATTTAATTATTTCCCTATACTTTCCATTGTAGGAGCATGGGCTCTCAACAACAATGAAAACAATTCCGGTTGGTTTTTGTTTGGATATTTTCCTAGCATATCTATTGGGTTATAGTCTCCTACATCATTTTAACATTTCTACAAACGCCAAAGTGTCTTCTTTCCAATGGTACCAATTATAAGCATATCCGGGGTTCAGGGCCTGAGCTACAGGCATGTCAGTCAGGCGGAAATTGAGAAGAAAGGACCCTAGCCTGAAGAAGTTTTAACGACCGTTCCACAGGTGCATGTTCATTAATTGTTGTGGGAAACGGTGTTTAAACCCTTTACAATGAAAATCTGTGAAGTTATTTGGATGTTTACTAATTATCTTTGAAAGACAGGATCCTGAAAAAATGAAATTTCTTTTTTTGCTGAGTTTGTGTTTGAATGTACTATAATTTCCCCCTGATGTTGAACAGACTGTGAAGGTACACTACTGGTCAGACGTTTTAGAACATCTACATGTTCAAGGGTTTTTCTTTATTTTTACTATTTTATACATTGTAGAATAATAGTGAAGACATCAAAACTGTGAAATAACACATTGAATCATGTAGTAAGCAAAAAAAAGTGTGAAACAAATCAAAATATAGTTTATATTTTAGATTCTTCACTGTAGCCACCCTTTGCCTTCATGACAGCTTTGCACAGACTAGGCGTTCTCTCAACCAGCTTCATAAGGTAGTCACCTGGAATGCATTTCAATGAACAGGTGTGCCTTGTTAAAAGTTAATTTGTGGAATTTCTTTCCTCCTTAATGCATTTGAGCCAGTCAGTTGTGTTGTAACAAGGTAGGGGTGGTATATAGAAAATAGGCCTAGTTGGTAAAAGACCAAGTCCATAGTATTGGAAATAAAAGCTCAAATAAATAGATAGAAAGGACAGTCCATCTGGAAAATTTCAAGAACTTTGAAAGTTTCTTCAAGTGCAGTCGCAAAAACCATCAAGCACTATCATGAAACTGGCTCTCATAAGGACCGCCACAGGAAAGGAAGACCCAAAGTTACCTCTGCTATAGAGGATAAGTTCATTAGAGTTACCAGCCTCAGAAATTGATTCTCAAAAACAAATCAAAATACATTTTATATAACACTTTTTTGGTTACTACATAATTTCATAGTTTAGATGTCTTCACTATTATTCTACAATGTAGTAAAAATGAAGAAAAGCCCTTGAATGAGTAGGCGTTCTAAAACTTTTCACCGGTAGTGTATATTGTAGACTGTGGAGGTATATTTGTTTGTACACTGTAGATCAGCCCCTGTACCGCTGAGCCCCTTGTGGAATAACCCTTCCCTTCATAATGGGCTCATAGAGAGGAAGGCATATCTTGTTGTGGGTGGAATCATCATTTCATAGATCAATCACTACCACCCTGCACCCCTCCACGCTTTTCTGCATCCATCTATTTATGCAGCCAACCTCACTAATGGTTGTTTTGGCAACGCGTTGCCTACCTACCTCTCTGCATACAGAAGAGAAATTACAAAGAGCAGATTCAAGTGTGTGTGCATGTGTGAACAAGCCCGCTGCATTTATCTTGTCTCTGTCTGCCTGCTCCTCTGACTGTCTGCTCCTTCGTCAGTCTGATTGCCTGTGCTTGCGTAATCAGATTAGGGGTGAGGAAGCCACTCTAGCAGAGATAATGTCCTGGCTTCCCACGGCTGCAGCCTGTCTCCCTCCCTGCCTGTTGCAGAGATTATCAGGTGACCAATGTTACATAAGGCCTGTGTGAATGAACAATGTCTCAGGCTTCAAAACATTCCAGCTCTCTCAGCCCAAACTGGGTCATTTTGGGTCTCTGAAGTAGGGCAGTAGGGAGGACTGGAGCTTCTCTTCTAACAGTTGTTTTGTACTGAAACATTGAGTGGAAATTTAGAGGGGTAAATACTGAAGTATTAATGCTAACGAGGGTATACATGTTCTCTAAAGTACTTTGACATAACATACTGTAGCAGTTCATGAATGCAAACCAGTTTGGTAGGCTAGATATTTGCTTTCTGACCCGGATACTTCTGCATATGCTCACTCGCTGTAACCTCCACGCAGTGGTGTCTGGACTGTCCTGTAGAGTGAGAAACCTGAGGTCACACTAGAAAACGTGTTTCTTAGAAACCTCCAGGTTGACCTTTTTTAGACTGATTAGCTGGACAAAAGTTTCAACTTTTGAAGAAATAGGGTTAGCATTACTAATGATTTCTCAGACATATTTAACTCGATAACCTTTTAGACTTTTAACATTAATTTGCTATTTGTCTAAATGTCCACTAATGTTTTTGTACTATTCGCTCAGATTCAGACCACTTTTCTAGCCTCTGCCTTTTTCACAGATGATAAACAGAGGATGGATAGATAGAGATCAGTCTATTCTGTCCCTTTTGAACAAGGGATCTACTCTTGAGTTCTTTAATCTGTGTTGATGTGTCTCTAGCCTAGACACCTGTTCAGGGTAGAAGCCTGGGATTGTGTTCACTCACGTAACATTGTTAACCATTACATCCTGACCTACATATCACACAGAAATAAACCTGACCATGTACTCACTCACCCGCTCAATCACTCCCACCTTTCTCTCACTCTGTCAGCCACTGGGCAGGCCATTAATGACTGAGAAATTGACTTTGGTCCCGGCTGTGAGGTTGACCGTGCGGTAGGATTTTAACAGTGAAGAGGCATACAAGGAAGATGTGATTTTTCTTGTCAATATGAGGATAAAGATCCGGCGACCTGTACAATTATTTACACAATCAAATAAACAGGACGAGGAATAGAAAGGTAAACTGACATGAATAACAGAGTTCTAACAAACGAAAACCCAGGCTTCAATCATGCCTGTGAACCCGGCAACATGCCGACCTGTTACCTGTCTGTCTCGCAAACAAAGCAATTAAATGCTTCTTGTAGCAACACCCATTACCCAGAATGCATCACAAAACATACCAATTACCTAATTGACAATCAAATAAAGGTAAATAAAGGTATGAAAAATGGCATACAAACACATTCAAGTAATACATTCACATGATAAATATCCACACATCAATAAATGTGATCTCATAATCAATGGGTTTTAATCAATATCTGGACATACATAATCAACGGGTTTTAATCAATATCTGGACATACATAATCAACGGGTTTTAATCAATATCTGGACATACATAATCAACGGGTTTTAATCAATATCTGGACATACATAATCAACGGGTTTTAATCAATATCTGGACATACATAATCAACGGGTTTTAATCAATATCTGGACATACATAATCAAGCAAGACTTTAGATCATGTGACGTATGTCATAATCTCAATCTTCACTCCGGCAAACGTAATTTATTTTCTTTTAACAATCAACGTCAGTCACTTTGTTGCAGGAAATGTTAGATTGTTCCTGCATGCCACACTTCTTCCTGTGACAGCTACTGCTGGAAGAGAGAAGAGAGTGAGATAATGGTTGTGTGAGTGGTAATTGGGTTGTGGCACACACACACAAGTGGTGACTTGTAACATTTCAGCAGTAGTCGGCACCTGCCGTAAAACCACAAGTTATGCCTTCCCATGTCAGGGCAGAGAGAATAGGAAGAAGAGTAGGAGATGAAGGAACAGGGAAGAGGAAGAGACAAGAGTTCTGGCTGAAGGATAGGAGGAAGATTGAAACAAGAGGCTAGTTCAGGGTAAGAGAGGACAAAGGTGTCAGCGGGAAAAAAATAGAATTCAGTGGAAAGAGGAGAGTAGGAGAGCTGCAATTCCAGGTAGTCTGTGTGGTGCTGCCTGATGTGTGTGAGGGAGAAAGAGAGAGAGGGAGAGAAAGAGGGAGTGAGGATATAAATAGCTGTTATATAACATCCCTTTGTTGATGCCAAGTGGCAGAACTAAGGAGTGAAGGGAAAGCGCTGTGACCTTGTTTTTCAGAGCCACCCTCCCCCACCTCTCCTCGCCCTGCCTCGCTCCCAACTCTTATTCTGCTCAGGGTTCATCTCCATGGTTACAGACAGGCTCTCTGTTTACCCAACACTCCAGGGGACTCCTGAAACTCCCCATCCCTTGCTTCTCTCTATTCTCTACTCCTCACCACCATGTCTTACTTAACATACTCATCATCAATCTGTCGAGTGTTGTCTCTGTTCCAGCACTCGTTTTCTAAATCCCATCTAAACACAGATGGCTTCTTTTTTTTACCCCTTACACTTGTGGAAATTAACCTATATGGATAGGGCCCAATTGAAGTGTTTCTAACAGAAGAAACATAAAAGGAATATGTATGACCATGGTAGCAATTGAAAGAGAACACTTTGGAGAATATGAGGAAATTATCAGACCAAAGGTGAGGATACAACAGTTCACCTGTCACAAGACTGAATCCAAACATTACACTTTTGATTTTATTTGCATTTGATATTTTCTGTACTTTCACAGCATTTATCAATAACAAAATCTGAAAATCGGGTTGGAACCTAAATTATATTGTAATTTTTTTCATTTCTGAACAGTGACATAATTTTTTTAGTTCCGTTCCACTGTTCCGTCCTGCACAATAAAGTTCTGAACAAGTTCGGGACAAAAAGGAACACCTTATATCGTTATTTTCTGATAGAACAGCTTTCTATGGAGCGAGCAAGCTATAGTTGTTTTAGCCTAGGCAACCAATAGTTTATGGGTGCTATCGGCTGCCTAGACTATAGTTGTTTTAGCCTAGGCAACCAATAGTTTATGGGTGCTATCGGCTGCCTAGGCTATAGTTGTTTTAGCCTAGGGAACCAATAGTTTATGGGTGCTATCGGCTGCCTAGGCTATAGTTGTTTTAGCCTAGGGAACCAATAGTTTATGGGTGCTATCGGCTGCCTAGGCTATAGTTGTTTTAGCCTAGGGAACCAATAGTTTATGGGTGCTATCGGCTGCCTAGGCTATAGTTGTTTTAGCCTAGGGAACCAATAGTTTATGGGTGCTATCGGCTGCCTAGGCTATAGTTGTTTTAGCCTAGGGAACCAATAGTTTATGGGTGCTATCGGCTGCCTAGGCTATAGTTGTTTTAGCCTAGGGAACCAATAGTTTATGGGTGCTATCGGCTGCCTAGGCTATAGTTGTTTTAGCCTAGGGAACCAATAGTTTATGGGTGCTATCGGCTGCCTAGGCTATAGTTGTTTTAGCCTAGGGAACCAATAGTTTATGGGTGCTATCGGCTGCCTAGACTATAGTTGTTTTAGCCTAGGGAACCAATAGTTTATGGGTGCTATCGGCTGCCTAGGCTATAGTTGTTTTAGCCTAGGGAACCAATAGTTTATGGGTGCTATCGGCTGCCTAGGCTATAGTTGTTTTAGCCTAGGGAACCAATAGTTTATGGGTGCTATCGGCTGCCTAGGCTATAGTTGTTTTAGCCTAGGGAACCAATAGTTTATGGGTGCTATCGGCTGCCTAGACTATAGTTGTTTTAGCCTAGGGAACCAATAGTTTATGGGTGCTATCGGCTGCCTAGGCTATAGTTGTATTAGCCTAGGCAACCAATAGTTTATGGGTGCTATCGGCTGCCTAGACTATAGTTGTTTTAGCCTAGGGAACCAATAGTTTATGGGTGCTATCGGCTGCCTAGGCTATAGTTGTTTTAGCCTAGGGAACCAATAGTTTATGGGTGCTATCGGCTGCCTAGGCTATAGTTGTTTTAGCCTAGGGAACCAATAGTTTATGGGTGCTATCGGCTGCCTAGGCTATAGTTGTTTTAGCCTAGGGAACCAATAGTTTATGGGTGCTATCGGCTGCCTAGACTATAGTTGTTTTAGCCTAGGGAACCAATAGTTTATGGGTGCTATCGGCTGCCTAGGCTATACTTGTTCACTTGTGCGATGGACAGACAAGTGTATGGCACGAGAGGCGACTGAAATTTGGCAGGTGGGGAGAAAGTGAGAGAGGGTGGAGGAACGTTTGGCACCTTGTTATGACGTGCATTATCTGAATTAGGCCCAGAGAATTATACCTACGGAGGAGCGGCTTCTATGGAGGAACTTTCAACTCTCGATAGATGGACCAGAGCTAGCTAGCTAACAAGCTTGTGTGTGCAGTGCGGCACCAGAATTAAAAACACATCTCACCTTTTTGTAGTTAATAAATCCAATGTGAAATGTGATAATTATAGTATCAGTTACTAGCATTGAAGAAGTTTATCAATTTTTCTCGAATAATCTCTCCCTAATTTCTGAATCACGCTCTCCGGCGCCGAGAGAGATGGCCGCCTCGCTTCGCGTTCTTAGGAAACTATGCAGTGTTTTGTTTTTTTCATGTGTTATTTCTTACATTAGTACCCCAGGTCATCTTAGGTTTCATTACATACAGTCGGGAAGAACTACTGAATATAAGAGCAACGTCAACTCACCATCAGTATGACCAAGAATATGACTTTCGCAAAGCGGATCCTGTGTTCTGCCTTTCACCCAGGACAACGGAATGGATCCCAGCCTGCGACCCAAAACAACGACTTCGTAAAAGAGGGAAACGAATCGGTCTTCTGGTCAGACTCCGGAGACGGGCACATCGCGCACCACTCCCTAGCATACTTCTCGCCAATGTTCAGTCTCTTGACAACAAGATTGATGAAATCCGAGCAAGGGTAGCATTCCAGAGGGACATCAGAGACTGTAACGTTCTTTGCTTCACGGAAACATGGCTCACTCGAGAGACGCTATCGGAGTCGGTGCAGCCAGCTGGTTTCTCCGCTCATCGCGCCGACAGAAACAAACATCTTTCTGGTAAGAAGAAGGGCGGGGGTGTATGCCTTATGGTTAACGAGATGTGGTGTGGTCACAACAACATACAGGAACTCAAGTCCTTCTGTTCACCTGATTTAGAATTCCTCACAATCAAATGTCGACCGCATTATCTACCAAGGGAATTTTCTTCGATTATAATCACAGCCGTATATATTCCCCCCCCAAGCAGACACATCGATGGCTCTGAACGAACTTAATTTGACTCTTTGCAAACTGGAATCCACATATCCTGAGGCTGCATTCATTGTAGCTGGGGATTTTAACAATGCTAATCTGAAAACAAGACTCCCTAAATTGTATCAGCATATCGATTGCGCAACCTGGGCTGGTAAAACCTTGGATCATTGCTATTCTAACTCCCGCGACGCATATAAGGCCCTCCCCCGCCCTCCTTTCGGAAAAGCTGACCACGACTCCATTTTGTTGCTCCCTGCCTTCAGACAGAAGCTAAAACAAGAAGCTCCCGCGCTGAGGTCTGTTCAACGCTGGTCCGACCAATCTGATTCCACGCTCCAAGACTGCTTCCATCACGTGGACTGGGATATGTTTCGTATTGCGTCAAACAACAACATTGACGAATACGCTGATTCGGTGAGCGAGTTCATTACAACGTGCGTTGAAGATGTCGTTCCCATAGCAACGATTAAAACATTCCCAAACCAGAAACCGTGGATTGATGGCAGCATTCGCGTGAAACTGAAAGCGCAAACCACTGCTTTTAATCAGGGCAAGGTGACCGGAAACATGACCGAATACAAACAGTGTAGCTATTCCCTCCGCAAGGCAATCAAACAAGCTAAGCATCAGTATAGAGACAAAGTAGAATCGCAATTCAACGGCTCAGACACAAGAGCTATGTGGCAGGGTCTACAGTCAATCACGGATTACAAAAAGAAAAACAGCCCAGTCACGGACCAGGATGTCTTGCTCCCAGGCAGACGAAATGACTTTTTTGCCCGCTTTGAGGACAATACAGTGCCACTGACATGGCCCGCAACCAAAACATGCGGACTCTCCTTCACTGCAGCTGAGGTGAGTAAAACATTTAAACGTGTTAACCCTCGCAAGGCTGCAGGCCCAGACGGCATCCCCAGCCGCGCCCTCAGAGCATGCGCAGACCAGCTGGCTGGTGTGTTTACGGACATATTCAATCAATCCTTATCCCAGTCTGCTGTTCCCACATGCTTCAAGAGGGCCACCCGCCCTGTGAAACTGGGTACTGGACTTCCTGACGGCCGAGCCCAGGTGGTGAGGGTAGGTAACAACATCTCCACCCCGCTGATCCTCAACACTGGGGCCCCACAGGGGTGTGTCCTAGGCCCTCTCCTGTACTCCCTGTTCACCCACGACTGCGTGGCCACGCACGCCTCCAACTCAATCATCAAGTTTGCGGACGACACAACAGTGGTAGGCTTGATTACCAACAACGACGAGACGGCCTACAGGGAGGAGGTGAGGGCCCTCGGAGTGTGGTGTCAGGAAAATAACCTCACACTCAACGTCAACAAAACTAAGGAGCTGATCATGGACTTCAGGAAACAGCAGAAGGAGCACGGCAGCGCAGTGGACGTGGAAAGTTCCTCGACGTACACATCACTGACGCTCTGAAATGGCACCCGATGTAACAGGAAGGCCAAAAATATCATCAAGGACATCAACCACCGAGCCACGTCCTGTTCACCCTGCTATCATCCAGAAGGCCATTGTCAGGCAGATGCATCAAAGCTGGGTCCGAGAGACTGAAAAACAGCTTCTAGCTCAAGGCCATCAGACTGTTAAATAGCCATCGGTAGCCGGCTTCCACCAGGCTACGCAACCCTGCACATTAGAGGCTACTGCCCTATATACATAGACTTGGGATTACTGGCCACTTTAATAATGGGACACTAGTCACTTTAATAATGTTTTAAATAATGTTGTAATTAATAATGTTCTTAATTCCATTATTTTACTTTTTGATTTGTGTGTATTTTTGTGAATTGTTAGATTTTTTTTTTAAAAATGTCACCTTTATTTAACCAGGTAGGCTAGTTGAGAACAAGTTCTCATTTGCAACTGCGACCTGGCCAAGATAAAGCATAGCAATTCGACACATACAACAACACAGACTTACACATGGAATAAACAAAACATAGTCAATGATACAGTAGAAGAAAATAAAACAAAAAGTCTATATACAGTGAGTGCAAATGAGGTAAGATAAGGGAGTTAAGGCAATAAATAGGCCATGGTGGCAAAGTAATTACAATATTGCAATTAAAGACTGGAATGGTAGATGTGCAAGTAGAAATACTGGGGTGCAAAGGAGCAAGATAAATAAATAAATACTGTATGGGGATGAGGTCGGTAGATAGATGGGCTGTTTACAGATGGGCTATGTACAGGTGCAGTTATCTGTGAGCTGCTCTGACAGCTGGTGCTTAAATCTAGGGAGATATGAGTCTCCAACTTCAGAGATTTTTGCAGTTCGTTCCAGTCATTGGCAGCAGAGAACTGGAAGGAAAGACGAACAAAGGAGGAATTGCTTTGAGGGTGACCAGTGAGATATACCTGCTGGAGCGTGTGCTACGAGTGGGTGCTGCTATGGTGACCAGTGAGCTGAGATAAGGCGGGGCTTTACCTAGCAGAGACTTGTAGATAACCTGTAGCCAGTGAGTTTGGGGACGAGTATGAAGCGAGGGCCAACCAACGAGAGCGTACAGGTCGCAATGGTGGGTAGTGTATGGGGCTTTGGTGACAAAACAGATGGCACTGTGATAGACTGCATCCAGTTTGTTGAGTAGAGTGTTGGAGGCTACTTTATAGATGACATCACCGAAGTCGAAGATGTGTAGGATAGTCAGTTTTACGAGGGTATGTTTGGCAGGAGGCTTTGTTTGAAGGAGGCTTTGTTGCGATATAGGAAGCCAATTCTAGATTTAATTTTGGATTGGAGATGCTTAATGTGAGTCTGGAAGGAGAGTTTACAGTCTAACCAGACACCTAGGTATTTGTAGTTGTCCACATATTCTAAGCCAGAGCCGTCCAGAGTAGTGATGCTGGACAGGCGAGCAGGTGCGAGCAGTGATCGGTTGAATAGCATGCATTTAGTTTTTCCTGCATTTTAAGAGCAGTTGTAGGCCACGGAAGGAGAGTTGTATGTTATTGAAGCTCGCCTGGAGGTTAGTTAACACAGTGTCCAAAGAGGGGCCAGAAGTATACAGAATGGTGTCGTCTGCGTAGAGGTGTACCAGAGATTCACCAACAGCAAGAGCAACATCATTGATGTATACAGAGAAGAGAGTCGACCCGAGGATTGAACCCTGTGGCACCCCCATAGAGACTGCCAGAGGTCCGGACAACAGGCCCTCCGATTTGACACTTGTTTGTTAACTTGGCTTTCGAAGACCTTAGAAAGACAGGGTAGGATAAATATAGGTCTGTAGCAGTTTGGGTCTAGAGTGTCACCCCCTTTGAAGAGGGGGATGACCGCGGCAGCTTTCCAATCTTTGGGAGTCTCAGACGATACGAAAGAGAGGTTGAACAGTCTAGTAATAGGGGTTGCAACAATTTTGGCAGATCATTTTAGAAAGAGAGGGTCCAGATTGTCTAGCCCGGCTGATTTGTAGGGGTCCAGATTTTGCAGCTCTTTCAGAACATCAGCTATCTGGACTTGGGTAAAGGAGAAATGGTGGGGGCTTTGGCAGGTTGTTGGGTGCCGGGCAGTTGACCGGGGTAGGGATAGCCAGGTGGAAAGCATGGCCAGTTTTGAGAGATGCTTATTGAAATTCTCAATTATAGTGGGTTTATTGGTGGTGACAGTGTTTCCTAGCCTCAGAGCAGCGGGCAGCTGGAAGGAGGTGTTCTTATTCTCCATGGACTTTACAGTGTCCCAGAACTTTTTTGAGTTAGTACTACAGGATGCAAATTTCTGTTTGAAAATGCTAGCCTTAGCTTTCCTAACTGCCTGTGTATATTTGTTCCTAACTTCCCTGAAAAGTTGCATATCACGGGGGCTATTCGATGCTAATGCAGAACTCCACAGGATGTTTTTGTGCTGGTCAAGGGCAGACAGGTCTGGAGTGAACCAAGGACTATATATATTCCTAGTTCTACATTTTTTGAATAGGGCACGCTTATTTAAGATGTTGAGGAAGGCACTTTTAAAGAATAGCCAGGCATCATCTACTGATGGGATGAGGCCAATGTCATTCCAGGATACCCTGGCCAGGTCAATTAGAAAGGCCTGCTCGCAGAAGTGTTTCAGGGAGCGTTTGACAGTGATGAGGAGTGGTCGTTTGGTCGCAGACACATTACGGATGCAGGCAATGAGGCAGTGATCGCTGAGATCTTGATTGAAAACAGCAGAGGTGTATTTGGAGGTTGAGTTAGTTAGGATGACATTTATGAGGGTGCCCGTGTTTACAGATGTGGTGTTGTACCTGGTAGGTTCATTAATCATTTGTGTGAGATTGAGGGCATCAAGCTTGGATTGTAGGATGGCCGGGGTGTTAAGCATGTCCCAGTTTAGGTCACCTAGAAGCACGAGCTCAGAAGATAGATGGGGGGCAGTCAATTCACATATGGTATCGAGGGTTACAGAAGTCAACAAATGAGAGCACCTGGGGAGTGGGAGTGGAGCTAGGCACTGCAGGACCTGGATTAACCTCTACATCACCAGAGGAACAGAGGATACTACTGCACTGTTGGAGCTAGGAACCATTTCGCTACATCCGCAATAACATCTGCTAAATATGTGTATGTGACCAATTACATTTCTGAGAGTTTGTGAGAGAAGTGTCTGTGTGCCCGTAACATGGAAAATGTCACACTGTCTGCCAAAGCTGGTCTGTTTTGATGTAGCCACGCAAAGCATGCCTGTTTGTGTGGCTGTATGTTCCTTGTCTGTGTGTTAGGTAATTCCTTCAGCACTCCAGGGGTAGAGGGAGGAGGGGGGGGCTGTGACGAGCTGTTGTCTCCGGTCAGAGCCCTGCGGTGCAGCCTCTCCCGCCCCTTCCTCCTTCACCCAGGCTCCAAGGTCCCACCCACGCCCGTGCTGTCAAATAACAGAGGACAAGAGTGATGTGAGCAAAGAGGGAGATGGGGAGAGAGGGGAAGAAAGAGAGATGAGAAGATGCGTTATTACTGAGAGAAGGAGATATGGAGGGAGAGGGAGAGAAAGACGGACATGAACACTTCAGCCCCCCATCCCTCCCATCCCTCCCTCCCACCCTCCCTGTGTTGTGTTGGTTTCCAGGTTGTGAGGTTCAGTTAATCACTACCTCTCTGCACTATCCACTCTCATCAAGTTATCTATTGCACTGGGTCTTGCTGGATAGCACGAATACTAACCCATTCCACACCACATTTGCGAGTGGTCTAGTGCACAGTGGTGGGGGTTGGGGTGAGTGAGGCTGGGGGCTTTGGAGTCTGTTGCCCAGGGTCATAAATTCACAACGATAACATTGTTTATCTGGAATAGATAGATGGTGGTAGAAGGAGAAGTCACTCATCACAAGATGGGCAGGTCTCTAATCATGACACAACATAATACTGCTTTGTTCAAACTGCGTGATATTTTGATACTAAGGAAAGATGCTGGTGAGAATCTAGTGAGTTATCACTTTCACAATAAGTGAAGCTATACAGTGCCTTCAGAAAGTATTTGCATCCCTTGACTTTTTCCACATTTTGTTACAAATTATGATTAAAATGGATTATACATATAAAAAAAAAATGGGGGGGGGGTCTACACAAAATACTCTAATCTCAAAGTGGAAGAAAAATAATAATTTTTTAAAGATGAATTTCAAATGTAACACTAATCTTGATTAGATAAGTATTCAATCACCTTTGGCAGCGATTAGATACAGATTAGATGCATAGTCTTTTTGGGTACGATTTTAGTACAATATTTGTTCCATTATTCTTTTTAAACTCTTCAAGCTCTGTCAAGTTGGTTGTTGATCATTGCTAGACAGCCATTTTCAAGTCTTGACATTAGATTTTAAGCCGATTTAAGTCAAAACTGTAACTAGGCCACTCAATATTTTTATTCTACACAGTCTTCCTTCTTTTCACTCTGTCATTTAGGTTAGTATTGTGGAGTAACTACAATGTTATTGATTCGTCCTCAGTTTTCTCCAATCTCAGCCATTCAACTCTGTAACTGTTTTAAAGTCACCATTTGCTTCATGGTGAAATCCCTGAGCGGTTTCCTTCCACTCCAGCAACTGAGTTAGGAAAGACGCCTGTATCTTTGTAGTGACTGGGCGTATTAATACACCATCCAGAGCGTAATTAATAACTTCACCCTGCTCAAAGTGATATTCAGTGTCTATTTGTTTAGTTTTTTTGCGTGGCATTGAAAAACTCCCTGGTCTGTGGTTGAATCTGTGCTTGAAATTCACTAATCGACTGAGGTACAATTATCTGTATGTGTGGGGTGTTTATACTTTCTGAAAGTGCTATAGGACGTGCTACCTGTCCCAGACCTATTATTTGACCATGCTGGTCATTTATGAACATTTGAACATCTTGGCCATGTTCTGTTATAATCTCCACCCGGCACAGCCAGAAGAGGACTGGCCACCCTTCATAGCCTGGTTCCTCTCTAGGTTTCTTCCTAGGTTTTGGCCTTTCTAGGGAGTTTTTCTTAGCCAACGTTCTTCAACACCTGCTTGCTTGCTGTTTGGGGTTTTAGGCTGGGTTTCAGTACAGCACTTTGAGACATCAGCTGATATACGAAGGGCTATATAAATAAATTTGATTTGATGTTGTTTTGCTAGCAAGTCAGCAATGTACTATTTAATGTTGGCTTGGAAACTCTGAAAATGCTATATTTTCAATCACATTGATTCATTGTGAGCTACAAATAATATGTGAAAACACTGCCAACGTGATATTCCTATTGCATCTTCATTATCATCTACATTATGACAATGTATTTAACTAACATTTTTTGCCACAGATTTGAAAATGATTACTGCAGACTACATAGTACTCCACAATTGTGTTGTCAGCAGACCCAGGGCTGTTTACCGAGGAGGATTGGCATGTTTCATTCATTTCACATTTCTAACATTGTACTGGTAAAGTAGTGAATGTCCTCCTGCCAACAAGCCTTCTATACCACATCTCTTTTTTCAAATAACATTGTAAAATGGAGTTTGTCCATTTTCTTTTATACTTTATTCAAACTGATTTAAAACTATTTGTTTTACAATCCTGCTTCTCCATGCACACACACACACACACACACACACACACACACACACACACACACACACACTGTAAGGATCTGCCCCTTTTTTTCAATTTTTGCCTAAAATGACATGCCAAAATCTAACTGCCTGTAGCTCAGGACCAGAAGCAATGATATGCATATTCATTATACCATTTGAAAATAAACACTTTGAAGTTTGTGGAAATGTGAAATTAATGTATGAAAATATAACACATTAGATCTGGTAAAAGATAATACAAAGAAACAACCAAATGTTTTTTGTATTTTTGTAAATGCTAGAGAATGTCCATAATGTATTATTCCAGCCCAGGCGCAATTTAGATTTGGGCCACTAGATGGCAGCAGTGTATGTGCAAAGTTTGAGACTGATCCAATGAACCATTGCATTTCTGTTAAAAATGCTGTATCAACACTGCCCAAATGTGCCTAATTAGTTATTAATAACTTTTCAAGTTCATAACTGTGCACTCTCCTCAAACAATAGCATGGTATTCTTTCACTGTAATAGCTACTGTAAATTGGACAGTGCAGTTAGATTAACAAGAATGTAATCTTTCTGCCCATATCAGATATGCCTATGTTCTGGGAAATGTTCTTGTTACTTACAACCTCATGCTAATCGCATTAGCGCAAATTAGCTCACCCGCCCCGAGGGTGGGACAATGATCTGTAGAGATCCTTAAGAGGTTTAAACTGGCCCTTAAGCACACACACACTACCCCAGTTTATCAAAGTTTACACCTAACCTGGAAATAAGTCTAGTTATGCAACAAGCTTTCAGAACTGGCCTAGATACCAGCTGATAACATTTTCTCCCCCTCACTTTCTCTCTCCATCTCTCCCTACCTTTTTTACTCCTTTTTCCATTTCTCATGTTTTTTCTTGTAACACTTTACTTTTGACACTGTGTCATAACACGTTATGACAATGTCATAACAGCTGACATAACCTGTCATAATATGGTTATAACACTGACCCAAATATTTACACCTATTGCGACACATATATTGCGTTATTTTATGTCTGGTTATGACGCCTACATAAGTGTCAAAACCCACATTATTATTCAAACTATTTTATTCCCTGCCTAGAAGTTTCCTTTCGTTTCAAAGTTTGCTTCTTAAATCCTTTGATGTAGTAATGAAATCTTTAGTAATATTTTATTTTCATCATTTCATCATCATCATTTGAAATAACACTATGACACTGTCAAGAATCATTATCACCATCGTAATCATATAAGCTAGATAGGTCTATCACATTCATGCCCTCAGATCAGTCATCTGTCAAAAAGAGGGTGTCTTGTCCTGCTCTTGAAATCTGCTCCTACATTCACCCCAGTCATCAGCAACAGAGCATTGGGGTAGGTGCATGTCTGACATCAATGTGTGTGCAATTACAATGACAATTGAACATTATCCAATTGTTGTTGTTTTTTAATCATAAACACACTGTTGACATGTAGGCTATGGTATCATGGAATGTGGTAGGTTCTTTGGGTTTGACACTTATGTACAGTGGGGCAAAAAAAGTATTTAGTCAGCCACCAATTGTGCAAGTTCTCCCACTTAAAAAGATGAGAGAGGCCTGTAATTTCCATCATAGGTACACTTCAACTATGACAGACAAAATTAGGATAATTCCAGAAAGATTCCAGAAAATCACATTGTAGGATTTTTTTATGAATTTATTTGCAAATTGTGGTGGAAAATAAGTATTTGGTCACCTACAAACAAGCAAGATTTCTGGCTCTCACAGACCTGTAACTTCTTCTTTAAGAAGCTCCTCTGTCCTTCACTCGTTACCTGTATTAATGGCACCTGTTTGAACTTGTTATCAGTATAAAAGACACCTGTCCACAACCTCAGTCACACCTCAAACTCCACTATGGCCAAGACCAAAGAGCTGTCAAAGGACACCAGAAACAAAATTGTAGACCTGCACTAGGCTGGGAAGACTGAATCTGCAATAGGTAAGCACCTTGGTTTGAAGAAATCAACTGTGGGAGCAATTATTAGGAAATGGAAGACATACAAGACCACTGATAATCTCCCTCGATCTGGGGCTCCACGCAAGATCTCCCCCCGTGGGGTCAAAATGATCACAAGAACAGTGAGCAAAAATCCCAGAACCACACGGGGGGACCTAGTGAATGACCTGCAGAGAGCTGGGACCAAAGTAACAAAGCCTACCATCAGTAACACACTACGCCGCCAGGGACTCAAATCCTGCAGTGCCAGACGTGTCCTCCTGCTTAAGCCAGTACATGTCCAGGCCCGTCTGAAGTTTGCTAGAGAGCATTTGGATAATCCAGAAGAAGATTCGGAGAATGTCATATGGTCAGATGAAACCAAAATATAACTTTTTGGTAAAAACTCAACTCGTCGTGTTTGGAGGACAAAGAATGCTGAGTTGCATCCAAAGAACACCATATCTACTGTGAAGCATGGGGGTGGAAACATCATGCTTTGGGGCTGTTTTTCTGCAAAGGGACCAGGACGACGGATCCGTGTAAAGTGAAGAATGAATGGGGCCATGTATCGTGAGATTTTGAATGAAAACCTCCTTCCATCAGCAAGGGCATTGAAGATGAAACGTGTCTGGGTCTTTCAGCATGACAATGATCCCAAACACACCACCCGGGCAACGAAGGAGTGGCTTCGTAAGAAGCATTTCAAGGTCCTGGAGTGGCCTAGCCAGTCTCCAGATCGCAACCCCATAGAAAATCTTTGGAGGGAGTTGAAAGTCTGTGTTGCCCAGCAACAGCCCCAAAACATCACTGCTCTAGAGGAGATCTGCATGGAGGAATGGGCCAAAATACCAGCAACAGTGTGTGAAAACTTTGTGAAGACTTACAGAAAACGTTTGACCTCTGTCATTGCCAACAAAGGGTATATAACAAAGTATTGAGATAGACTTTTGTTATTGACCAAATACTTATTTTCCACCATAATTTGCAAATAAATTCATTAAAAATCCTACAATGTGATTTTCTGGATTTTTTTTCTTCTCATTTTGTCTGTCATAGTTGAAGTGTACCTATGATGACAATTACAGGCCTCTCTCATCTTTTTAAGTGGGAGAACTTGCACAATTGGTGGCTGACTAAATACTTTTTTGCCCCACTGTAGGTGTCATAACCAGCAATAATGTAACACAATATTTGTCACAACAGGTCTAAATATGTCATGACAGTGTTAGGACCATATTATAATGGGTTATCTCAGCTGTTATGCCTTATTATGACATGTATGACTGTTGTAACATGTCGCTGGGTATCAAGTAAAGTGTCACCTTTTTTCTTATTTTCTTCCTTGCACCCTTTTTCCTCTCCCTGTGTTTCTGTCTCCCTCCCTCCTTCCCTTCCTCTCTCCCTCCACCCTCTCCCCCCTCTCTCTATCTGTGTAAGTAGGGCAGGCTTCACCCACTCGTGTCGTTTTTCACCCTAAGCAGTGTGACCTGGCCTGTTCTGCCATTGGTTTGGAGTCTCCTCTCCCTCCCAGTAGACTGACCAAATAACAGGCTGAGGCTGACTATGGTTGTGGTCTAATGATTTTCTGCATGCATGGGGCACACAGCAATAAAGAGAGAGAAATAAAGAATTCCGGTCTTGAATCCCGTGTGTTGTCATTGACTGTTTGCACAGTAGAATATTAAAAAACGATGCGTTTTCGACCAGTCTTCTCATGACTTTAAATGGCGTGTGGAGAAAAAAAACAGGTGACTACGTAGGTGGTTTTAGGTCCATTACCATCTCAATGGTAGTATTCAGTGTTAAAGTACCTATGTACATGACTTAAATTTCCCTTTTCTGGAGTATGTGCTGCAGAGTGTGTATGTGTTGATGATATGTACTTAGTGCTACTGTAAACACAACAGAGCAGGCCTGTCTTATTTTGATCCATTCGATCAATTACCTGAACCTCTGTGTTTTGACCAATGGTCATTTAGCAGATGCTTTTATCCAAAGCTGTCTTACAGTTATCACATTTATTTCTACTATCCGGGAATGAAACCCACAACTGTGGTGTTGTGAGCACTTTCCTCCACATAACCAACTGAGACTTCAACCATGTCTGTTGTAATTAATTTGGTAAAGTAGGCTACACACAAGAATACACAAGCATGTGGCGTGAAATAACATTCCTAATCTTTAATTGTAATTAACGTTACTTCCCTATACCTTTTTGTTTTCCTTTTGTGCTAGCGTTCCTTCATCTGCCGTCTGACGGAGGACAAGAAGTCCGAGAAGTTTTTCCGTGTGTTCTATGACCGGATGAAGCTTGCCCAGCTGGAGATTAAAGCCACGGTGACGGTCAACACCAGTGACCTCGGCAACAGGAAGAGAGACGACGACGCCCCCGACAAGGATGTGCCCGTCCGCAAGAAAGGTCAGAGGTCAACCAAAATCAAAATGGCTGTCTCATATCAGCTGTTAATGGGTTTTGTATTGGAGTAGGAAGTTACACATAGACACTTATCTAAGGTCAATTTCTCTCTGAACACGTTAGCAATAAAAAAATTGATTTATAGACTTTGTGGGCTGGTTCTGTTGACCTCCCCTCCCCTCCCTGTGTCTCTGCAGCCAAAGACTCAGCGGTACTGGTGACAGATGAGGCGAGAGAGCAGCTGCTGGAGGCCTCGTCGGCCACTAAAAAAGCCTTCAACTCATACCGCCGTGAGGCCGACCCCGATGACCACTTCTCTACGGCTGATGGCACACCCAGCACCGGGGACAAGGGCCAGGACGATGGAGAGATGAGCTTTATCATTGTCATCATGCAGCCTATCCTGCGCTTCCTCCAGCTGCTCTGTGAGAACCACAACCGAGACCTGCAGGTCAGTCAGCCAGCCCAACACCAGGGGAAGCCAGCCCTCAGATACTGCCTCTTTAGTCTTATTTATACCTTACGTGAGGTAAGATGGAGATGCTGAGGAGGGCATGCATCTTGCCGGTTCCTACTTTACTTACCTTTTTTTATGGATAGTTTTGTGTTAATCATTACTTTGTTTGCTTAGAATTTCCTACTACGTAGGCTGGTTAGTCAATAGCTGGATGTATCCTCCATTGAGCAGGTAATTGGCCCTGTTGAAAATCACTACAGCTCAGTCTTCAGGTTATTTGCTGGTCTCCTGCTCCTGTGTGTGGTCTGTGTTAATTAGGGCCAATTTCAAGTTTTCATTAAAATCGGTAATCAGCATTTTTGGAAGCCGATTATGGCCGATTACATTGCACTCCACGAGGAGACTGCGTGGCAGGCTGACCACCTGTTACGCGAGTGCAGCAAGGAGCAGTAAGTTGCTAGCTAGCATTAAACTTATCTTATAAAAAACAATGAATCTTAACATAATCACTAGTTAACCTCTCTAGGGTATGTGGGATGCTAGCCCACCTGGCCAACATCCAGTGAGATTGCAGAGCGCCAAATTCAAATACAGAAATACTCATTATAAAAATTCAGAAAAGATACAATTATTAAACATAGGTTTAAAGATGAACTTCTTGTGAATCCAACCACGGTGTATGATTTTAAAAATGCTTTACGGCGAAAGCATACCTTACAATTATTTGAGAACATAGCCCTGCAGACAAATCATTACAAACAGTAACCAGCCAAGTAGAATATTTACACAAGTCAGAAAGAGATAAAATGAATCACTTACCTTTGATGATCTTCATATGTTTGCACTCAGAAGACATTCATTTATTCAATAAATGTTCCTTTTATTCAATAAAGTCTCTCTTTAAATCCGAAAACCTCTGTTTTTTTCGCACGTTTTCTTCAGTAATCCACAGGCTCAAACGCAGTCACAACAGGCAGACAAAAAATCCAAATTGTATCCATAAAGTTCATAGAAACATGTCAAACAATTTTTATATTCAATCATCAGGTTGTTTTTAGCCTAAATCATCGATAATATTTCAATTGGACAATAACGTCGTCAATATAAAAGGTAAACAAGAAAGGCAATCTCTCTGGTCGTGCGCATGAAAAAGCTCTGTGACACGGCAGGGTCCACTCATTCAGACTGCTCTTACTCCCTAATTTTTCAGAATACAAGCCTGAAACAATTTCTAAAGACTGTTGACATCTAGTGGAAGGCATAGGAACTGCAATTTGAGTCCTAAGTCAATGGATACTGTAATGGCATTGAATAGAAAACTACCAACCAAAATAATCCTACTTCCTGATTGAATTTTTTCAGGTTTTTGCCTGCCAAATCAGTTCTGTTATACTCACAGACATTATTTAAACAATTTTGGAAACTTTAGAGTGTTTTCTATCCAAATCTAATTATTATCAAATTATTATATGCATATCCTATCTTCTGGGCCTGAGTAGAAGAAAGTTTAATTTGGGCAGGCTTTTCATCCAAAATGTCAAATGCTGCCGCCTACCCTAGAGAAGTTAACTACACATGTTTGATGATATTACTAGTTTAACTAGCTTGTCCTGCGTTGCATATAATCAATGCGGTGCCTGTTAATTTATCATTGAATCACAGCCTTCTTCGCCAAACAGGTGATGATTTAACAAGCGCAATTGCGATGTACCTAACCATAAACATCAATGCTTTTCTTAAAATCAGTACACAAGTATATTTTTTTAAACCTGCATATTTAGTTAAAATAAATTCATGTTAGCAGGCAATATTAACTAGGGAAATTGTGTCACTGCTCTTGCGTTCTGTGCAAGCAGGGGATATGCAACCGTTTGGGCCGCCTGGCTTGTTGCGAACTGTGTGAAGACCATTTCTTCCTAACAAAGACCATAATTAATTTGCCAGAATTTCACATAATTATGACATAACATTGAAGGTTGTGCAATGTAACAGAAATATTTAGACTTAGGGATGCCACCCGTCGATAAAATACGGAACGGTTCGATATTTTACTGAAAGAATAAACATTTTGTTTTCGAAATTATAGTTTCCGGATTTGACCATATTAATGACCTAAGGCTCGTATTTCTGTGTGTTTATTATAATTAAGTCTATGATTTGATATTTGATAGAGCAGTCTGACTGAGCAGTGGTAGGCAGCAGCAGGCTCGTAAGCATTCATTCAAACAGCACTTTCCTGCGTTTGCCAGCAGCTCTTCGCAATGCTTGAAGCACAGCGCTGTTTCTGACTTCAAGCCTATCAACTCCCGGGATTAGGCTGGTAATACTATAGTGCCTATAAGAACATCCAATAGTCAAAGGAAAATTAAATACAAATGGTATAGAGAGAAATCGTCCTATAATTACTCCATCCTAAAACTTCTTAACTAGGAATATTGAAGACTCATGTTAAAAGGTACCACCAGCTTTCATATTATTTCTCATGTTCTGAGCAAGAAACTTAAACGTTTGCTTTTTTACATGGCACATATTGCACTTTTACTTTATTCTCCAACACTTTGTTTTTACATTATTTAAACAGAATTGAACATGTTTCATTATTTATTTGAGACTAAATTGATTTTATTTATGTATTATATTAAGTTAAAATAAGTGTTTATTCAGTATTGTTGTAATTGTCATTAATACAAATACGGGTATATATATAAAAATCAACCGATTTAATCGGTATCGTCTTTTTTTGGTCCTCCAATAATCGGTATTTGTATCAGCGTTGAAAAATCATAATCGGTCGACCTCTAAGTCTGTGTGGGCTGCTGCTGTGTATTCACTGTCTGAACTGATATGCGTCGTCTCCCATGGGCCAAAGGTGGTGGGAGGATCATCAGGAGTAATGAGATAGATGGTTATATTCAGTGAAGGCCTGGCTATCACGTCTCTGATCTAACAGTTAACTCAACACAATGGTCCTGATTACCCAGTGACTCATGCACAGATGTTCTCTGTGGACTCTAAGGAGTCAGGGTCACCCTGTCCTCATTTTCATGTTACCTGAAACCCTTTTCTGTTCAGAGTCACACTTTCAATGCATATTTCCCTTTCAATATTTGCCTTTCGGCTCCTGAGTGGCGCAGCGGTCTAAGGCACTGCATCTCAGTGCAAGAGGCATCACTGCAGTCCCTGGTTTGAATCCAGGCTGCATCACTTTTGGATTGGGCCGTGATTTGGAGTCCCATAGGGCGGCGTAAAATTGGACCCAGCGTCGTCCGGGTTTGGCCGGGGTAGGCCGTCATTGTAAATGAGAATTTGTTCTTAACTGACTTGCCTAGTTACATAAAGGTTAAATAAATAAAAATGAAAAATTCAATACACAATGTCAAGTGGGATTGTTTTCCTGTGAAGTAAAACATAGTGTGTATAAAATATATTGACTTTGCATTCTCTTGTTTCCTGCCCTTTCCATTCCCTCACACTTGCCTCGTTCCTCTCCAGAACTTCCTTCGGTGTCAGAACAACAAGAACAACTATAACCTGGTGTGTGAGACGCTGCAGTTCCTGGACTGTATCTGTGGCAGCACCACAGGAGGCCTGGGGCTACTAGGACTCTACATCAATGAGAAGAACGTGGCTCTCATCAACCAGACAGTAGAGAGCCTGACAGAGTACTGCCAGGGACCCTGCCATGAGAACCAGGTACTGAGATGTGTCTTTGCCTTTAGAACTACTACTAGCTAACTGCCCTTGTCATTTGAACTAATTAGCTATGGGCCTTTGTCATGTTCTCATTAGAACTACAAGCAGATAGTGTGGGTCCATCCCATAAGACAGGGATCATCAACTAGATTCAGCCGCGGGCCGATCTTTTTCTTGAGTGGATGGTTCGGGGGACGGAACATAATTTCAAATGATTTGTAGACTGTAAATTGACCGCAAGAAGCGCAAAAATATATAATATTTGACTAAACATCATAAGTTCAAACGTTGCTTACATTTGTATATGATCACTTGTCTATTATGCTTGGAAATTCTTGGGAACAGATTTCCCCAAATAAAATCACTTGGAGTTGATTTCCTGGTGTTCTTAGTTTTTTTTCTGTCCAACAATAAAAAATATTTTGCTCAGAAAACTTGGGGGTGAAATAAAACCACCTTCGGCCCACGGGCCGCCAGTTGGAGAACCCTGCCATAAGAACTAGCTACAAGCACATGTGCATACCATAGGAACCAGTTATGGACTCCTGTCCTGGGTCCATTTCCATCCATACTACTTCTACTGTCATTGGGTGGATTGAGAGGGTCCTGACATGCGTAGTTCTTGATCTAGTGTTGTCCTCCTCAGTGTCTTTAGAAAATTGACCCAAGTTCTTGTTTCCTTGCAGAACTGCATAGCCACCCATGAGTCCAACGGCATTGACATCATCATCGCTCTGATCCTGAATGACATCAACCCGCTGGGGAAGAAGAGGATGGACCTGGTGCTGGAACTCAAGGTGAGGCCTCCTTCTTATTAGGTCTGCGTCTGAAATGGAATCTTATTCTCTATGTAGAGCTGTACTTTTGACCAGATTAGTGTACAATATAGGGAATAGGGTGCCATTTCGGAAGCAGCCTGGGTCTCCACACTAGGCCTACTGTACTAGTAGTAAAGCAACTTTACCCTGTACTCTAATAACTACTAAACCCCGGGTGGAACTTAAAAACAGTGTGCTGCTGCTTTTGAAATCTGGACAACTCATTAATCTCTCCTAAACTAGCACCTTAGGTGCCAAAGCAAATATCTGCAGAGTGCATTTCCCCCCTAAGCCTTTTTGGATTCTGTCTGTTTTATTTGGAAGGAGGAACAGAAACATCTCAAAGGATTTGATCTTTAACTTTAGACATATCTCATTACAAGGGCATAATGGTTTAATATCATGGAAACGTATTTCTCCCTTTCTCTCAGAACAATGCCTCCAAGCTGTTGCTGGCTATCATGGAGAGTCGCCATGACAGTGAGAACGCTGAGAGAATCCTGTACAACATGAGGCCGAAGGAGCTGGTGAGCCTCGTGTCCCTACAAAACTCAACGTGTCCATACTAGTCCCCATTAGTCCCCACAAATCCCCTTTTATTCCCAGACATCCCCATTCATCTGAAAAAGTAATCATTCATCCCCCCCACTGAACAAAAATATAAACACAACATGTAAAGTGTTGGTTCCATGTTTCATGAGCTGCAATATAAAATCCTATACATAGGGCCTCCCGAGTGGAGCAGTGGTCTAAGGCACTGCACCGCAGTGCTTGAGGCGTCACTACAGACCCTGGTGCACAATTGACCCTGCGTCATCTGGGTTAGGGGGTTTTGGCCAGGGGGGCTTTACTTTACTACATCACGCTCTAGAGACTCCTTGTGGCAGGCTGGACGCATGCAAACTGAATTCGGTTGTCAGTTGAACTGTGTTTCCTCAGACACATTGGTGCAGCTGGCTTCCGGGTTAAGCAAGCGGGGACGCATAACTTGACCTTTGCCTCCTGAGCCCATTGGGGAGTTACAGCGATGAGACAAGATTGAAATTGGAGAGAAAAGGGGGGTAAAATAATAATAGAAAATCCCATTTTTCAAACGCACAAATTTGTTTACATCCCTCTTAGTGAGCATTTCTCCTTTTCCAAGATTATCCATCCACCTGACAGGTGTGGCATATCAAGATTAAACAGCATGGCCATTACACAGGTTCACTTTGTGGTGGGGACAATTAAAGGTCTCTTTGCAATGTGCAGTTTTGTCTCTAAACACAATGCCACAGATGTCTCAAGTTTTGAGGGAGCGTGCAAATGGAATGCTGACTGCAGGAATGCCCACCAGAGCTGTTGCCAGATAATTTAATGTTACCATAAGCCACCTCTGTCATTTTAGAGATTTTGACGGTACGTCCAACCGTCCTCACAACCGCAGACCACGTGTAACCCCGCCAGCCCAGGACATCCGGCTACTTCACCTCCGGGATTGTCTGAGACCAGCCACCCGGACAGCAGATTAAACTGTGGGTTTACACAACGAGGAAGTTCTGAACAAACTGTCAGAAACCGTCTCATCTGTGTGCTCGTCGTCCTCACCATGGACTTGACCTGACTGCAGTTTGGTGTCGTTACCCACTTCAGTGGGCAATTGCTCACCTTCGATGGCCACTGGGATGTTGGAGATGTGTGCTCTTCACAGTTGAATCCCAGTTTCAACTGTACCAGGCAGATGGTAGACAGCGTGTATGGTGTCGTGTGGGCAAGCGGTTTGCTGATGACAACGGTGTGTACAGAGTGCCCAATAAGGGCGGTGGGGTAATGGTATTGGCAGGCAAAAGCTACGGACAACGAACACAATTGCATTTTATCGATGGCAATGCACAGAGATACCGTGTCTGGATCCCAAGGGCCCATTGTTTTGCCATTCATCCGTTTCAGCGTGATAATGCACGGCCCCATGTTGCAATGATCTGTACACAATTCCTGGAAGCTGAAAATGTCCCAGTTCTTCCATGGCCTGCATACTCACCAGACATGTCACCCATTGAGCATGTTTGGGATGCTCTGGATCGACTTGTATGACAATATCACCAATATCCAGCAACTTCGAACAGCCATTGAAGTGGATTGGGACAACATTCCACAGGCCACAATCAAAAGCCTGATCAACTCTATGCAAAAGGAGATGTCACGCTGCATGAGGCAAATGGAGGTCACACCAGATACTGACTGGTTTTCTGATCCACGCCCCTATGCTTTTTTTTTTTAGGTATCTGTGACAGATGCATATCTGTATTCCCAGTCATGTGAAATCCATGGATTAGAGCCTAATGAATATATTTTAATTCACGGATTTCCTTATATGAACTGTAACACAGTAAAATCTTACAAGTTGCATTGATATTTTTGTGTAGTGTAGTTCTATCCTCCTGAGAAAGTCAGTGTTTCTGGTCAGGTATAAAGCAGGTAATGGTTCTGTGGGTGGTGTGATCCTCAGGTGGAGGTGATCAAGAAGGCCTACCTGCAGGGAGAGGTGGAGTTTGAGGATCCCGAAGAGGAGGACGATAGTGGGGAGGAAGAGGAGCATGATGCTGCATCCCCCAGGAACGTAGGCCACAACATCTACATCTTGGCCCACCAGGTAGTGTTCAGGGCCTAGTTGACCCCAATGACACATTTAGATACACATGTTTTTTTTGGATAACCAACCACTGGATACAACCATTTGAGGTATACACGTACTCTCAGCAGAGTCAGATGCAGTCTCCTGTCTTACCTGCCATACTCCTCACAAGCGATTTTTCACCCCTTATTTGACCTTTGAACCCTGTAGTTGGCGCGCCACAACAAGGAGCTGCAGGTGATGCTGAAGCCAGGCGGGACCAACGGAGAGGGAGACGAGGCTCTGGAGTTCTACGCCAAACACACTGCTCAGATAGAGGTCAGTGACATCACACACATACACTCACACAGTTTACTAACTGGATATCTTTAATTGTCAGTAGAGCAGTGTTTCCCAATCCTGGTCCTGGGGACCAAAAGGGGTGCACATTAGTCTTGGGCAATATACTGTATCCCGGGGTATTTTGAAATATCATCAGTATGATTTTCCTTACCGTTTCCGATTTTCAATACCAGCCTCAAGGGAGTGCGTGTAACGCCACGCACGCCCAGTTAAGTATAACTATAAGAAATCTAAGATGTGTCATAAATTATATCCTTCTCAGGGCTCAAGCTATGCATTTGGTTTGCTAACTTGTTAGCTAAGAGAATAGATGTCAAGATCAAGCTTTTTAGTTACAGCAGAGACATTCAATCCCCTCTTGAATCAAGATCCCTGTTGCCTAAATTGTTTTGTGCATCAAAAATGTGTGTATGTGTGTTTGTTAATATGTATAGTGGGGAGAACAAGTATTTGATACACTGTCGATTTTGCAGGTTTTCCTACTTACAAAGCATGTAGAGGTCTGTAATTTTTATCATAGGTACACTTCAACTGTGAGAGACAGAATCTAAAACAAAAATCCAGAAAATCACATTGTATGATTTTTAAGTAATTAATTAGCATTTTATTGCATGACATAAGTATTTGATACATCAGAAAAGCAGAACTTAATATTATCAGAAAAGCAGAACTTAATACCGTTGTTTGCAATTACAGAGATCATAAGTTTCCTGTAGTTCTTGACCAGGTTTGCACACACTGCAGCAGGGATTTTGGCTCACTCCTCCATACAGACCTTCTCCAGATCCTTCAGGTTACGGGGCTGTCACTGGGCAATACAGACTTTCAGTTCCCTCCAAAGATTTTCTATTGGGTTCAGGTCTGGAGACTGGCTAGGCCACTCCAGGACCTTGAGATGCTTCTTATGGAGCCACTCCTTAGTTGCCCTGGCTGTGTGTTTCGGGTCGTTGTCATGCTGGAAGACCCAGCCACGACCCATCTTCAATGCGCTTACTGAGGGAAGGAGGTTGTTGGCCAAGATCTCGCGGCCCCATCCATCCTCCCCTCAATACGGTGCAGTCGTCCTGTCCCCTTTGCAGAAAAGCATCCCCAAAGAATGATGTTTCCACCTCCATTCTTCACGGTTGGGATGGTGTCTTGGGGTTGTACTCATCCTTCTTCTTCCTCCAAACACGGCGAGTGGAGTTTAGACCAAAAAGCTCTATTTTTGTCTCATCAGACCACATTACCTTCTCCCATTCCTTCTCTGGATCATCTAGATGGTCATTGGCAAACTTCAGATGGGCCTGGACATGCGCTGGTTTGAGCAGGGGGACCTTGCATGCGCTGCAGGATTTTAATCCATGACGGTGTAGTGTGTTACTAATGTTTTTCTTTGAGACTGTGGTCCCAGCTCTCTTCAGGTCATTGACCAGGTCCTGCCGTGTAGTTCTGGGCTGACCCCTTCCTCATGATCATTGATGCCCCACGAGGTGAGATCTTGCATGGAGCCCCAGACCGAGGGTGATTGACCGTTATCTTGAACTTCTTCCATTTTCTAATAATTGCGCCAACAATTGTTGTCTTCTCACCAAGCTGCTTGCCTATTGTCCTGTAGCCCATCCCAGCCTTGTGCAGGTCTACAATTTTATCCCTGGTGTCCTTAAACAGCTCTCTGGTCTTGGCCATTGTGGAGAGGTTGGAGTCTGTTTGATTGAGTGTGTGGACAGGAGTCTTTTATACAGGTAACGAGTTCAAACAGGTGCAGTTAATACACGAGTGGAGAACAGGTGGGCTTCTTAAAGAAAAACTAACAGGTCTGGGAGAGCCGGAATTCTTACTGGTTGGTAGGTGATCAAATACTTATGTCATGCAATAAAATGCAAATTAATTACTTAAAAATCAGACAATGTGATTTTCTGGATTTTTGTTTTAGATTCCGTCTCTCACTGTTGAAGTGTACCTATGATAAAAATTACAGACCTCTACATGCTTTGTAAGTAGGAAAACCTGCAAAATCGGCAGTGTATCAAAGACTTGTTCTCCCCACTGTATGTATATACCGTTTGGAGTCGGAAGTTTACATACACCTTAGCCAAATACATTTAAACTCAGTTTTTCACAATTCCTGACATTTAATCCTAGTAAAAATCCCTGTTTTAGGTCAGTTAGGATTGCCACTTTATTTTAAGAATGTGATATGTCAGCTTTTATTTCTTTCTTCACATTCCCAGTGGGTCAGAAGTTTCCATACACTCAATTAGTATTTGGTAGCATTGCCTTTAAATTGTTTAACTTGGGTCAAATGTTTCAGGTAGTCTTCCACAACAAGTTTGGTGAATTTTGGCCCATTCCTCCTGACAGAGCAGGTGTAACTGAGTCAGGTTTGTAGGCCTCCTTGCTCACACATGTTTTTTCAGTTCTGCCCACAAATGTTCTATGGGATTGAGATCAGGGCTTTGTGATGGCCACTCCAATACCTAGACTTTGTTGTCCTTAAGCCATTTTGCCACAACTTTGGAAGTATGCTTGGGGTAATTGTCCATTTGGAAGACCCATTTGCGACCAAGCTTTAACTTCCTGACTGCTGTCTTGAGATGTTGCTTCAATATATCCACGTAATTTTCTTCCTCATGATGCCATCTATTTTGTGAAGTGCACCAGTCTCTCCTGCAGCAAAGCACACCCACAACATGAGGCTGCCACCCCGTGCTTCACGGTTGGGATGGTGTTCTTCGGCTTGCAAGCCTCCCCATTTTTCCTCCAAACATAACGATGGTCATTATGATCAAACAGTTCTATTTTCGTTTCATCAGACCAGATAACATTTCTCCAAAAAGTATGATCTTCCCCATGTGCAGTTGCAAACCGTAGTCCGGCTTTTTATGGTGGTTTTGGAGCAGTGGATTCTTCCTTGCTGAGCGGTCTTTCAGGTTATGTTAAGATAGGACTCATTTTACTGTGGATATAAATAAATATGTACCCGTTTGCTCCAGCATCTTCACAAGGTCCTTTGCTATTGTTCTGGAATTGATTTGCACTTTTCACACCAAAGTACGTTCATCTCTAGGAGACAGAACGCGTCTCCTTCCAGAGTGGTATGACGGCTGCGTGGTCCCATGGTGTTTATACTTGCGTACTGTTGTTTGTACAGATGAACGTGGTACCTTCAGGCGTTTGGAAATTGCTCTAAAGGATGAACCAGACTTGTGGAGGTCTACAATTTTTTTTCTGAGGTCTTGGCTGATTTCTTTTGATTTTCCGATGATGTCAAGCAAAGAGGCACTGAGTTTGAAGGTGGGCCTTGAAATAATCCACAGGTACACCTCCAACTGACTCAATGATATCAATTAGCCTGTCAGAAGCTTCAAAGCCATGACATAATTTTCTGGAATTTTCCAAGCTGTTTAACTTCTTAGTGGTCCTTTCACTCACCAATCCCGTAAATGGGATTGATTTGACAACACCCAGTGAAATAGCAGCGCGCCAAATTCAAAAACAGAAATACTCATTATAATTCATAATCATACAAGTGTGATACATGGGTTTAAAGATGAACTTCTTGTTAATCCAGCGACAGTGTCAGATTTCAAAAAGGCTTTACGGCGAAAGCAAATCATGTTATTATCTGAGGACAGCACCCCATCAAACATACACATGAAAATCATAATTCAACCCGCCAGGCACAACACAAAAGTCGGAAAAAACATATAATGCATGCCTTACCTTTGAAGATCTTTTTCTGTTGGCACTCCAATATGTCCATTAAACATCACAAATGGTCCTTTTGTTCGATAAATTCTGTCGTTATATATCCAAAATGTCAATTTATTTGGTGCGTATGATTCAGAAAATACACCGGTTCCAACTCGCGCAACATGACTACACATGATCTAATTAGTTGCCTGTAAACTTGATCCAAACATTTCAAACAACTTTCCTAATACAACTTTAGGTATTTTTAAACATAAATAATCTATCAAATTTAAGACGGAATAAACTGTGTTCAATACCGGAGGAAAACAAAGTGGAGTGAGCTTTCAGGTCACGCGCCCCAACCACAAAAGTACACTTCACTCGACACTCGTTCTGAACAGGGCTATTTCTTCATTTCTCAAAGGAAAAACATCAACCAATTTCTAAATACTGTTGACATCTAGTGGAAGCGATAGGAACTGCAAGCAACTGCGATAGAATTCTAGATTCCCATTGAAAAGAGAGTGACCTCAAAAAAATGTTTCCTGGATAGTTTGTCCTCGGGGTTTCGCCTGGCAAATAAGTTCTGTTACATACATCATTCAAACACCTTTCATCCGGATGTGAAAATGGTGCCCCCTAGCCTTAAGAAGTTTTAAAGGCACAGTCAACTTAGTGTATGTGAACTTCTGATCCACTGGAATTGTGATACAGTGAATTATAAGTGAAATAATCTCTCTGTAAACAATTGTTGGAAAAATGACTTGTGTCATGCACAAAGTAGATATACTAACCGACTTACCAAAACTATAGTTTGTTAACAAGAAATGTGTGTATTGGTTAAAAAATTAGTTTTAATGACTCCAACCTAAGTGTTCAGACTTCAACTGTAGATAGGTCGATGTGTGTTGTTATATGTGTGTGTTATTATAAAAACCTAAATGTTTTATAACATTTATAAATGTTATTATAAAAGCTTAAACACTGCCATAGAGCGATTTCAGTTCTTCTAAATCTGAGGCATAATGGAATGCTCCAAGCCTGGGGCTAAATGACACTGTCCAGGCACCTTCGTGCTCCCCAACCTGGGGCCTAAGTGGCTGGTACACTCTATACCTATGGAGCTGAAAGTGACTGAGTGTGTTCCTGTGTGTGTCCTCCTCTCAGATCGTGCGTCATGACCGCACCATGGAGGAGATAGTGTTTCCTGTGCCCAACATCTGTGAGTTCCTGACCTGTGAGTCCAAACTGAGGGTGTATTACACCACAGAGAGGGACGAGCAGGGCAGCAAGATCAACGACTTCTTCCTCAGCGCTGAGAACCTCTTCAATGAGATGAACTGGCAGAAGAAACTACGAGGTAGCTACAGTAGCTCTTCAAAATGGCCTCTCAGGAGGGTTTTACAAATTGATATTCATCTACTTCCTCTGAAATGTTACTGCATTAACTTGATGCAGTGTAAATAACAAATATAAAAGGTGTGTGTTATGCCAAAACTTCCTTGTGATCTAATGACTTGACCCAGAGGAGCTGAGAAAGGGTTTTAATGTTGCTGTCGCAGGGCTAGTGTTAATAGAGCCAGTATCATCCTAACTCTGTGTGTTTTGGCAGAGGTTAGTGTTTCGTTATTACACCTCTTCTTTCCATTGTCAGTCTGTCAGTGGGCTGTAGGGGCTTTCCACTACATCTGAGCCGTGAAACAGTATGAATCACAACTGAGAGCACAGCGCACAGAGACAAGACATTTACAGTCTCACACACACACTACACACACACGCACACACCCATTGTGCATCCACAGAGACACATGCCCACACACTTCTCTGTCACTGTCAGACAGAGATAAAGAGAAAAGTCCCTTTCCAATTAAACCAATCTAAAAAGCGACACAGAATAGCGTATATAAACAGTGCCAGCATGCCAGATTGGCTGTCAGCTGTGGGGAGGGGAGAAGACAGCCAGCTTCAATAGAGGAAAGGTTACAGTGAGTTGTCTAAAGGTCGCTTTCCTCATGGGTGTCTAGTCCTTAACCAACATGAACAGCAGAGACATTCAACTCCCGCTGCCTTTGTGGTTCTTTCCTCCCAGCTTAAACTTCTAATAACAACACATAGACTACTTTTTCTTCACTCAATTCTATAAATGTTACCTGTTAAAAGTGTAATATTCGTCCATTGAAATATTTTTATAATAGAATAAAGTTATGTGCTTTAATACAGAGCCTTTCTATTATTGCACACTTTCAGTACGAGGTACTGATACTCTGTATCACACAGCTTCACACACCACTGCCCTCCAGCTATGAGTACTGCAGGATATACTGAGCCTGCTGTGAAGTATCATACCAAATAAGGAAATGTCCAATAGATTTGCTGTTATTGGTAAAATGTGTAATGTCAAGTTTATTTCCCATTCTCTTTTAAAATGTTTGTTCTCTTTCTCTCTCCCCTCTCCCTACCCCTTCCCTCTCTCTCCCCTCTCCCTACCCCTTCCCCCTCTCTCCCCTCTCCCTACCCCTTCCCTCTCTCTCCCCTCGCCCTAACCCCTTCCCTCTCTCCCCCTCTCCCTACCCCTTCCCTCTCTCCCCCCTCTCCCTACCCCTCCCTCTCTCTCTCCCCCCTCTCCCTAACCCTTCCCTCCCTCCCTCTCTCTCTCTCTCCCCCCTCTCCCTACCTCTTCCCTCTCTCTCTCTCCCCCCTTCCCTCCCTCCCTCTCTCTCTCCCCCCTCTCCCTAACCCTTCCCTCCCTCCCTCTCTCTCTCCCCCCTCTCCCTACCCCTTCCCTCCCTCCCTCTCTCTCTCTCTCCCCCCTCTCCCTACCCCTTCTCTCTCTCCCCCCTCTCCCTACCCCTTCCCTCTCTCTCTCTCTCTCCCCCCTCTCCCTACCCCTCCCCCTCTCTCTCTCTCTCCCCCCTCTCCCTACCCCTTCCCCCTCTCTCTCTCTCTCTCTCCCTACCCCTTCCCTCTCTCTCTCTCTCCCCCCTACCCCTTCCCTCCCTCTCTCTCTCCCCCCTACCCCTTCCCTCCCTCTCTCTCTCCCCCCTCTCCCTACCCCTTCCCCCTCTCTCCCCCCTCTCCCTACCCCTTCCCTCTCTCTCTCCCCCCTCTCCCTACCCCTTCCATCCCTCTCTCTCTCTCTCTCTCCCCCTCCCTCCCTCTCTCTCTCTCTCTCTCTCTCTCTCTCTCTCTCTCTCCCCCTCTCGCTACCCCTTCCCTCCCTCCCCCCTCTCTCCCCCTCTCCCTTTCCTCCCTCCCTCTCTCTCTCCCCCCTCTCCCTACCCCTTCCCTCTCTCTCTCCCCCCTCTCCTTACCCCTTCCCTCTCTCTCTCTCTCCCCCCTCTCCCTACCCCTTCCCTCTCTCTCTCTCCCCCCTCTCCCTACCCCGTCCCTCTCTCTCTCCCCCCTACCCCTTCCCTCTCTCTCTCCCCCCTACCCCTTCCCTCTCTCTCTCCCCCCTACCCCTTCCCTCTCTCTCTCCCCCCTACCCCTTCCCCCTCTCTCTCTCTCCCCCCTCTCCCTACCCCTTCCCCCTCTCTCTCTCTCCCCCCTCTCCCTACCCCTCCCCCCTCTCTCTCTCTCCCCCCTCTCCCTACCCCTTCCCCCCTCTCTCTCTCTCTCCCTCCTCTCCCTACCCCTTCCCCCTCTCCCTACCCCTTCCACCTCTCTCTCTCTCTCCCCCTCTCCCTACCCCTCCCCCCTCTCTCTCTCTCTCTACCCTCTCTCCCTACCCCTTCCCCCCTCTCTCTCTTTCCCCCCTACCCCCTCTCCCTACCCCTTCCCCCCTCTCTCTCTTTCCCCCCTACCCCTTCCCTCTCTCTCTCCCCCCTACCCCTTCCCTCTCTCTCTCCCACCTACCCCTTCCCTCTCTCTTTCCCCCCTCTCCCTACCCCCCCTCTCCCTACCCCCCCTCTCTCTCTCCCCCCTCTCCCTACCCCTTCCCCCTCTCTCTCTCTCTCCCCCCTCTCTCTACCCCTTCCCCCTCTCTCTCTCTCTCCCCCCTCTCCCTACCCCTCCCCCCTCTCTCTCTCCCCCCTCTCCCTACCCCTTCCCCCCTCTCTCTCTCTCTCTCCCTCCTCTCCCTACCGTTTCCCTCTCTCTCTCTCTCTCCCCCTACCCCTTCCCTCCCTCTCTCTCTCCCCCCTCTCCCTACCCCTTCCCTCTCTCTCCCCCCTCTCCCTACCCCTTCCCTCTCT